>NW_017731487.1:514764-550008 GCF_001890085.2 Hipposideros armiger | reverse complement strand
CTACACATAATTGTTGAAACTTTATTGACTATACCCCCCCCCCTCTCTCTTTATTAGACTGAGAATTGAAAAGTTACAAGGTTTTCACTAAAATGTTTCTATTTCTACAACGGATATTAACATAACTATACATTTGAATAATATATAATACACAATAAAGGAGAACATTTACAACTATTCCACCTTAAAAATAGCTTAGATGCCAACTTAAAACTGTGTGACAATATATGTAGGAGCCAGCTCCCCAGTGTCCCCTGTGACCCCTGCCTTCAGGTATTCACACCCGTGTAGCCTCCTCGAATCAGAGCTGGTTGTGTGACCAGTGTATTGTGGAGGTGATAGGGTGTGACTTCTGAAGCCGGACCATTAAATGAAAGGCGTTGTGACTTCCCCTTGCTCTTTGGGGCCACTTTGTAAGGTTTCACACCAACAGCTAACATTTTTAGAGCTCTTCTTACACTGGGCAAGAAATGCACGAAGTTGAGCCCAGGGCGGTTGTGGCAGAGGAGAGAGCAAGAGTCCAAATGACACTCTTCTGAGTTTATGAGAGGCAGAAACGTGTCAGGGCACATGAAGGGGAGCTCACCAGGAAAACTGAACTCTGGGTTTGCAAAGCAGATGGAGACGTCTCCTGGGAAGGAAAGAAGTGAGAAGCATCTTACTGCGTCCCAATAACCACCACCATGAACAGCGCTCACGGGGAAAGGCCAGTGGCAGAGGCCCAGCCCGCTCTGATATCAGGGCCCTGGCTTGCTGGTCGGTGAGAGTACAGAACCCCCAAATGGTGCTGCCTGATGACCATCTCTGTGTATCTCAGAATCTAGCAATCGGTGTTGCAGACATACGAGTATATCACATATTACTTCTTCTAATGCTTTGTCATCATGGACTTAAATTTCTTCATGTCAATTGTGACCTTAAAAATTTGTTGCAAAAAAGCCACTTTTGCAGAGTATGTTCATAAGACAGCGATGGTACATCCCCACTTCCTTTACTCCCCTCAGCCCAATGGTAACGCATGATGGGGTTCCCTGAATTCGAATCAAGTCCAGCTCTTAAAACCAGAGCCAAGCCTCGGGTAGTAGAAACAGATGCAGATTACAGCTTACAGAATCAATGAATTACAAGCAAAATGAACATTGAATCAACTTGCTTGGAAAGTCACTAATTTCCTTTACTAAATGGCCTAGGTTAGGACAAATAATTCGTAAGGATATTGGACTGAATGATGTCTTTGCATTTTTGCACCATATGATGTGTTCATGTCTTTACAAAGCACAAAACGAAACATGCTTTCAGGGGAAAGCTACCTGTTTTGTTGCAATTTTCATGAATACTTTTAACAAAATTGGCAGTTATGTTAATGGTATGCTTTGTTTTTCTATGACTAGATCATTTTCATGCTGTTTTTTTTTAAACCAAAATTGCATGAGTAAGGTACTGTTCCCCCCTTTTCATGGATGTGGAGCCATAATTGAGTCATGGGATCTAGTGGGTACAAATTGTACACTGCTCGGCACCAGGAAATCCTGAACCCAAAGTCACACAAGGTAACTAGTGAGGAGGACAGCATGTACACCCATCTTGATCTCTAATCCAAGCCCTTCTTTTCTTTGGTCAGATGTCCCTCTGTTTTTTTTATTTATTTTTTATTCTCTCACAATGAGGTTTTTGTTGACAAGGGAGGTGACCAAGAAGTTCCAAGAGAAACAGAACTTTTGAAAAACTAAACTCTTCCTGAGCTTTTTCATAGAAGAAAGACGAATTAATGAGAGGATGGGGGTGAGGGGAGGGAGTGACAAGGAGGTCATAGGCTGCAGGGTTGCTTGATCTTAGAAGGGAGAGTTTAATATTTAAAAGGTTGGGGACAGGAGGAAGGTATTGGTGTCAGTGGGGAAGAATTTTACCGAGACAGCTGCAAAAGCACTTGAGGCCATTTGAGATTTGGAATCTGTTTGTCTCCTGTTGGATTTTGACTGGACATTTGTTTTTAGGTCGTCCCTGGTGATTAAGGACCCCACACACGTGTGACAAGGAATGAAAGGACAAAATGCCACAGTGAGGTGACATGTGTGCCTGGCATTTCAAGGGGGTCGAGAAGGGGTGTTGGATTCCTGCTGCAAATCCAGGTCAGGCAGCCCCAGTGAGATGTGCCCTTGATGCCAAGGTCAGGCGTGCCTTCCTCCTACAGGTCCAGGGTGCCCAGGAGCCTGCTCCCTTGTAGGGGGTCCGGGTCTTGCAGGCCCAACTCTGGACTCGCCTGTGATGTATTTAGGGCGGACACACAACCTCACTCTTGTAGGACATGTGGCCACCATTTGTATAAGTCAACACCTCTGGCATTAGTGGGATTAAATGAGATGATTTTTCACTTCCAGGAGGACTCTGACGATTATCAAGCTTCCTTGGTTCTTTGTGAAGCATTTTTGTTTGTTGTTTTTTTTTTCACCAACCATCTTCCACCCTTAGGTTTCTTTACATATTCAGACATTTACAGTAAACAGGGATTAGCCTCAACTAAGCAAGAGTGGCAGGCAGATGGCTTTCATTAGCTGTGTCTTAAAGAGAAAGGATTTGAGAGTCACAGGAAGACAATTTGTGCAGCGCGGACTATACACACAGCAAGGACTCAGGTCCCTGTGTTGCTGGGGCTCCGTCTGTCCTTTCCTTCTTCTCGGTATGTTTTCCTTTTTTTTTGAAGCAATTCAGATTCGCAAAGTGAAAAAAATAATTATATTAGTTTTGGGCACTTTAATATCTATGTGTAAAAGAATATAAACACATGTACATTATACAAAATATTACAGAGAATAGAAACTATACTCTGCCCTGCCTGATTTCCTAAGCTTTTATGGCATCTACAATTTATATAGATAACAATCCATGTGATGATGAATAATTTTATGTGTCAACTTGACTGGGCCCTGGGATGCCCAGAGGTCTGGTGAAACATTATTTCTGTGTTTCCGGAGAGGATGAGCATTTAATTAGCATTTCATTAGTGGACTGGGTACAGCAGTTGGTCCTCCCCAGGGCTGGTGACATCGTCTAATCCACTGGGGGCCTGGAGAGAACAGGAAGGTCCATGCAGGTAGGCATTTACTTTTTGTCTGGTCAGCAAGGACATTGGCCTTCTCCTGCCTTAGGTGCTTCTGGTTCCCAGGCCTTCAGTCTTGGACTGGAATCTCTACCACTGTCTTTCCTGCTGTCAGGCCTTTGAACCACACCAGCTTTCATGGGTGTCCAGCTTGCAGATGGCAGATGGTGGAACTTCTCAGCCTCTACAATCACGAGAGCTAATTCCTTATGATAAACCTCATTATATAATAATGTTTTTCTATACACATAATATATATTTATATGTAATTAAATATAATTTATAAATATATATATATATATATATATTCTAACTTTGTAAAATATATAGGTATGGGGAACCTAGTAAGTGATCAAAAAATTGCACATTGCTTAACCTCTCTGGTAGGGCCAACTTACCCATTGGCCATAGCCAGCACAATGCTGAGCTTTCAGCGGTTCATGAAAACTTTTTAATTAAAAAATAAATAAATAAATAAATAAATAAATAAAAAGAATTTTGGGGTCAAAGAAAATCTTCCGTATATAATATTAACACTTTTGTCTTTGTACCTACACAATGTAAAATAACAATTTTTAATATTTTCTTGTAGACGAAGAGGCCCGTGAAGACCTGCGCACCTAGGGTCCAAGAACGTCATGATGCAGCCCGGCTCTCCGGACCTTGTATTTCTTATTTGTAAGATGGGGGCTGGATGTGACTGGAGGTTCCTATGGCAGAGTTCTAGGCCTCACAGGCGTTTGTAAGAGATTGACAGAGGTCTGCAAGCCACTTAAAAAAAATTATTTATTATTATTTTTTCAGTTACAGTTGACAGTATTATTTTATATTAGTTACAGGTGCACAGCATAGTGGTTAGACATTTATATAATTTATGCAGTGCTCTCTCCAAATAGTCTCCTAACCAAATGGCACTACACATAATTGTTGAAACTTTATTGACTATACTCCCCGTGCTGTACTTCACATCCCCGTGACTATTTTGTAAATGCTGATTTGTATTTCTTAATCCCTTCACCTTTTCCACCCAGCTCCCCAACCCCCCTCCCTTCTGGCAGCCATCAGTTTGTTCTCTGTATCTATGAGTCTGTTTCTGTTTTGTTTGTTCGTTTATTTTGTTCTTTAGATTCCACACATAAGTGAGATCATATGGTATTTGTCTCTCTCAGTCTGACTTATTTCACTTAGCATGATACCAGCTACTTTTGATACTTTATAAAGCCCAATAGCTAATGTTCATTTAGTTTCTAGGTGGTTCCTGCCTGTGGAAAGCATATTAATTTTGGAATTACATAGATTTGGGTTTAAATCATGCCAGTCTGCTGTGTGAACTCAATACTGAGCCTGAGGTTCTTTATCTGCAAAACGTAAAGTGAGAAAACACGTATCTATTTTTTAAGATTGTTTTGATAATTAAAGTAACAGAAACAAACTATATAGCACAGGTACCTAACACCTGATCAGACCTCAGTAAGCAATACAATTATCACCAATTAGTACCATTTTCAGTTTGAAACCTAGCTAACTGTGATAACAAGCTATTTCATGCTGAACTTCTGCTTAGCAAATTATTGAATTAGAAAATTTGGGGCAATGAATAAAAATAATTAACAATTTGAGAGACAACTTTTTCTTCAATTATTTCTCTTTATTTCTTAAGTACAGTGAAATTAGGTGATTCTGAAGTTATTCATTCACTTATTCAGTCACAAGATCAAATAAAGTAGAAATGCTAGGACTGGCTTAGAAGAATATCATTAAGAAAAGTAAGAAAGCTAAGGGAATGAAATTATTATATCTATATCTGTTGTGGACTAAATTGTGACACACACCCCCCAAATTCATATGTTGAAGACTAAACCCCAATATAACTAACTATATTAGGAGGTAGGAGCTTTATGGAGGTGATGAAGATTAAGTGAAGTTGTCAGGGTGGGGCCCTCATCTAGTAAGACTGGTGTCCTTATAAGAAGAGAAAGGGACACCCGAGTTTTTTTCTTTCCACACCTGCACAGAGGAATAGCCATTTAAGGACACAGCAAGAAGACGCCCATCTGCAAGCCAGGAAGAGAGGTCTCACCAGAAACCAAACTTTCTTGCATCTTGACCATGAACTTCCAGCCTCCAGAACTATGAGAAAATAAATGTCTATTTAAGCTATCCAGCCTGTGATGTTTTGTTGTGGCAGCCTGAGCTGACTGAGGCAGGACCAGAGACCTCAGTACCTGGCTAGGTCCCTGCACCAAGGAGGTACAGGATAGAGTAATGGCGGAGGAGGCACCCGCACCCATGAGAAGCTGTGTGGTGGACATCCTCTCCAGATGATGGCCAACTGCAGAAGATGCAGAAAAGGTGTTGGGCTTGATCGTGTAAGATAGTGATGCAGAGATAGCAGAGGCCAGGAGATGGCAGGAAACTTACGCGGTGGAAGAACTGAACGCCCATGATGGGCAGCGCAATTAAATAGGCAATGGGAACACGGTGGAAGGCAGGACTCTGAAGGCAGCTAATGAACCACTGTGTTCTGGGGAGAGAGCCTTCACTCCCTGATTTCAACTGCTCAGATGTGGGTTGTCTCAGCCGTTCTTTAACGATTCTTTTGATCTGGTTTTCTAGTTTTGCACAGTAGGAATGTTGGTTTGTCACTTCTAGTATTGCTCAACGTGGCAGTCAGGAGATCATGTATTTCTAAGTGGGGAAAGGTGGTTCTAAATATGGTTCATAAAAAGAAAAGAAAGCACTAGGAGGAATTCCCAGGCGTGGACAGATTGGCTATTAGCGAACGACGTGAACTCAAATGGCCTTTCTGCTTAATCCTTTATAATTCTCTGTATTCCTCAATCCAAATTCCTACGAGACATAGCCTTTGACGAATGCCTTGATAGAAGTGAGTCTGAACAATGAAGGCCTGTGGTATAATCCAGCAAGCAGCAGCTCTCCCAGAGAGGCGGCATTCTCAGCCCTGTTACCTGCCGACCAGGTAACACCAGGGCCTTTTCTCCACATCCCTGGGCCTGTTTTCTCCTCTTTCACAGCCCTACTAAGATTTATACCCTAAAGCACCCACTATAATTACTGGCATATTTTACATCCTTCACAGGCATTATTTTCCTCAATTCCATTCAAGGGTTTCAGTGTCTTGGGCTATACCCCGCGGACACTCATTAACATGAGCTCTCTCATACTTTTTCCTTTTTGCCATTACATTTCTGGAGGGAACAGGCAGTTCCAATATTTCTTTCCCTTCTCTTAGGACTGAATATTATTTATTATTTAGATTTATAAGCCAAAGCCTTTTGCAATAAAGTCGTTTCAGGGCACACACACAAGGTTAAAAGCTTTAGGTCAAATACACAGAACTATAAAAATAAACAGCTAGAGTACACAGTAGAAATATTATTTAAAGAAAAGTGGTGACTTCAACATAGTGGCCCTTTCAGAGAAAGTCATTTGAAAAGATACAAAGATGAATGAATCTCATGGAGCTTTCCAGTTGTTTAATTAGAGAATTGGAAAAAATAACCCACCCCTCAGAGCGTGTTTCAAAATTTCAGTGAAGCCAAAAAGGGCAGCCAGCCAGAGCTTAACCAATGCAAATGTTCATTAATGTTTCTCAAAACAGAGACAGGAGAAAAAATTCGCTCATCTCAGAAAGCCAGGGGCAAACTTCCTCAATGCATCTTTATGCAGATGCTCCTGGGAACTGCTGGGGACATCCTCTGAGGTTTACCCAGGTGGGAAGCCAATGAAATCTTTCCTGGCCTCTCAGATAGGAGGGGCCCCTCTCTCCTTGTGTTCCTCCTGTGCTCTATGTAGACTTTTTTCACAAAAGACATGATTTACTTTTTTGTTTACATGTCTGTGTCCTCCACCGCTCTGAGCTCCATACAGGAGGGGACTGGTCTGTCAGGTTTCTCGTGCACCGCTCCTGGCCCACATAACCTACCATAAATATTTATTACAAAAATGGACAGATGAAAACTGGATATGGGCAGTTTTCCACCGGAGATGCTTTTTTGCAAAGCTAAAATTATTAGGTAGGATGTTTGCATTTCAACAACCTGTGAAGCTTTGAAAACAGGAACTAGCTCAGGAGACTGAAACAAGCCAAAACTGTGGCTGTTTGCATTCTAGCTCAACCAAGTGTCAGTGCTGCATTGGCAAGAGTCTAAAGAGAAAACGCAGGCCCGCCCCTGAGAGGGATGCAGGCAGCCCGCAGGGGACCAGGTGCCCCGAACCATCACATTAGGCTGGGACCCAATTCCTATAGCACTCTGGGTGTCAGCTTTCCACCTTCCATGGCTGAATTCCTAAGTTCCAGGGTATTCACTCAACAAAGAGGCATTCATGGGTTCTTGCTGAGTGGAGAGAGTGGAGAGGTGCCTCACTCTCCCATTGGAAATCAGGGTGGCTAACAGCATGCATTCTAGGGCTGAACTGGCTAGATTTGATTTGACTCATTCATTTATTATTGATGATCTTGGGTAAGTCACTCTGTGCCTCAGTTTCTACATGTGGAAAACAGGGATAATATTAGTGCTCCTCTCATAAGCTCTCATAAGCATTAAATGGATTAAAATGTGCAAAGCATTTAGATCAAAGCTTGGTGCATAACGAGCTCTCTGTGCGTATTTGCTTTTATTATTATGTCTCTATCTGCTTTTCTAAAAGCAGTCTTCTTCTCATTCCCCTCCTCCTCCTCCTCCTCTGCCTTCTCTTTCCACTTCTGATAGTGTAGCAATAACATTATAATTATTGTAATGCCACCATACTGCCTTCTGGAATCTCCTTTGGGTTATGTCATGGGTTGCTATGTCATGCTATGTTTTGATGTTGTGACCTCCCCCAAATTCATATGCTGAATCCTAAACCCAAAGATGATAATGTTAGGTTGGTGGGCCTTTGGGAGGTACTTAGATCATGAGGGTAGAGATCTTAGATCATGAGGGTAGAGATCCCAAGAATGGCATTAGTACCTTACAAAAGAGCCTCCAGAGAGATCCCTTGCCCCTTCCACCTTCCTGATGTGACGATACAGCAAGAAAGAGCCAGCTGTGAACCAGGAAGAAAGCTGGCACATGGATCTTGGACTTCCTCTTCACAAATTTAAACAGTACATTTCTGTTGTTCATGAGCTACCTGGTCTAGAAATGGCCGGAAGGGACTAAGGCAATAATCAATATTTACTATGCAAAACCACTTAATGATGCTGGGTCATTATTTCTATGTTGCAGATAAGGGAACAGTCTCAATGGATGAAGGGAATCTGCCTAAGGCCACAGAGTCAATAGAGTAGAGAAATGGAATGTGAACTGAAGCCTTTCTAAGGTCAGCCTTTCTGCTAGAGTTCACCACCTCTTCTCCCCTTTCCCACTGTTCTTTCTGCATCTCTGATGGAACCTGCAAGGAGGAGCTTAACCTAGATTATCCACATGGGCTCTAAATTCAATCACAGTTATTCTTCTAAAATAGGTGCATCGAGAAAAAGATACATAGATAAAAGAAGAGGAGGCAATGTGACCAAAGAGACAGAGACTGGAGCCATGGGGCCAGGTGGTGGTACATTTTATGTGTCAACTTGGCTGGGCCACAGTACCTAGATATTTGGTCAAATATTATTCTGGGTGTCTCTGTGAGGGTGTTTTTGGATGAGATTGACATTTCAATCAATCAGTGTTAAGTGAAGCAGATTGCGCTCCATAAGGTGTGTGGGCCTCATCTAATCACTTGAATTCTGAATAGAATAAAAGGCTGACCTCCCTTGAGCAAGAGGGAATCCTGCCAGCAGACGCCCTCAGGCTCAGCTGAAAGTCTTCCCTGGGCCTCCAGCCTGCTGACTTCTTTCTGCAGATTTTGGACTTGCCAGTTTCCAGAATCACATGAGTATATGTAGATGTTCTGTTTCTCTGGAGAAAACTGACTAATATAGGCTGCAAGGAGAGGAATGTTAACAGCTACCAGAAGCTGGACACGGCAAGGAATGGGATCTTCCCTGGAGCCTCTGGAGAGAGCCCGGCTCTGTTGACACCATGAAGTCAGACGTCTGGCCTCCAGAACTGTGAGAAAATAAATTTCTGAAGTTTTAACTTTGCGATAATTTGTTACAGCAGCCACAGGGAACTAATACAGAGGGCTTTGGAATAAACAAGAAAATACCATTTGAATCTCATTTTGGAGATTATGGAGGATTTGTACACGGCGTATATGCATGTGGGTTGCAAGAAGGCTCTCGAGGGGAATAGACAGTGTGTGCAAAGGCTGAGAGGACAGAAAAATGTGGGGCTTTGGGAGGGCAGCTGTGAGTCGCCTACAAGTGCAAAGCCTATGATGGTCAAATTTAAAACAATACATTTTGGGGATACTGTCATGAGGATTGAAACTATGCCTAATATTTACCGATTTTACATTGTCTTATATTTTGAGATCATGAAAATCTGTTGGATATTTTTAGCAAAGAAGAGATATGGCTAGAATAATGTTTTTTTATGGACTTGATTCAGTTGTATATTAAATTGGTTGGTGAGGTAGTGTCTGGTGGGAGGGAGGTCAAGGGCTTCTAACAATTGTGCAGGACAAATGCTGTAAAGACCCACGTGGTGATGGCATTAGCTTGTGTTTACATGTGATAATACAGGGTATTTCCTCCTCTTTCAAAAGGGTGACTTTAATAGAACAGTAAGACATTCTTACAAGAGTTTAAAGCCTTAAGATTTCCATATATATTAACTTCTCCAGCATTTATATCTTCCAGTAGTAAATGAATCTATCCTCATTTTATAGTTGAAAACACTTAGGCAATTAGTGGCTAGCTATGGTCTTTGAGATCATATATTCTAAGTGTCAGGCTGGAGTGGAATCCAAGACTTGTGCTTAGTGCTTTTCCTTTTTTGGATAAAACACTAATAATGATATATTAGTGAGCATTTACTGAGCTTGTGTTTTTCCTATGACCCTGACACTGCTCAGCAATTTGCATACATTTGCATATTTTAATACTCCTAACATTTATGCAGTAGGCACTACTATTAATTGTATTTTATAAATGAAGAGACCAAAGTTAAGAAATCTATTAACTTATCCAAGATCATACAGTAGAATTGTGGCAGGTATAGGATAAGAACACAAGTTTTCAGGGGCTAAATGATGCTTCTCTAACCTGAGACACAGTGAATCACTGAGAGATAGCCATTGCGTTTGTTGGCCCAATCCAAAAACCATGAGCAGGCCAGATTTTTCAGAGGTCAGTAGGCTCCATACGGCGGGTTCAGAAGCCTTCTTCTTCAGAAAGCCACTGGGTTCCATAGAGAACTGACTTTATGCAGTTTGGGGCAGCAATGCAGAAATGAAAGTGAAAATATGGAAGACAACTCAGACCTTTTATCTCGCCCCTGCCCCTTACACTTGTTCCTATTTACCTCACCACTTATCAGCAGACAATAGAGATTAGAGAGTATGAAAAAACTCTCTTTTGACATAATTGTCTGGCCCCATTATCGGACAAGGCTGGTAGACTGCCAGATATTTTTCTGAGCAGGGGTGGGTGGGTTGAGCAGCTTCTATGTCACTAAGTGTTATCCTACCGGCAACAGTGAGACCCAAACAGCAGCCCTTATTCCTTGGCTGAAATGTGGGTCCTGCCAAGAAATTAACTTGACGCTTCAAGTCCTTCCTCTAACAACAGTTATGTGGGCTAGGAAGAAATCAATGATGGCGGAATGATCTGAGGGACGTTTCCAAAAAACACACGAGACCGAAGATTCCCCTCCTACCCATCCCCAACCCCCACCCCTCTCTCTACCACCAAGGAGTTCGCCAGAGGAAGAAGCTTAACCACGTAACCATGTATATTTCACAAACATCACCATTGGATTTTATGGCCTCCATATGAAAAACAACTGAGCTAGAACAAAAGGTCGAACCCCTAAAGCCAAGAATCAAAACAAAGCATACATCATTTTTTTCCTCCTCCTCCTCCCTTTTACTTTTTTTAACTTTTTATTTTGAAGTAGTCATAAAGTCACAGGAAGTTGCTACAGTGATAATAGAGTGGCTGTGTGCATGCCTTGGCTCAGTTTCTCCTAGTGGCAACATATCAAAGCCAGAAAGTTGGAAAAATGACATTGATACAGTAAACCAACTTCATTCATATTTCACCAGCTTTCTATGAGCTGATTTGCATGTGTAGTGCTGTGCCACTTATCCCACGTGTAGATTGCTGTAACCACAATAAGATACAGGACTGTTCTGTCGCTGCATGAATCTCCCTCCTCTTATCTCTTTATAGTCACATCCAACCTCCCTTCCATCCAACCCTAACTTCTGACGACCACTCATCTGTTTGCAATTTCCATAATTTTATCATTTAAGAATGAATTACAAATGGAATACAAGTGATGTCAAACGTCTTTTTATGTACTATTTGCCATCTAACCATATATCCTCTTTGGTGAAATGTCTGTTCATGTCTTTTGCTCATTTTTAATTGGATGTTATTTTTCGCTGTTAGGTTTTGAGAATTCTTCATATATTCTAGATACAAGAACTTTGTCAGATATGTGGTTAGCAATATGTACCTTTTGTGTAGAGAGAAAAAAGAAGCAAATCAAATTTCATATTTATCTAGCTATCTAGCTATCTACCTATCATCAATCATCTATGAATTCTTATTAGGAAAATGCTATTTCTCATCAGAGTTAACATAGTGATTTTTTTTTTTTTTTACTACTAAATACCACAGAAGGAGGCTTAGTATTTGGATTTTCATATATTAGTGGGTTTGGAGTAAAACTAGTCATTATTATTCCACTTTTAAAAAGTGAAGTATTACGCAGGCTTCTTTTCTTTAGAGTAGCCAGATAAGGTGTATCAAACAATTGGAGATGAACTTTGATCTTTGTGGTCTTTTGCATTTTGGGAGAAAGCACTATAGAAATTATACCTCACGAGCTAGATAAATGATCTGCTTGGTATTCTCTGCCCTCAGGTTTTACCGTATCTGCACTCTCCCTTCACCACCAGACCCAGCTGTCATGACAATAAGCCTCCTCGATGTTTCCAAAGCAGGACCTAAAAGGCGGTTTCCAGCTCTTCTCATGTTTTCTTAAGACAATTGGAAGCTATGTTGTTTGGAGAGCTGAAAACTACATTTTCTGCCACTGATTTCTGGGGTAACTGTCTTATAACCCATAATCCATTCCTCAGGTAGGGAGTGGAGACCCAGAGGAGCCCGTGTCACATGGTTGAAAGTGGCAAACTGGGCCCAGTAAGTGATGGGATACAGTTACACGGGAATTGTGACAATGTTGAGCCATGGCGATTCTGTTTTCACCTGAAGCTCCATGCAGGAAGTCATAGTTCCCTGTTAAAGGGGTGAAATATTTCAAACACAGAAAAGTACAGAAAATAATATAACAGCCAGCCACTTACTCACAGGGCCACCGCGAGCTCGCGTCTGTGTGCGAAGTGAAAAGAAGACTGGCTTTCTTTCAGGCAGAAGCATTCTGCAGCAGGAGCCATGTTTGGCAGCCTGGGCCTGGGCTGGCCCATGAAAGCGGTCCATCTCAACCACCATCGGGGGAGGCAGCTGCCGCTGAAATTAAACAGAAGTTAACGTGTTGCCATGTTTGTTTCAGAATTTGTTTTTAGTGCCCAAACCTAAGAACTCCAGTGTGGTGAGCCTGACCACTCCCTTCCTCACCTCCTCCCTTCCAGGTCCCCACAGGTCACCACTCTCCTCAGACTGGCTGTGTATTATTCCCACAAAATAACATGGACTGTTGGCCAGTCTGCGTGTTTGAAGTTAACACAAATAATCTCATACCGCACTTTTTTTTTTTTTTACCATGCTATAGCTACTGGATTTCTCCATTTATATTGCTTGTTATGACATTTCATTAACATAGAGAGAAGCAAAGTGAATAATAATAGCATCTGATTACAGTAGTAAAAATTAAAAAGAATAGTGACCTATTACATAATTCGTATTATATCCTGGGTGCAGCCGCAAGCCCTTATGCATATTACTGCATGGAATCCTGTCTTTATTTGGGTGTTTTGAAGCATCTATCTTGTGTCGTATGTTTAAATGGGGGGGGGGGTTCAATGCCTACTTCCTTCTGAAAGCTGTTTTCTGAGAATGCGTTATCATTTCATCACTTCAGAAACCTTCAACCATTGCCTCTTCCAATATTGTTTCAGCACCATTCTGTCTATCATCTTCTCATAGTAGATGAACATTGAACCTTCTCATCCCATTCTTCCTTAATGCTCCCTTTATATTTGCCATGTCCTTATCATTTCTTGCCTTCTTCTGGGAATAGTAATCAAATATATGTTCTCACTGCACTAATTCCTTATTTTGATGAGTCTAATCTGTTTCATCTGTCCCATGAGTTTTTTACTTTTTTTCTTTTTATTTCAAGAACAGTACTTTTCATTTCCAGAAGTTCTATTCTTCTGTCAAATCGCCCATTTTTTTTTGTTTTCACATCTTTTTTTTTTCTTTTATTACTGTGTTGATTTTTCTCGTTTTGTCTTTAATAATTTGTCTTTCACATGATCATTTTACTAGCTAATGTCCTCAGGCTTTCACAGTCCTCGTGGCTGTGTCTGCTTCATTGTCCTTGGGAGGATGATTTCCTCATGCATTTTGTAATTTTTGATTGTGAGCTCAAATTAAGAAGGCCTCCCTCTCCCCACCCGCATGCCCTGTGGGAAATCCTATGTAGCCAGTGTTGTTGAAGTAGCTCCACAGCCTTGTATATTTCTTTCTGCCTGGTGACTCAGGTGGTACAAACTTAAGAGTCCAAACTATTACAATATGAAGCATTGATAGAGACAAATAAGTTTTCTTGCTAGGTTTTAGGGAAGAGGGGAGATTTATTTTTTTATTCCTCTTTCACTGATGGTGCGATATTTGCGGGACTAGCAATGGTCTCATTGGTGACCCCTGGCTTCTGTGGGCCCAAGTTCTCATCTCCAGGCCTTACGTGTGTGCTAACATTCAAGATCTTATGTTTCTGGGTTTAGTAAAACCACTCACCATCAGCCGTATCATGTGTTCACATGCTTCAACTTCTAAGTTTTAAGGCTTTATTAATTCAAGGATATATTTTATCCTGTCTTTTTAAGGTTTTAATGAAAAAGATCTTCCTTCCATTCTTCCTTGACTTTTCTTTCTTTCTTTCTTTCTTTCTTTCTTTCTTTCTTTCTTTCTTTCTTTCTTTCTTTCTTTCTTTCTTTCTTTCTTTCTTTCTGTCTTTCTCTCTCTCTCTCTCTCTCTCTCTCTCTCTTCATTATCTGTATCTGTCATCTTAAAACTGGGATTCTAAAAACAGGTTTAAATACTTTTGTACTGCCTTAGCATGTTGAGAAAATGCAGTTAGAAAAAAAAATGGGCTGTCAGAATGAATTTGTGCAGATGACACTCAGGTTAGTGACAAATTACAGCATCACATTACTATCCGCCTTGTTTACAAGTAAAACAGGCAGCTCGCACTTTGGAGCATCAATCTGAGTAGGAAAGTCTACAGAAATCACTTCATTGGTAGATTTAAAAAAAAAATTTTATCTTGAGCAGAATTATAAACAAATATTAGGAACTTGGTAGATTTGTAAAAAGTCAGTGAAATATAAAGCAGAATGTTAACTAAATAAGAGCAAGGGGCATGGACACCATGGCCCGTTAGGAAAGAGGCATCCAGCCTCAAAAAGCCCGGCGGCCAGGCCAAGGAGCGCTGCTCTCCGTGGCCACGTTGGCTAAGGAGGCTTACCCTTGCCCCGCATTGCTCTTCCGGAGCCTGTTCTGTGTGAGGAGGTCATCTGTTTTGCCTAATCCCATTTTCTACCCTTGTATTTTAAAGGTGAAGGGACTGAACGTGAGGCAGGGGGAGGGATTTGAACACGTTTCTTTCTGACATTAGGGAATTCACTCCTGCTCTCCTCCAAGCATCATCAGATGCTCCCTGACTATCTTTGTGTCTGCCTGGGCCTTCCTCCCCCCGCCAACATTTTAATTTTAGTTTCTCATGTTGAATGAGCTTCCCTTGGGAAGCAAAAAAACGATTACAGGAAGGCCGTTTGCCTTCTAGGGTTTTTTGTTTTTGAATTTTAAATGTCAAATGGTTTTTGGTTTTTTTTTTTGTTCTGAAATAAGAGTTGAGGAAGCTCAGTGACAGGCCTGTGGAGTCACTTTCATGAGCAGAGTGATTCCCTATGTCCCCTACTGGGTGAAGGGAATTCAGTGTAGAAAGGACTTGAGAAAGGCATAGCACGCTCTGCTGACCACCAGCCCTGTGATGCCGGTGAGCAGTTTAAACTCTCATTTTCAGCCTCCACGTAAGTAAAAGGGGAATAATCATCCCAGTTATTTTGCAAAGTTGTCATGGGGCAGTATGCCTACCATCGTATTTGCTGCATATTAGGAACTGAATAAATGGGAGTTATTGTTGCAATTTAACATAAGCGGGAATGTTTAGGAATCCTTTTGAAGAAAGAACTCTTTACTAAAGAAGAAATTATATTAAAATCCTGTCTCTGAAACAGGAACAAAAGACCTAGCTATGCTCTCTCACCAATGGCCTGAGGTTCCAAACCATACTCATTTTTAAAAAGGAATGCACTAGGGGTGACCTGCTAGCTCAGTTGGTTAGAGCGTGGTGCTGACACCAAGATTACTGGTTCGATTCATGCATGGGCCACTGTGAGCTGCGCCCTCCCTAACAGAGTCAACTATGCTATTGTAGCGTGAAAGCAATGTGTAACCAATGACCATGGCTGTTCTCCAATTAAGAAAAAAAAAAAAGGAATGCACTAGAATTAAATGCATTGAGAACCCTTGAACCTGCTGGTTTTTGTTTCTTTTGAGAACTTAATTAGCAAGTATCCTATAGACCGTTTGTAAACCTCCTTATAATAAAGGTCACTCACACTACATCCCCCAATTGGCTAGTTTAATTAGGATTGAGGGGTTTACTGATCTCACCCATACACCATTCAATTGGAGCCATCCACGAACATTGAGGATTATCATGATACGTTAATTCTGAAGCTGTTCCTTTTCCACTGGAGCACAGAATTTTTGGAGGCTCCACATAATTAATAGTCAAATGTATATGATTTATGGAAAAATACACTATAGATTAGAAAAGAAGTGATCCAGTTGCCGAAGGACATTGTAAACCAGTGACAAGGGAGTATGTTTTGTCAAATTCTCCTTTAATCAGTTAATTGAGATTTAGAATCCCTGGCTATGGACAAAGCAAACCTCTGCCTGCATGGATGGAAGCCCAATACCTTCTATGCTCCTAGTCTAGATTTTGAAAAACTATATCCATCTTTTAGAAATACGTGATGCATAAAGTGAGAATATATGCACTAAAGAAATTTGTTTTATTTTGCTTAACCCATTGCTTCCTAAATTATGAATCAATTTTTAGCACATAACACATTTTAGCATCCTCCAGAATAAGAAGCTTCACTGAATATTCTTTGGGACAGTCTAGACTAGATAGGAATCATCTGACAAGGATATTTTAGAGTTAAAAGTAGTAGAATACCACTAACCAAATTATGTTAGAACTATAAGCCACATGGAAGGCAAAATGGAGGCCACGGAGGACAAGAAAGAGCATGTCTGAGATCGTCACAATGGACATAAAATCAACAACAGAAAAATTCCTGGGCTAATGACACTGTGCAGTTTTGTAAGTTATGTTACTTCAAAAAAAAAGGCCTACGTGGGGTAGCGCCATTATGATTTAGTGAAGAGCCAGAGTGACAGACCAGCATTAACATAATGTGATTGTATCACTTGAATTCCTTGGTAATCACAGTGCAAATACAGTAATGTTGGGGAAACGTTTTTTAGCTAAGCTAACAATAATAAAGCATAATGACCCAAATGCTGGGAAATAGTAGCAGAATGTAGCACGCATGTGCCTGGTGGCATAAATTTGTTCAGCCATGTTGAATGCAGGCGAGCAGGGACATCAAGGGTCATTAAATGATAAGCTTTACTCACTGTGTCTAGATATAAAATGTAATTTTAAGGAAATTCAAAGGAAAATGGTGGATGGGTAAAGATATTTGTCACAGTGAGAACTGGTTTGAGCCCTGTTTCTTTTACTTCACCCCCTGGAAACAATCTCTCTCTCTCTCTCTCTCTCTCTCTCTCTCTCTCTCTCTCTCTCTCTCTCCCTCCCTCCCTCCCTCCCTCCTTCCCTCATTCTTTTCCTGAGAATATTTGCCAAGTGGCAAACATTGGAATAGACAGCAGTCAGGGAAGGGTTAATAAATTATTTGAAGGGTTAACAAATTATTTGAGGCATAGTAGGATCAATAAAATCATTAAGATTGCTCTACAACCATGGAAGTGTTAGTAAAAATAAGCATCTTCATTGCAATTACAAGTCAAACAACAAAAAGACCAGAATTTGGGAAAAGAAAATATGTCAGCTGGGGTTTTTATAATTTATTTATTTAAAAGATGTTTAATAGCCTCTGTGATAACGTTTTTATATAAAATGCTAAAATAAAAATACAATTCAAATATAAATTTAACTGTGTAACTGAATGGCTAAATATTGTTTAGTGCCTATATATTATGTTTTCTGAATCCTCACTGACACAAGAAGACATCTGAACAATAATGTGGTTTGAAAGGATATTATTCCTGCATGCTCTTATTTTCATAAACTATACATACATACATATATATATATATATATATATATATATTTGAATATTCATTCATTTTTGAAGAGCATCCTATCATTTTCTTAATCACCACACCACTTCACTGACAAGGACCTGAATTCATTCATTTGACCAGAATTCATGAATTATGACTACTAAATGTCAGATAATACCAGGACAAAAGAAAAAGCCACAGTCTCCACTGTAAGAAAGCTCTTATCTATGTTATTCAATATATATTTTAATTGATATCATGAATAACATGAACAATTTACTTTTGGGGGTAGCATTCAGAGTAAAAACAGTACGATAACGTTCTTATTGGCGTGGTGTGTAACCCAAACCATAAAGTAGGGTGTGGGAGTTGATTTGACTACAGAACCAAACACCTTCCTTCTTTTTTCTTTTTTTTTAAATTTTTTATTGTTAGTTTCAGGTGTACAGAACAATGCAATAGTTATCCTTTTCACCCTCACAAACAACCCCCCTCCCCCCATGTATTGCCCTCCCATCCCTGATATCATGCTTATCTATTACAATTCCATTGATTCTATTCCCACTCTACACCTTCCTTCTTACTTTACCTTGCTAATTTCTAGCAGTTTTACCTTGTAACTTCCTTCATTCCTACTTTGTTCCCTCCATTCCTTTCTTCTATCCTTCTTTTCCTCCCTTTCTTTCTCCCTCCTTCCCTCTTTTTCTCCCTTCCTTCTTGCATGCTCTCATTTATTCATCCATTCTCTAAATTCTTCCGTTCTCTAAATGTTATGCACCCTGTCATGTGTGAGGCATGACGCTAGGAGACGAGGGCACAGGAGTGAATGACATGGTACCTTCCTGTATTCCAGAGCCGCATGTTCTAACGAGTGAAATGGAAACGTTTTCAGAAAAAGCTCTACCAGAGCTATGATACCAAGGCTTTGAAAAGTTTGATGGCGACACAAAGGGAGATCAGTTCACCAGGCTTCAATTTCCTTAAAACTGTGATAACTGTGTCTAGTTATTCATGAGGATAAAACAAGAGAAGGTCTAGTATACATTCACGATTGCTGTGAAAACGTAATCAACACCTTTATCACCCTAAATAGTAGTTTGAAAGGCTGTTCACAATTGGACCCCAGCCTGTTTGTCCTACCTAGGGTCTTTTTTGTCTTACTCAATTTCTCCATGAACATTTAAGCTTAGTCACCATTCTCGAAACATGGCATAATTTCTCACACGTCTGTACCTGGCTCAAGTTGCTTCCCCTGTCTGGAAAGAACCTTCCTTCCATTTCCAACATGAACCCTCCTAACTCTCCCTGCTGGTCTCCATCTAATGAGCTCACGTTGCAGCCCCAGTTCAAATAACATGGCAAAACCCCCTGAGGCTCCCAGGGCGGGCAATGGCTCCTTTCTCTCTGCACCGCTCATGCCTTTGCCCACTGTGTCTGCCTCCTTCACAAGGAACTCCCTGAGGGTAGAGACCTGTCTTTCTCATTTCCTCATCGCCAGTTCCAACCAACTTCATAAATGTTAGTTATAAAAATGAATGTACATATCAGTTCAATAAAAAAGTGAATGAATGAGTGATCAAATTAATGAATCAGTAAATTATTGACTAGTGATTGAGGAAATGACTTACTGATAAATTATTGTATAGTAATTTAATTAATGAATACATGAAATACATTATTTAGCAGGTGAAAAAATAAATGGATGGCTTACCTAAGGGAGTTCATTGTGATTTCTTTCCACAGGAAAGATGATACAATTTACTCCCTTCTCTCACCTGCCTTCAGGATTTTATTGGACACATAAGCTTTTCTCTTTAACATCTCCCATTATCCTGCTGCAAGCAGGATTTTTGCCTAAAGGGTGAAGAACAGTTGACCTTTTAACTATTCTAGACAATTTTCTGTTGTAATATGCAACAAAGGAACCATTTTGACAATATTTCATAAACCTTATTTTATGATTAATTTGACAATTTAAATATAGCCTCCTGTGAAAAGCTCATTTCTTAAAAAAAATTCTGCTTCCAGCTATTGGTGACAGGGAAATAACTTTTATAGCATACCCTGGCTCACAAATTATATTTTCTTAGTAAATAGGTTTTAGTTGGCTTTAATTTACAAAAGACAACACTGACTTAGAAGAAAACGATTTTTGTGATTTCAGTAAAATTTACCAAAATAAAAACAGGTCTGTAGCATTTCATTTGCATTAGCAAAAACATGAGCTTGTTAGCTTCAGAAATGGCATGGCATTTATGTTATGGCCACAAGGAGACACAGTTTTTCTGCTCTGCAGTACAAGACTGCACATAATCTTGATTGCGAAAATTGTCCCCAGGGGTAGCCGTTTGGTATTTTGAACACCATTTTCCCATGAAGCCTGGGGTTTCTAATGAGAAGTGTCAAATAAACAGATCATTAGGTTAAGATTAAGACTCTCAGCACAGACTCAGCCTACTAAATGAATAATGTTGGATGGAATGAGACCCATGCGTTTTGCAATCGTTAACAAATACTGAGGGGGCATTTGAGATGTTGCTCCCCAGCATATGCTGTCAGTTTGGCTCACATGAACTCTTGTAAAAAACTAAAAAAAAAAAAAAAATTGCACTTGTAAGAGTCCATCATTACCTAGTTTTTCATGTTACTGAGTAGTAAAATGGGGCCTAAGTGACTGTGTGGTTTATCAAACTGATTGCAGACATTAGAGAAACTGGGGGAAAAAAACACACACAAAAAAGTTCATAAAATACTTCAACATGGAAGAAGGTAAGTGCAGACATTCTCTACGCTTCTCTTCTTTTAGATTCAGCTCTTCGAGATCCAGTTAAAAGAACACTTATCTTTTAACAATGTAAAGCATGTACTTTTTAAAGAAATGTGGAAAACAGAGGTAAATTACCTACTGCCTCCACACTCAAATATAGATAATGCTAGCTAGCATTTAGGGCTTTATTCTTCCTATCTCTTTCCAAAGCACTGGTTTCACTTTAGATATATTTGCTTTCCTCCTCTCTCATTTCATATGTTGATATATTATGTTTAATAAAAATATTTTAAATAGTTTAAAACTTCACAGTTTTCAATTATTATAATAGCCATGAGCTATTTAATTATATCCCCAAATTTGGTTATTGGCAGTGTTTCAACTTTTAGTTATTACAAACATCACTGAGTTGATTATTAAGGTATATAAAGTTTTTCCCATATTTTGGATTATATTCTTAGAATTAATTCCCCCCAAAATAATATTTTTATCTAAATTATATATATATATATATATATATATATATATATATATATATATATATATATATATTTTTTTTTTTTTTAGCTGAGCCATCCTGCCACCTGTTGGCAACCCAGTGACAGCTCAGCTCGGGCTGGGAATTGAACCGGCGACCCTGTTGCTCAGAGCTCGCACTCTTGAGCAAGCTCTTAGCCAACTGAGCTATTTGGCCAGCCTAAATTATAATTATTTTAAAACACTTTTTATATATTTTCAAAGCTTCTACAGAAAGAATCTGGATACATTCTAAATACTGAAACATCTTTTTCTTCTCAAGAAGTACCTTGTTTCTTACGTTTAATAATGGAAACTAATGCAATAAATTGCTAAAACCATTTTTTTTTGTATGATGCCACTCTGTTCATAGCAGTTTATATGGCACTTCAAAAGCTCTATTCTAGAAAAATATTGGCATGCTTTTGAACCACCTTTCCCCAAGAGGCAGTCATGTACAAGAGGGTGTAAATTTCTTGTTTTCTTCTCCTTCAGAGGCAGAGCTGGTTCCAGAGAAGACATTCCTGGAATGCAGGGGGACCTGAGTGTAAGGAAGAATACTCTAATGGTGCTGGATTCCCTGTTACTGATGGGATTAGCTGACTAGGAGACTTGGGTTGGGGGCATTGTATTTCTAGAAATGTCTAGATCGAGCTTGGGTGACCAATTCTCGGAAAGATTTTTAAAGGTACTCTAGATCTGGTTGGAAAGCCCATCTAGATGCAATGTAAAAACACTTTCTGTCCCAAAACCCTATCTCATAGTCGACACGCCAATGAGCGAGATCAAAAGAAACGGCAAGAACAGAGGAAAACATCTACGTACAGTATATACTAGGCCAGGGATGGACACGCGAAGGCACAGTGATATGGGTGTTTAAGGAAATGTTGCTGAGGCAAGGCCATGTATCCAAGGCCATTCTAACAAAGCCACCCGTGCTTATTGATTTTGGAAATGAACTCCGTCCCCTGCTCACTTCCGGACCAGCATGCTGCACACTCCCCGCACCTCATGTTGACTCAGCTCCTCACTTTTCTCCCTCACAATTTGCCCCAAGCACATTCACGATTCTCAAGCCACATACGAAATCCTCCAAGGGACGCTGGATAGTTGCCTCGAAGGAAAAAACAAAACAAAACAAACCTCTGTCGGAAAAGAGGGGCAGTTAGGAAATACTGTTTTCTTTGAGCAAATTCAAGAATTTTTTGAGAGTGAGAAGGGCTAAGATAGTTCTGTGTATTCACATGGAGAAATATTAATAGAAGTTACTGAAGGACGTTCTAATCGAAAGGGCTAGCCAGATATGGAATATGCTCTTGAAAAGTTAGTGAGGTTTAAGTATGGTAACTTACTGGATGTGGACTAGATGCTGTGTGACTAAGTAGGGGGAGGTAGGGCAATGCAATCCATCCGATTTGATAATTACATGATGCTGAAGGAAACAGAGAGCCATTGACGGTTAGCTGCTATCATCCCAGGCTAGGCCTGGGCAACAATGATGTAACACACACCTACCATGAGTGTTCAGGTGGACTTCATAAGTGAACTGAAATCATTCTTTTTGAGAAAGAACTTTTAAAAGTGAGACCATTTCCCCGAGATAGTTTCTAGTCTGCTTGGCTGTCCCTCCCAGGTTCAGTAAAAGAAACACATGCGGTGGAAGCATGTTTAGCAATTGGGCCTGTTCCCAGGTGGTGAGACGTTTAGCAAAAATCCAGAGTTATTATTAGATCTAAATGGAGGCTTTTGTCAAAAGGCCTCTTGAACTGTTAGGAAATCAGAGTGCAAATTGATAATGACACACAACACGTCCGTGCCCTGGCAGCTCCCCGAAGGCTGCCGGGATACCCCAGAAAGGCCTTGCATGGCCTCCTGCCAGCCGCGCGTTGCTCAACACTTGTCCCTAAGTCAGCCTGACAACTGCATTCTTCTCCTCCTTATAAGACGCAAAAGGAGATGGATTAAAGAGGATGTTTGAACTGAGACTATTAATTTCCTTGCAGTGTATATTCAAGTCAGATCCCTTTAGGAGAGCCTTTTGTGGTTTCATAAAATTACATCCTTCACTCTTTGGATGCCTTTCCCAAAGCACAAATTTGGTTTCTAAAGAAAATCTACTTCATACGAAGAAAGGAAAGAAATGAGTATGTAGTAATCTTATATTCATTTTATATATAATAGTTCTGTTATGCAAAGAAACAATTACAGTATGAGCTATTTACTAATAAAAGAAATCATAAAAGGTAGGCTTCCTAAAACATATACGGTTTCTTTGATTTTTTTAATCTGAAAAAAATTAATCAAAAATGATTTTCCCATAATAGTTTATGAATGCTTAAATATACTTTTTAAAACTGTGGGGTTTAAAAATAAGCATTTCTCTCCTTTCTAAGATGATCGCAATACTTTATTTTTCGGAGGTTAGGTGAGAGACGGTTTCGTGGAGGAAGTGCACGTGTGTGGTGTCTTGGGGGAAATTGGAGAATGGACTGCTCCCCCATCCTAACAACCCTGGTCCTTTTAGTTTCCTTCAAGTATGCCTCAGTGTCATTCACATGGGAATGCCGCCCACTAAACAGCCATGTCCTTTCAGTTGCATCTTTACAGACCCTGTTTCTGTGGTCTGAGCTCTGTCACAGTACCGCACACATGCCAGAAAGCCTATTTTATTTCATGAATCCTTAAACGTAGTCCCTGAAAAAGGAACACGTCTCACTTTTCTCTACTCTGTGGGTTACACAAACTTTTGGTTGGTTTGCACTGATAGAAAACGAAACCCAATTTAGCTAACATTAAAGAGAAACGACTGGGTTTTCGGAGTCACATGCACTGTTTGGGGATGAAGTTCTCACATGGGAGGACGCTGCGATTTTTGCAGAGCTCTTGCAATCTCACTGCTAGTCTGGGTGCCCTGTGACTTGGATCAGTCACTTCTCTCCACGGGGCTCTTTTCCCTCCTGGGCTCAGTGGTTCCCAGTCATGAGGGGGCATTAGAACCACCACTGCCGATTTTTCTAATACCTCTGTCTGGGGCCCACCTCGGAGCAGCTCACTCAGAATATCTAACAGGTGTGGGCCTGCAGTGCATTTCTAAAAACGGTCTCCAGGTGGTTCCAAAGCGAAGCTGGGTTCAAACCACTGCTTTCTCTGGATCAGTACTTCTCAAAGCTCAGTGTGATACGAACGACCCAGGATTTTGTAAAGAGCAGGTTCTGATTCAGCAGGTCTGGGCTTCAGCGTCTAAAGTTTCCTTGCTTCCATCTCATTTCCTAACGATTTTCCTATGCTCATCACACCCCAACGATTGAGACTCCTTGTAACCACTCAAATGTGTCTTGTTTTGCCAGGCTTTGTGTCTTTGCACCCCGGGGTGTGTCATTTCCTGTATATTGAACAGACCCCTCTCCTTTACCTGGTTATTTCCTATTTCCCCTTCGAGATGTAGATATTAAGTGCTCCGAGGATGCTGTGTTTAAACTACCACTGTCCTAAGTTAGGTGCTTCCTTATGCAGAGTCAAAATGGCCCAAACATGTTCTTCACTCCCCACCTAGAATGTAAATGTCTAGAGTGCCAAAAGCATATCGTGTTTTTTTTTCGCTATCTACCGAGGTTCCTGCCACAAAGTATGCACTGATTCTTCTCAGTGTAGGCTCTAATTATGGTGGAGAACGCAGTGGGCCCTTCACACCAATCTGAGTTTTCTGCCATGAGTCTTAGCAACAGAGCCATGTGGCTATGGCAACTCAAGGTGGGTTTCCTCCCATAGCCTGGCACGAAATCTCTCTTCTTGTGTCCTAAGGACATGTTGGGACATGCAAGCTCTTGAAGGCTCAAGACTCTGTAACAGAGCAGATTTGGGGGGCTGTCCTCAGTGATGGTAACAGACCAGTGAGAAGGGCATCTGCTCACTTGATTTCTGTGCTCCTTACATTTTTGACATTTCTCAAAGCTGACATTGCTTCTCAAAGGCCAAGGGAAGAAAGGCGAAACGGATCATTTTCATGGGCCTGATGCTCTCTTACTTGTTTCCCAGGCTGACTGAGAACAATTTGCATCCTGTCCAGGCCTCATAATTTCTGGTTGTTAAAGAAAGACACGTGGGGATTGCCAAAGTGCCCTGAGACCTTTGCTCAGTGTTGTGTGACTTGAAGGATATGGGAAACGTGGGAGGGCCATTTACTTTGATTTTCTTCTTGTGGCCTACACTAGAAGTTTCCTGTGAAAGTGTAAGAGGAATTGAGCCAGCATTTGTTCTCTATTTAAGTTTGGATTCAAATTATGTATATGCGTTACATTCAATGTGTAACTTTGAAGTGTCACCTGTGCATCAGACTCTTTGCTAGATGTCAGGGAGAGTGACTTGAATGAGTCATCGATTATACTTTCAAAGAGCTCCCCATTGTAGATAGGGTGGACCATGTAGCTAGGTGTTATCCCGAAGAATAAGGTGCCATAAAAACACAGAAGAGAGGTCAATTAAGTCTGTTGCTTATGTCACACAAAAGATAACAGGGTAGTATGTCACAGGAAATGTCTTTCAAAATATTTCATTCAGCCTTTTAGTTAATGTCTCAGTTTCTACTGCTGTGTAACAAATGACCCTGAAACTTCGTGGCCGAAATAACAGCAATAGTAGATTATAGAGACCATCTTGTCTTGTACAGATGACTTCTACTGATTTATTTAAAAGTAAACACAGGTGACTATTATACTGACAAAAATAAGATTAAAAATGATAAAGTATGAACTAAGGTATAATGGATGTCCATCAGTAAAATGTACTTGTGCTTAAGGAGAATATGATTGTTTCTGATTCACTTTCCCTGCTCTCTGCTGACCCACCTGGCACACAGGTAGGAATTGGAGGAAAAAGTAAGGTCTAGTCAGAGCGGAAGTGCTTATGGTACAGAGCAAGATGCTAGCCTTGCCTTCATTAGTGTAAGTTAATCAGTAACTGAATGATTGAATTCAAATTTTGCAGGAAATTTTGGAGGGGCAGTGGCAGAGTCCAGGTTCCAACAGAACCGAGAATGGGCAGTGGAGAGTGGAATAAAAGAAGTAAAATGGGGTAACTGGAAATCGGTTTGAGTCTTGACTTGGTAACTAGCCTTGGACAAATCACATTTTAAAAATACTTTTTCAAAGATGAAGGGCACAAGTTAAAAAAATAAAAAGGCAAAAAAGAAAAAAAGAACAAAAAGTCCCACCCAGACACACCCTCATCAAATTTCAAACACTAGAATGTAGAAAAGATTCTGAAAGCATCATAGGAATGGAAATTAACAAGCATCAGATTTCTCATTAGTAATACAAGATGCTAGAACACAATAGAATACTGCTTTTATGGTTCTGAAGGAAAAAAACATATCAACATAGAACACTATCGTTAGCTTTGGTCAAAACTTGTGGCTTTCTACTCAATAACTCTTTTTTTCTTTTCTCGTTTGTTGGCACATCTCCAGGTTTGTTAAGGTATCTGTTGAACACAGATGTGCTGAGGAGAAAAGGTCCCTTCCACAACCCTGGATGACGAATTATTGCTCTAAATTAATTGTGATAAAATCATCCCTCTTTGCTATTGGTTATTCAAAATGGGAGATGATAATACAAATCTAAGCAAGAGTTGCTTCTGTAAAAGATTGTTCTTCTGATAAAAAGTTAGAACTCTTCAGAAAGGTATCTCTTCTCCAGCAGGCCATCTTCCTGCCTCAGACTCATTTGAGGATATTATGCTTGGATGCGTGTCATCCATTTTGTGATCATGCAGTAATAAGCCAGCACACTGGGATGGCCTCGTGGGATCATAGAAAGAGCCTGGGTCATTGATAACATTGTTTAGTCACTGCACCAAGCCTGGTACCACCTACCTCCAGATTTCCTGTTATTTGAGATAATTAAGGATCTTTATTGCTTAAGCTATTGTGGATATGGTTTGTCACTGGCAACAGGATGCCTCACAAATGATACATATGCCAAATTATCTAACAGGTACAAACTGTAATGATATTTTCATTTCTAGGCTTGGAAGTAGTCAAACATTTACATCTCATGCACTGCTTTTAAGGGATTTACCTAAAAATCTATTCTAGTAAATTGAGAAAGGCAATGAGGAAAGGAAAGGGAAGTGCTAGGATGATAGCCTAGAAACAACCAACCAGATTGGGGAAAAAAAAAAGAGAGAGAGAGAGAGAGTTGGAAGTGCAGACCAGGGAGGCAGGGAGGCAGGGAGGAAGGGAGGTTCTCAGATAAAAAAAAAAAAATTGGATGGACTTTATTGAATAGAAAATATGACTGAGAGTTTGGGCTACAATACATGTATCATATGATAAGGGGGGGTAAATACAGAGAGAAAAAAGACACATAGGAACTCTCAATATGTGCATCTTGAGGAGGGAAGATAGGGAATCACATGACAGACCGGGTACAAACATGACACGAGCCATGTTGTTCCGTGTTAATAAGTGATGGGGATTAAGGAAAGAGGAACCCTGGGACCTTACTAAGTAGAAATATCCGCCTCTGAGAACTCCATCAATCTTGGCATTGGATCCATCTGGGCTTAGCTATGCACAGTATTTACGTAGCCTTAAAAATTAAATATAAATGGATGTGACATAATCATGCGATTGGAAATAGGTAGAATTAACCCTTAGACAAAGAGCTTGGTTGTAGTTGTCTGACAATATATACAAAATATTGCTATTGAGAATATAAAAGTGCAGCTAAACATAAAGCAAGAACCATAGCGGGGTAGAAAACTGAAAGTATAAAAGCACTAGTATCCCGAATTTACAACCTGGTAATAGCTATTAGGTATCAGTCAGCACTGGTGGGAGAAGAAAGAGGTGTTTAAATGTACTATTTAATGTTCAAAGTAACCAATAGAATAATGAAGAAGAATAACAGAACATGAAATGTGGAGATTTGTTAAACCAGATGAGTAGTGTAGATGAGCAAAGTCTTTATGTTTATATTGAAATGACTCACATAATCCTCTTGTCATTCAAATCCCACCTCAGATTGGCACCTAGTCTGTGAAACATTCCCCGCCACTTGCCACCCTCACCCCCAGGCTGAAATAGTTAGCAACTGTGTTCCCCTCTATAGCATTCTTGCATTCATCCATCCTTTCAACTTCTTGAAAGTTTATTCTGCTCCAGATTCTGTTGTAGATACTAAAGATACAACTGTAAAAAAGCAAGACATTTATGGCTGCTCTTCACATGGAACTGACAC
Organism: Hipposideros armiger; assembly: GCF_001890085.2. Taxonomy (NCBI): domain Eukaryota; kingdom Metazoa; phylum Chordata; class Mammalia; order Chiroptera; family Hipposideridae; genus Hipposideros; species Hipposideros armiger. The sequence goes on along the minus strand of NW_017731487.1, from coordinate 521,701 downwards.
TTTATGGGGAAGGAAAGAATTAAATAAGGAATGACTGTTGCTGCAGGGGCTACGAAAGAGACATATAGGGAAGAGGGAGAGCATAGATGCACAGGAGTGGACCTAGTTTGGGGAACCCAGCAGGGCTCCCAGGAGGAGGTGATACATGAGCTGCTCTCTGAAGGATGATAGACAGTAACTAGATGAAGGGGTGGAGGTATGGAGACAAGGACAAGGTGTGAGGAACACGGTGCAAGGCAGAAACTCTGCACCTTACTGAGGAGATACTCTCTGAAGGCCCCATGGTGTTGCAAGGTGGGGGGTGAGGAGGAGGGAAGCACAAGACAACACTGGGGAGGGAAGCAGGGGCTGCATCGTACAGGGTCTTGAGGCCATGCTATGGGTTTTGTCTTTCTCATAAGAGAGAGGGGAACACTGAAGGATAACCTCAATGAAATTTGTGTGTCACTAGATCAGGGATGAGCAAACTGCAGCTTGGATGCCAAGTCCAACCCACCATCTGTTTTTATAAATAAAGCTTTATTAGAACACAGCCATGATCTTTGTTGGCTTGTTATCTATGGCTGCTTTCACACTATAATGGTAGAGTGTGGTAGGTGCATCCAAAATTGTATGGGTCACAAAGCCTAAAATACTTAGACTATTTCGCCCTTTACAGAAAATGGTTCCTGGAATAGATTATTTCATAAACAATACAGAGAACTGTCCATGATTCTACGCTAGCACTCGCTGTACTAAGGTCATCTGGATACTTATTTGATTTGCTCATTATTAGATTGTGAGCTCTTTTTGCAACAGGGTCCATGTCCAATTCATCTTAGTTCCCCTCACTCCTAATGCATTATTGTACAGTGAACAATTGATTGAATCAATCCTGCTCATTTACTTCACAGCTCATCTAGTCCAGGTGCTAATTTAACTGATTTGGAAATTAAGGTCAAGGGAGTTTGAAGGAACTTCCCCAAAACACCCAGCAAGTTAGTGTCCATGTTGGGTCTTAGATCTAGGTCTCAGGCTGACATCCCAATCACCTTTGTTCTTAACTTTAATCCAGCTGTCCAAATTAGTCTAAAAATAAGGAGATAATTTGAATATCACTAGACCCAGGAAATGGGAGACATGTATATACTTATAGAGTCATACTTGTAGAGTCATGATGACTCATCTACGAAAAAAGAAATGTGCTCAGGAGCTTTGTCTAAATCTGTGTTATAATCGTCTCTATAGAGCAGACGTTTGTGCATTATCTTGGCACTCGGAGCTCAACAGAACGCCCTAGAAAGCTTTGAAGATCCTGGGAGGAGTCCCCGCGGAGGTCAGGGAGGCAGAAGGCTCCATGTTGCTGTTCCATATGCCTCTTTGCCCTTCCTATTAGGAGGCTGGAAATATAATTAGGAGACGAGCAGCACAGATGCTGCAGTTTACAATAACCAGAAGAAACTGCTGAAATGGGTAAGACATGAAAGGATAATTTTGCTTATACAAAATAGCAGACTGCAAACTAAACCCAAGAAAAACAAACAGGCAGATGGGAAAAGTGGAGAAGGCATCAGCACAGCTGTGAGCAGGATTTAGCCACCCAGATGCAATATAATTTGGGGGAAGGGGAGGGAGAAGAAGAGAGTCTGAAAAAAAAAAAAAGAAAATCTAGATTCAAAAGAGATACTGGAGACTAATAAGTTCCTCATCTCTCCACCTGTGGGTTAAACTTTTTCACTTCCACTTCCTTAGACCATGGTTGCTGAAAGTCATTTCCTGGGGGATGGGAGGAAAGGACTCGAGGACAGGAAAGATGGATAGGCGCCCTCGCTAATAGAGAAGGCAGCGGCAGGAAAATCAACAGCTATGATTGCAGTGGAAGAAGAAAGACCGAGCCATTCCTCAGAAGAGGGTGAATAGTCATGTTTGGTTTTTTTACTAGCAGCATTATTTAGATGACAACACAGGTGCAAGAATCACTTTCCAGATCGAGCCAGGGGCGTGGGGAGGGGCAAGAAAAGAGACAATCATTGGGCACGCGCATGGAGTTTCTATTATGCATTAACCACTGTAACAGAAACTACAGATGTCATCTTAGTTAATCCCCAACAACAGCAAAAACGAACAAACACAACTCAATGTTATATTGTTTTCCCTATTTTTAGGAGTTACGAAATTGAAGGGGTTAGGAAACTGGAGGACCTAGGATTTAAACTCAGGGCTTTATGATGTGCTAGAGCACCTTCCCCAATCACTTAGATACAAACACAAATCCAAGTCCTCAGAAGAAACATTTCAGTTATGGAAAACCATATGTGACACCAAAAGAGAGCCCAGTGGGTTCTCAGGCAAATGGTGATTCAGAAGAGAACGCTCTGTTGGCCAGAGAAGACAGTGAATGAAAGTGTTACTCTGCCATGCCACCATGCACTGGGTTGTCACTTCTCTCCAAATACTCATTTTTTTTTTTTTACAAGTGGCTGTTAACGCATTTTTTACTCCCACTTTACTGCGAGCCCCTGGAGAACAATACTGGACATTATTCATCCTTATGTCCCCAGAACGAGGGAAAAGCCTAGCCCTGCTCAGATCTGCAGCACTGCCTAGCTCCAGGAGGCCCCACGGACGTGGGTGATGATGCGAGACTCCACAGAGCAGGGGTCAGGCAATGGTGGGAAAGGCAGGTCCTGCTCCAGTCAGCCAGCTTCCAGCCCCTCCTCACAGCTGACATCTTCTTCTCTGAATTCTCAAGGCACTCTGTGTGACATGCCTTCTCCCCCTACGGTCCACCCTCACCATCTCATCACAGCCCTGTGGACCAGGCTGATGCTATCTCTAGGCCAGTTTCTATCCATGACTGCTTCCCCGCTTAGCATCCTTGGAGTGGCCTGATCAAGTGAAGTGATCACATATTTTGAACAAAATAATGCGCTTTTCTAAATAAGATTTTCTTATTTATAAAACGTAGCTCGTCAAGCCTCGTTTACACATAATCGACGCGAAGTGATATCATTTTCTTCATTCTCTATATCTTTGTTTCCTCCTGCAGCTTGTGAAACGGGGTTCTGACTCTCTTCCGAAGCGATGGGAACTCTCTGCCAGCTGCCACAGGAAGTGAGGCAGGGTTCCCATATCTTGGAGGATCCAGCTCTTCGTGGGAAGAGAAAAACTGCTGCTCTGCATTCCAGCTCCCGGGCTGTTCCTACCATCTATTTTGGGGAAGGGGAACGCTAGTCGCACAACACTTTCCCCAGAGAAAAGATGCCAATGTCAATGTCAGCCATTAGGAAACGTCATTAAGGCGGATGAGAAACGGGCTGTGGACATTTTTACGAGCCCAGAATACTCTGCTTAGAGATTTTTATGGACACCACAGGAAGCCAGAGAGACAACGGCATTCGTACCCTTTTTTAGAGTCTGGTGAGGAGCAATTTTTGTGCTCAATAGAGTGTGTTTTTTGAAAGGGAAACTTACTGTGGGGGGTGGGGGGACATGTCAAAGTAAGCCTTATTCAGAAAACCTGTGGATCTGTTCGATAGAACGCTCTGGGCCAAGTAGCTGTGGGCTGAATGGCCAAATCCTTCCAGAATTGCAAAGAAAGTCCTTCCTTTTGATTCCAGGATACACTGGGAACTAGTCTTTAGAGAATACTGTTCTGCTTAAATTTCTATGGCTGCGACAAGTATATCTGTAATCTCTATATATTCGTTTTCTCCTTTTTTTTTTTCACATGACAAAGCTCAGAAAGTTTGAAAAACGCTCAGAAAGTTTGAAAAACTTGCACGGACATACAAACGGTACGTGGTGAAATCAGTGTTTGAGTCTGCGTGTTAATCGTGACCATCTCGCTTCTCCACCGAGGCCCAGAGATGTAGACTGAAGTCAGGGGTAGGACAAAGCGCGCACACACGGTATTGTCTTCAGATGAGATCTCCGGATCTGGGTTTAGGGGTCCTAGTTCCCCAGAGAGACTTGCCTCTGTCAAGCGGGAGCTGTGTTTTTAAGGGTTGAGCCACAGTGACATAGGAGAAAGGTGTGCATGTCCCTGACAGTGGGCTTTCTGCCTTTACAGTATCACTGTTGTGCCTCTTCCCTGCAGTCCTAGGAGAGGGAAGGGGCAGGTTATCCAGAATATTCCTGAAATGCCCAGATTTCCTATTTATATTGACATCTTGTGGTAGTCCTGCGTTACTGCGGTCTGCATTGCCTCATGAGCCCATCATTCAATTTTCACAGCATTTATTGTACTCTTTCATGCATCAACTGAACCAGAAGTTACTAAGCACCTGGCAGGTGCCACACGCACTGTGCTAGGCACTTGAGAATATTAAGAGGTCCTTACGGAAGGGCCATGGGAAAGACCCAAAGGCAGCTATTATAGCATCTCCCTTCTGATAAATACGAGGTGCGATGCAGTGAGCACCTGCCGTGCAGTGTACCAGGAGCTCAGTAATAATTGTACTAGCCGCTATGATTTCCCTATGATACTGTCTGCTCTGCAATTATCCTTTCACTGAATCCTCACAATGACCCTACCTGGTGACTGTTCTCATTCACATCTCATATTTGGGGAAAGAAAAGCTATAGAGGTTATTTAAATTATCCAAATGTAAAAAGCTCATAGGTAGTGAAGTTAGGTTTCAAACCCTGATTTTTCATATCTCAAAGCCAGAGCTACAGTTCTATGAACAAAAGCAGGGGGAGAGGGGTTGATTGCAGTGGTGAGGCGACACTCGAGAAGGACTTAAACAATGGCCAAGTTTATTCCAAGCAATTTAGCCCATGAGAATAATGGGTTATCAAACTTTCCAGATGTCTAGTGGTTAAATTCTGTACAATTTAGTTCAATTCTCCAACCCAAACAAAACAAAACAAAAACAGCCCACTGAGTATACCACTGACATCACAGTGTAGGGACTTCGGCTAGTTTTCTTATGCAAACTCATAAATACGTGCATATATCAACAAAAAGGGAATTGTGTTGTAAGTACTGATTTGAAGCCTGCTTACTTTATTTACTTGATTAGATTTCTACTGCTGTATTCCAAATTGCCACAACTTAGCACCTTAAAACAATACCCATTGACATCACGTTTTACAGGTTCCAGGCAGGCTCAGTGGGTGCTCTGCTTAGTGGCCCCAAGGTGTCTGTGGGTCTGGGCTCTTAGCTGCAGACCCTGGGGCAGGACCTGCCTCCAAACTCACTCAGGCTGGTAGCACAAGCCAGTGCTTTGTAAGCAGGATGGGCGAGCATCTTGTTTGTTTACTGGGTGCTGGCCAGAGACCCCTTTCGGCACCGAGAGGCTCTCGCAGGTCCACAGCAGTGGGACCTCCATTTCAGCAATGGGGAACCTCTTTTACATTGAATCTCTCTCAGGTTTCTAATCTCCCTAACTGCCTTTTCTGCTACTATCTGGAGAAATCCCTCTGTTTTTAAAGGGCTCTTGTCATTGAGTTAAATCCACCTGGATGATCTCTCCTAGTTTAAATTCAACTGATTAGTAACCTTAATTACACTGGAAAATCCCTTTTGTTATGTAATGTAACATCATGGGAGTACCACTGGGGACAAAAGTCAGTGGCCATCTTAGAACTCTGCCTACGACATTTAACAACCATTCTCTGTACATACGAGTATGTTTATGTAGCGCCTGCTATGTGCTCTGTTCCAGGCCCTAGATCTATAACAGTGAACAAAACTGATAGAGGCCCTGCATTCATGGAGCTGATGGTATGGAAGAGAAATAGCTTCTATGTCATAAAATACACCTGTGCTTTTTCATTATTTATGAATGCGTAAACTCATTGTAAAAATGTATCATAATTCAAATACGCAATTCTAATTATTGAATAGCTTAGGTTATTTTCCATTTTTGAACTTATAAACCACAGTGCCGTGGACATTGTTTTGTACTATTATCAGATAGGTGCCTGGCAATGGAATGTATGGGTCAGACTGTATGATTTTGATACATGATTTCAAATCGTTTACTGGAAATACTGTACCAATTGACAATCCTGCCAACATAGCTTTTTTTTTCTCATCTTTGCAAATCTTTCTAGTGAAATCGAACTATTTATATAAATACATATACACACACACATAGATAGCATATATACATATTATATATTTGTAACTCTTAATTTTTCCTGTTGACATCCTGTGCCAATTTTCTCACCAGGATTCTTTTCATTTTCACACCATTTTATTAGCGTTCTTTAAATATTAAGGTATTAATTCTGCTGTCACGTAGACTGCAAATTTTATCCCAGTTTATTGTCTTTTAATTTTATTTTTGACAATTTTTTTGATAGAAAGGATTTTTTAAAATCCAACTTATTCATGCTTTTCTTTATGGTTGTGGTTTTGGAATAATAGCTGGTAAAGCCTTTCTCACCTCCTCATATAAATATTCATATATATTTTCTTTTAAATTTATTTTTATCATGGAAATATTTAATTTGGCCCTAAATTAGGGATTTTACATTATTTTTCATAGGCATAACCAGTTGTTCTGTCATTATTTCATAAATAAACCAAACATTTCAACATTTCTAAAATATTTACAAATACTTTGTTCTCTTCTGGACTTCCTACACCGTTCCGCTGCTCTGACTTTCCTGGATGACCCCTGCACTACCCGATTAGAGCCGTGTGATGTTTTAATGTCTGATAAGCCATCTCCATCATTACTCTTATTCTTAGAAATAGAAAAGGACTGGCCAATCTCACAGTGTATCTTTCCAGATATGCCATAAATATAATTTTTAATTCAAGTCCAGACTTTTAGCGTTCAATGTGAATGTGAGAACAGCATGGAAAAGCAATGTCAGCTTTAGAAGCATAATGAATTAACTCCCACATTCCTTTTCCACCCCACATCCATGCCCCCCAGGTAAAGGTTCTCTCCTCTCCTCTCCTCTCCTCTCCTCTCCTCTCCTCTCCTCTCCTCTCCTC
>NW_017731487.1:463121-514239 GCF_001890085.2 Hipposideros armiger | reverse complement strand
CTTACACCAGCTGCTTTCGCCCACCATTTATTAAATACCTGAGTTGTTGTCTTTCAGGCTCCTTCTGTCTTGGTCCTGATGGTTGGTCTGTAGTTTGCTTAGCGACCTCCTCACCAGCTTTGCTATCTTCAGGTTCGTCCAGTTTATTCTCCACAGGGACCCACACGCTGATTTTCTAGAAGGCTGATCTGATTATGTCTCCGACTTGTAGAACACATACTGGTGCCCCTCATCACCTGTGAGATCAAGTAGAAGGTCCTTAGTCTAAAGACTTCACGTTTTGGTCTTTCTAACTTCATCTCCCTTCAGACTCCAACTAGCAACTTCATTCCCCCTGCTCCTCCCTCTGGCCTCACGGAGGGCTATTTGTACCCATCTTCAGGTGATCCCGATGTAGTCAGTCTCCTTTGCCTGATATGCCCTCCTCCGTTGCTGCCGCTTCCCAGGCCCCCAGCGAACACCTGCCTCTCCTTGAGACTGAGCAACGGCTTCATCACCTTAAAGGAGGCTCTATGATGTTCCCCAGCTCTCCTCCCCTTAGTCCATTCCAGACCACCCCTCTTTTCCCAAATATGGGGGGAGCAGGATAGTGATTTTTAACTTTTTTGTATTGTTACTATCACCTCTCCACCGAATATTATTATTTTCTATTTAGGTGCTTGTTTTGATAGATATAAATTACATGAAGCCTCAGGACACAGCTTCGTGATATACACATTTACAGCCCTAGAGGGTTATAATTATGGAATTATGTATGGAATAAGGTAATATATGTATATATTTCCTGCCAGCTATTTAAGCTTCTAGAACACTCTAGCCAAAATTTGTCATCTTCACTCCCTCTGTCCTCCGGTGCCACCTCTCCTGATTTCACACTCTTTGTTTTGATCATGGCCCTTAAAAGCAATCTGATCTCTGCTTTTGAGGATAGACTGATCCTTTGTTTGGGGAAATTTGGTCTTAGGAGTTAAGCACAGACACCATAGATTTTGTAAAGCCTGTCTCTCCTATTGCTCATTTTGGAAGCTCAAAACCAAAAGGAGTAGGACGTTTCTTCCAAGCTAAACAGTATCTCTATTACCAACTTCACATGTGTTAACACTTCCTGGAGCCCAGTGGCTGCAGTTCCTGGGAGACAACAAGGAGCTTTCATCCGAAATGCTCTGCCTGGCTCTGCAGGCCTTTCTGAAATTAACTTCATGTGTTATCCAGGCCACCCTAGGTTGCTATGGAAACCAACATGTGAGATCAGCAAAAATAAGATAAAGATTTGGGAGAAATCACTGATGCTGCAACCTCCTTTCAGTCTCTCTCATTCTCTCTGCAGCCGTGTGTGTGTGTGTGTGTGTGTGTGTGTGTGTGTGCATGCGTGCACATGTGTGTGCCTGACTGAGAGCTTGGCATGGAAAACCGCAGCGTTCCCGTGTTACTTTTCGCCCCTTCTCAGAGCTGGAACTCTCCAGCTGGTTTTTACTACTGTTGGGGCTTCTTCTAATGGGCAGCCCAGGCTGTGCGGCCACAACAAGAGTGTAATCTTCCCTATTAACGTCCAAATGGCCCCCGGAGAAGAAATGTTACGTAAGAAGAAAGAACCATCGGTCCTCAGGACTAAGCCACATTCCACAGAAAGGAAAATAAAAAACTGCGGTTGGTGTTTTGCTCATGTCTCTGGTGTTAACACAGGGCTTCAGTCCAGAGGCAGGGAGGGAAAACATTTCATTCAGACCGGGACAAAGGCATCTGTAAAATGCGCACTTCAGCTTGGCCAGGGAGCCCACCAGGCAGCAGGGTGGGACGTGCTTCCGGCAGCAGAAGTCCCCACTGGATGCTGCAGTGGCTTTAGAATCAGGTGTATGAAGGATAAAAGCCCAGCTGCCGGCTATGCTCAGCCAGGCTTTCATTCACTAGGGTGGTGAGGTGGGCCAAGCTCTGGGCTCCTGAATACTCTCAGCTGCTTCGTCTACTCAGTACGGCTGGAGACAGACGTGGCTGCTTCCAGTTACTGGGATTCTGGCACAGTGTGTTGATGTGGGTGAAATCAGGGGTCCACATCTCCTGGCCCGGGGTGGGGGTGGGGGTGGGCGGATGCATCGCTCTGAGCACTGACTGTTACCAGCTACTTTCCTAGGTGTTTCAAACACGTTACCTGAAACTCCTTTCATTCTCACCTCAAGCCTGCCTGGCACACATTATCCAAGTTCTACAGGTAAAGAAACTGAGGATCGAAGCAGTTAAGCAAAATGCTCAAGATCACATTGCGAGTAAGAGGCCAGTGTGAGAGTTGATGCCGAGCCTCAGGGCATCAAGCCCTGTTTTTCTTTCCATTAGTCTTCCCATTATAACACACTAGCTGTTACAGGGGCACACAAAATTGTAAAACCTTCCGAGAGTTACGTGCTGCTAGTCTGGGCTAGCCACTGCCTTATATATCACATAGGAATTATTTCACAGGGCCCTTTAGAGAGAGTGTTCATAACTCTGTGATGTCTTGGAGGCCTTGGTAAGGGATACCTAGAAACTTCGTGTTCCCTTCAGTCAGGCAAGTGCAGTATGCCAACGAGTACAGTTTAAATTGAAGTTCACATTTTTTGTGGAATTCTTTTCAGTGCTGTTTACATTTATGCAGATGGTATGGATTCAAAATCCAGGGCTGGCCTGTGTGCCTGAATTCTCAGGAAATAGATTTTTATCCCCCTCTCCACCTGGAGCCAATGGCAGACAAACACAGTCACCTCTGTGGGGCGGACCTTCTTCTAGTTCATCATTCCCCTGAGGGGGCCCTTTTTCACAGGTGTCAGCAGTAGGCATTGTTTTCAGGTCCAGTTTCCCTTCTTGTGAAGGGCCCCGGATATGTCCTTGGTCTTCAGTGTCTTCATGGACTGACATTGCTGTATTACTAACCTGGGTGACTTCCCTTATTTTCTTGGCTGCTTCCCTTTGCATATAAAAGATTATTACAGTTTTCATGCAGTCTCATGTCTCTGGGTATTTTGTGACGGGGGGGGGCATGGTGATGTCAGGCTACTCATCTTTCATTTTGTAAACATTTGTTGAGTGCTCATGTAACTGCCGGAAGCACGTCCCATGGTGAGCTAAGAACCCTGCCCCGGAGAGACACTCCATATTGCTGGAACATTCTAATCATGGTGATGACTAATACAATCCTGATGTACCTGGATCCTTTCTAAGCATTGTTTATATATTAACATGTGTATTTCCATAGTGACTTAGAATAATTTTATCATTACCATTTTACAGATCAGAAAACAGAGGCCCAGGGAGTTAAGTAGTTACTACTTAATGTAAATGAATGAACACATACACGAATGGATAAAGCAGATGTTCAAGAGATTCAAACCCAAGTCCCTCTGAACTTGAAACCTCCCAATATGGTGCCATCAAGAAGCCAGAGGCCTGTAATTCTAGCGGAGTTAGAATGGTGTTCTTCATCTAAGAATGGTAGTTTTGACCCTCTCCTTCTACAAACACCTTTTTGTTGATGAAACTCTATCCAGAAGGTTCTTTCAGAAACAAGCTGCAGACAGAGGAACAACTCGGAGAAACGGAGACTTGGCGCAAGCCTGTGAGCTGCACCTCATAATCAAAGCTTTTCAAACTCCACCCAGTGAGGGTTTCTCAGGTATAAGAGCTGCTCCTTGTGTTGCAGATCAGTGATATGTCAAATTCTAAAATAGTCATTAACATGCTCTTCCAATGACTGGAAATTCTACACCATCACTCTGTCATTGCTCCTTTAACTAGGATTTACTGTTGGTGATGTAAATGAAATTTCATGGCAAGCAAACAGGAGTCCTTTCATTGTAGGTTCACTAAATGAGATATAGAGATAGAGATAGATGAGAGAGAGAGAGAGAGAGAGAGGGAGAGAGAGAGAGAGAGAGAGAGAGAGAGAGAGAAAACAAATGTAGAGATAGATATATAGAGATAGAGATGATAGAGATAGGTAGGTAAATAGATGGATAGATAGATAGATAGATAGACACTATACTAGAAAGCATACTGTGCCAAACATTGAGTCCAAGCACTTTGACATTCCTTTCCCCCAAATCCTTTTACACAGAGAATATCCTCGCCATTGCTCGCATACTCGGAAAAAAAGGAAGATGATATTAAAGTAATGTATGATGGTAATATAGGAATTTTTTTTTGTCACATGATACCATTATTCTTTTTGTGGTTATGCAAGTCAGGCATTTCTACAAAGCCCTACTATAATCCTACTGGATATGGTATTAGGGGATCTTTTCCAGGTGAACTACCCATTGCAAAGGGAAAAAAAAAAAAGAAAAAAGAAAAAAGAAGCAACAAAAATTGCAAAATTTTATAGAAAAAATATTGTTATCACATCAATCTATCCTTTTGTTACCGGTTGTCTATGTAATGAAAAACCAAAACAGTGAATTCAGATCGACAGTAAAACTTCAGCATGTTATCTGAAATCACCTTTTATAACCAAACAGAAAATAAGTACAGTGTCAGAGATCATAATCTCTCATATTTATTGATACTATAGAAATATTTTTCCACTTATGAGTAGGTGGGTGGCCAGAGATGCGAAATTTGGAAGAAGGATTCTAAGGTGTTCAGCTGCAGAAATGATCTTCAGAACTATAATATTTGCAGCCTGTTCTCCATTAGAACCTCTCTCATTTATCTCTACAGAGGCTCTAGTTCTGGAATCACTCTGGTAGCCTACGGAAGGCAGAGCCCTCTCTCCAAAGTAGGATTTCTGTCATCGGCCGTATCTACAGGATTTGCTATCCTCTACTTTCTTCCCTTCCTGACTCAGAAAGTAAGCTAGTAAGCTGGAAACCCTGTAAGAAGCTTGTAAACTAGTCATTTCTTACATGGCCCGAGCTTATACCTATATCGTTACTTAAAAACATTCCTTCAATAACAGTGAGGCTGGTTTCTTATGCCTCTGGAAGGGAGCCTTTCAAGAATCCTGCACCCACAAAAGCCTTTCTCCTGCCTCTGAATTTGAACTTGTTCACTAGACTCATCGGGGCGGGGGAGAGGATACCTTTCTAAATTATTGTTTTCCCAGAATCTAATATAATTTTACATAATGCAAAACTAAATACGTGTGTGTGTGTATCCTATGCTGTATGATACCAATATGCTCATTTTGATAAACATTTGTAGAGCTACAAAGCAGAAAGATTAAATTTAACGATGGTTATTTTAAGATTGTGAGTTGTTTATGGGTGGTCATAATTGGTGATTTTCTACTACACTATCTTTTCCTAATGTTATTGTTAGTGTCAATAGTATAGAGTTGATACATTTACCTTTGGCGGAGGTAGCATGTCATGTCATCTGCAAACGTTTCTAATTTACATCTTATCCTAGTGGACCTGCTTATCTGTTTCAGATCTTACTACGTTGGCTAGAAGTGGAGCAGGCGTCTAAATCTATTTCCTGATTTAAATTAAAATGCCTGTGGTGATTCACTATTAAATGTGGAATTCAGTATTAGTTTAAGATATGTATTCCACAAAATGTTGGTTACAGTTTCTGATGTCATTTCTGCTACTTTCTGTTTCTAATAAAGATTGTAATTTAGTCTTATATTTCAATCAGCTCCTATAAAATATTAAAAATGGGATATATTTTTCTTTTGTGAACAATATAGGCACAACACAGAATTAGAATATGCAGTTAATTAAAAGTTAAAACACATAGAAGAGCCTAAAAAAACTAGAATGCATAACTTCACGACACAGAGATAACCAATATTAGAATATTTTTCCCCAAGTTCCATCGCCATGTATGTATGTGTGCATAGTTTTGCAAACTAATTTTTCATAATTATTTGTAAACAACTTTTCATGTCAATGAATATTCATCTATATTGTTATTTCCTTGTATAATGTATCATGACAATTAGCAAATTTCATAAAGCAGTGCATCAAGATTTCATGAGTGTAGGTAGAGGATGAGAAGGGTATAGTGGCCCCTCAGACAGGAAATGAACAGAGGGGTGTGATTTCTCTGGCCATTGTCCAGTTAAGCTAGGTTTCTTAGGGACAGGGTCGGGGTGGGTGGCGCAGAGCACTTTGCTTCTCTATTTCCTTCTTAAGAGTCTCTAGGTAGTCTTAGGGCCCTAGTTCAGGCATCTGTAATCTTGACTTTTGGATTTGAGGTTTTTGGGTCTTTTATATCATGGTGGCAGCAGCAGAAATAGCAGCAGCAAATATTTATCAGAAGCCAGATATTTTGGCTCTTGCTAGAACATTATACTCACTTCTGCAGAAGTGACTGTACAAGTTAAAGTCTTAGTTATAATCTCATCAGTGATTTTTGATGCTTTCGTTAGTACAGTGAGTCCACTTAATACTAGGAGTAAGATGGAAGAGAGACAAGTTGAGAAGTAAAACACTCTGGTTTGAGGGTTCACACTATAGGTCAGACATATTATATCACATTAAAAGTACATGGTGACCCTGTAAGTAAGTGGTGTTATAACCATTTTTATAGATTCAAAGACAGAGGACTTGAAACATCATGAAACTTGGTAATATTTGAACAGTTCTATACAAGGGAGAGAGGATTTTAACCCGAGTTTCTTAGACTCCAAAGCCATGTTTTGTTCCACTAGCTTTCATGGTCTCTGACAATTGTGAGAGGCAATGATGGATAGCTTCAGAGGCTGCAATCACTGGAGTCATCAATGATCGTTTTTCAAGCTCAGTGATCATGTGGTCACCGTGTGAGGGGGCATATCCATTACAGCTATGTGTGGTTTGCACAGGGGCCAAGGTTATTAGTAGCCTTATCAATGAATAGCATGAATTTAATTCTACCCAGTCAAATGTGACTCAATTCAATTCAATTCAAGCTAAAATTATTAGTTTGTTTTTTTGAGCACCAATTATGTAATCAATCATGTGCTCTAGTTCTAGAATCACTCTGGAATCACCGTAAGCCTCTGTGCTGGGGCAGAAAAGAAGTACAGGTCTGGACTTTACCCTTCAGAATCTCAGTCTAGCTAGTGATACAACTAATAACTGTAGGACAATTTACAGGTAATTTCACATTAACATGTGAATTGATGACAGTGGTAAAAGCATACCCTTTGAATCAGATATCTTTAGTACTGGATGCAAGTTTTGATACTTCCTAGTTGTATAACTGTGGAGACATCTATCATCTATAAGACAAGGATTAAAAATTCTTCAAGAGATTTTCTTTGAGCATCAAAAGACATGCTGCCTTAAAAGTCCATTTTGATTACATATGAACCATGGAGCTTGGGCTCTATTGGAAGGTTGAACCAAATATGGTGGCTCCATTCCTCTTCAGATACTTAATTTCATCAATATATTTAGTCAGAGGCTAAGACACCGCAGAGAATAAAAGGAAACAAGACCTTGGTTCCTGAGGTTCGGAGGTAGAAAGTGAGTGTGCTAGGCTGAATGGGTTCTGTGTAATTCATAAACCCTCGAAAAGGAGAACTAGTATCTGGCAGATGATTAGAGAAATGCATTTTCCTCTAGCTATCTTTGAAGTATGAGCTCTCAGTTACTTCTGACCTGTGTATCATGGAAAGAGAAAGTGTTTATCACCCTAAGGAGCCTTAAGAACAGGGATTATCACTCTGGTCAAGATGGTGAAGTAGGTAAACACTGTGTTTGCCTCCTCTCATGACCACATCAAAATTACAACTAAACTATCGGGTTATTGGAAAAGTCATGATGTACTTTTTCTATGTTTTTCGTAACAAAAATGCATCATGACTTTTCCGAAAACCCAATACATAACAACTGCCATTGAGAATCACCTAAAGTCTAACTGAAAAGAAGTCCTTCAACTAAGGATATATATATAAGAAGCCACCTTGAGGCTGGTAGAAGGGACAGAGATGCAGAACTGGCTGGCCCCGCACCCATATGTGGCAATTAAATCAGGAGGGATATCTGGGCTTTGGAGATCCCCCCTGAGCAGTGAGGTATCCCAGCCTCATACCAGACCTCCCAGCCCAGGATTGCAGTGCTAGGAAGAGAAGTCTCCATAACTTCTGGCTGTGAAAACCAGCAGAGACTGGGGCTGAGTGAGATAGAGAGTGGTTGCAGTCCCAGGTGATCCTCTTAAAGAGCCCATGCACAGACTTACTCACACTAAGCTGCAACTCTGGGGCAGCAGCTAGAAAGGTATCAGGGACACACAGGGGGGAACTGAGCTGAATTGTTGGGCTTCAGGGTGAGGGCAGGAGGGGCAGCTTTCTCCCAGAAAGAAGTGCTGGCAGAATCCACTGCTCCTTTGTTAAGCCCTCCTGCCACCCAGCATGCAGATATCTGTGCCATATCTGAGTCCCCATCAATCTGGCTAACACTGCTTCTTTGCCCCCACCCTAGTGATTCCCTGAGACCCTGCTCCACCCGACTTATGGACCCACCCAAGCTGCTTCCAGTGGTTTTTCCATATAAACTGCCTGTCTTGGCTTATGCTGCAGACTGTCCTAAAATCTCTCAAAGATTCACAAACCCCAAACAAGCAGCGTCGTGCCCTGTACCTCTTGCTAAGCAGCTCCAAGCCTTCAAAAATATTAGGGTAAGAAACTTGGTGAAAAGTTTGGGAATTTTGCTAGAAATTAGGTTGTGACTTAGAAAAAAAATTGCAATTTTAATATTAAGGTTCATAGTACTTCATTTGCACTCAGAGGCTGGTGAAATCTGAAACACTGGAGACAGTAAATGTTAACTAGCACTGAACTGATAATTTTAGGAATGATTGCTATTTTTGAACCCAGGTGGAATATGTTCCTTGAGGGGCTTTCCTTAGGCAATAAAAACAATATTAAGCAGCGGTAATCTTTTCTTTGTCATAAGAGAGCTTGGTGGATGCCAGGTTTTCATCATAAGTTATTGTTTACAGAAACACTGCAGTAAGAACTTAGTAGCTCTTTATATTTATGTTTGAAAGCTGCATAGCATAGGGAGATGACCAACCTGGCATGTCTCTAGAGGGGCTTTAATGTACATTTAAACTACATAACACAGGGGGCCTTGAAGTGTGACCCCTGAGAAACCCCACTTAGAGGGTGTCGGAAACTGATTAGAAGTGTGCCTCCCGGGTGTTGACCAACTCACATCAGAGTTGCAGGAAGTGGGGGAATGACTCACTTTAATCATCTGTTTCCCATCTGTATACACTCGGCCCTGAGTTAAGCGCTTCCCATATAATAAATTTGCCCTGACTCTGTGGACTCCTTTTAGTCAGTGGTCACCTGTGCACCAGGCTCTTACCAACAGATGCCAAGGAGCCACATATGCTGATGAGCTGTTCTCTGCAGATAGGCTGCTCCCACTTTTGTTCGCCTTCTCTTCCTCCCTCTTATTGTCTTTCCCCCTCTCTTCTAATCTAGCTTCGCCTCTCCTATTCCTGCTTGGTGCCTAACTCCTGGTTTTTATTTTCTCTCCCGGTATCTCTTCTGCCCCTCACATGATTTAGATATTTGGTCTTCTCAAGGTGATACGAAGATTTTCCCAAATTATCTGTTCTCCTTGCTCTTTCATCTCAGAAATGCTCCAAGAGGGTAATTTGTTCCGAGGCTGATTCTGGGATCCCTCACGTGAGCTGAGAGTTCAGGCAGACTTACTGACATATCATGGGGGGTTGGAACTCTCCTGGTGTCAGGGGAAATGCTAAAATAGCCTTGGATATCATAGTCATGCACTATTTCGGGGGTGTTGGAGGTGGGGGTAGTTTCCTTTCTTTTTAATGAAAATGAGTTCTTTGTGGAAGGATTGGGGCCTTAGCAGTCAGACCATCCTACCCTCCACTCCTTACCCTATCTTGGAAATCTACTCAAACAAACTCAAGCACAGACAGAATGAGCGCATGTGAGTACACACCCACATTTGCATCCCAGGGTCCCAGTGCCTGTCTAAACGTTATTGCTGCCTTCATGCTCTAGAGGAGGTGAGTCCCGAGGGGCCCAGTGAGAGAGCTGGCGGTGGCCAGCTGCGCACTGACTGCTTTGTGCCTGTCACAATGACCTTATCCAGCTTTCTTGCTTCTGCGTTGGGATATTATAGAATGGGAAAATGCTTAGTGAAGTTCTGGCATCATTAGGAAGGTTTTCAACATTTTAAATGGAAGTAGACTTAATAAAAGTGCCCTCATAAATAATATCAGTTACTTTCTGTTTAACTTATAAAATATATAATTTTATACCTGCTGAATGCCTGGCTTAGACCTAAGTCGTACCTTTATAGATATTACATTCTTGTGAGAGGAAACAGGCAGCAAGTATGAAAATTAATAAAGAAAGATCAGGACAAAGAGTTATAAGTGCTTTGAAAAATAACACAGGATGATATGGTAGGAAAACCCTAAGAAGGAGGGCCCTTTCTGGTAGAAGAATAGGGCAGACAGCTCTTAAAATGTGACAATGCAGTGAAAACCTGAAGATGTTGACAAGAATACAGCTCAAATCACGCTAACCCAAGGTGCTCTGCCTTCCTATGTGATGCTGCCGAGGGCACGGCCACAGGTCAGCATCCAGCTCAGTGCTGTAAGCTGCGTGCCTTAGGCGAACACTCCGTAGACTGATCGCCACCTCCTAATTCTGAAATGAGGGACTCTGCACTGGCTCGCTTGCCTACCTCATAAAAGGATTGTGACGATGGAATGTGACCATGCTAACTGGAACTATTTGCATATTTGATGAGTTGCATCAGTGTTACTCATTACAGAGGATGGGAAGATTATATTTGATGTGTGCAAAGGATCTGCATGTGTTAGGGACTTGATACCTGCCCATGTTCATGTCCTGTAATCCTCAGAGCCACTCTCTCTGTCGCACTGGCATTATCTCCATTTTAAAGATAAGCCAACTGCTCATACAGGGAAAACCTGACCCAAAGCTCTGCATTCACAGCCTCCATGTTCCCCATTGCCACATCCAGTGGTTCACAGATTATGTCAACTCGATTGGCAACAAGTGGCTTCTAGACATCCCACATCCCAGATGTGGAATAATAAGGAAATGGTCAATGAGGGCCGACTTCCTTCTATTAAAGGGGACCAACACAGCACAACCAGGAAGCCGGAGCAGTGGGCGGGCAAAGAGGGGCCTTAGGCATATAACAGAGAAGAAATCCGACAGTGGTGCTGATGACCAGGCCATTTGGTGGTGAGCAGACATCACAAGGTCATTAGCGTACTGAGACCACAGTAACACGATACAGCTCCACGGCCCTAGAGGGCCCTTCTCGTCCTCTCTTCCTCTCATTTTCCCTTCAACTAAAACTCACCATTTCCAAAACCATTTAATATCTCCCAAGGGATGTGAATTTCTGACTGATTTGCCCACTGAGACCCTTGGTAGCTTTATTGCAGCCAACGCTTGCTTTGCACAGACTGTACACTGGGTGCAGAGGACGGCCCGGGTAAGTTATCCAGATTTTGCCTTTTTTAATAGCTGAGGAGGGCAGAGGTGGTCTGTCTGGGACGCTCGCAGAGTGACAGTTGCAGAATGCATGTACCCATACCTCTCAGCATTGATAAGGGAGTGCTGCTTATCTTCAGATGCTGAGGTAGTCATCCGGCGCGCTCGCCTGTAAATAACAGTCCCCAGAAGGATTTCTGTTGACATTTCCGCTTCTCTCCCTACCTTGTTTACATTTTTGAAGTAGAATTTTTATGAAGATGCCCAGACCATGTAAAAGTGATCAGACACAGTTAATGCGGTATAGACGACAGCACAGAGGAAGGTGGAGTCTCACTCCCCAGCTTGTCTATATGGATACTGGTGAGAGCCCCGCACCGGTGAGGTTGGGTGCTGGCTCTCTTTCTGTCCGGTTGAGATGGTCCCCCTGCTCTGTTACATGTGGTTTGGTCTGCAGTGAAGTACAGGTTTCTGATGGCAGGGACTGCACTGGGTCTTCGTGTTGCTTCAGCCTTTGCACTGAGTCCTGAGTGCAAGGGCCAATGTCTGCTCTGCGTTCTGCATATTGCTTCCCGAGTCTGTTAAAGCAGCAGCTCTTTGTCTAAACCACAGTCTGCATTTTCCCTGCAAGATCGGTCATTCTGCGACCCTGAGCAGGAGGGGAGACCGTTTAAATCTTTCTTTGGAGGGAAGCGTCACTCTGTGCTTAGAATCTGAACATGTGGACTCCAGGATATTTCCGCCGCAGCGTCATTGAACATCAACCGAGCAGCCACAGCTCAAGAGTAGTTTGGAGGTATTCTTGTTTATCACTTCATGCCTGGTGTCATCTCGGCAACATTAGCGGCCGTTGGAACACCCCCAAACGGTGACTCCATACCGGGGGTCCCTGGCCACCTTTAGGCCAGATGTCACTGCCTTATCTAAGTCTTATCTGGTACAGCTACAAACCAGGCAGTTGTGAGCTGTAAAACTCCACATCATGGGCACTTATCATGTCTGGGTGAAGCAGTTATAAATGAAAAAGGATGACAGCAGAAGCTCTGAAGCCAAAACCCTAGGTTTTCTAGGGTGACAGCAGCCTTGGCTGTGAAGGCTGGACCTTGTCCATATAGTTCAGGGCCAAGGATGCTAAGGGGACGGATGGGTCTTCAGGAAGCCTGGGGAATATCTGAGTTGCAAAAGGCACATTTTCCTGATATCTCATAGTCAATAGACCAACTTAGGAGGAGAAATGACTGTGCCACTTGCCCTCTAGCCTCACTACACTAGCACAGCCCATGGGATCAGCCGCCCCGCCCCCTCCCCCAAACCTGAGACTGTCCAGCCTTCTCCTGATGGTTGAGCAAGTTCCTCACTCACCTCAAACTCACTGTTTTCCTTCTGCATGTGAAAGTCAGCTCCCATCGCCTGGACACATGAGGAACTACCTTAGGGAAAACGTTGCTTTGCTGTATAGTGTAAAGTCAGCGTACTTTCTCCACTTACTGCGTTCATGGCAGACAGGGTTTTGGCTCATTTGCAGTACAAAAATATATGCCTTTGAGCTGCCATAAGATCCTTGGATTCAGGTGGAGGGCTGGATCGATTCTTCTATCATTATTTTCATCAAGTGTGAATACTAAGTGCCGCTAATTAGAACATTCTCCTTCCAGATCGAGCACACTCTCATTTCACCAGAAAAGGCAAATATACGAAAGACTTTTCATGACTTTATCCTTTGAATCTCTAGCAATAGAGAGGAAATGGAAAAAAAATATATCATGCCTATTGCCTCAGAGTATGGTTAGCTTGTCTAAAACTGCATTTAATTTGATTGTTAGCTGTACGTCTATATCACTCTGAGTCAGCAACCTCATTTCCAAAGTGATATATGTTCTAATTTTTTCCAGTTCCACAAGCAGCCCTTCCTTCTTCGTCCTTCGTCTTGATGAGAAAGGTGATATGAACTACAGGGAAAAGCATCAACTTTGGAGTCATCAGAGCTCAGCTCCCCAAGTTACCGTGGGGAGACTAGATGATTTATGCTCCCTTAGCCTGTTTCCTTTACTATAAAATAGAGATATGCACTCACGTTTTGTGAAGATTATCAAACGAGATAAAAATATTACAGAGCCAATTGCAAGTCCATGATAGGAAGTATTTCTCAGTTCAGATTCCCTCTTCTTCCAAGACACCTCCTACCAGAGATGCCATCTAAAGACATATCTCAATTTTGCTTTGAAATGCCTGTCCTTTTGACATAAAAAAAAATACAGTCTTTCACCATTCCTGCTTACTTCTTAATCCTTTAATCCCTGTACGGTTCCACTAACCAGTCTTCCAGCTTTCAGCCACCCCATCCTTGGTAGGTTCTCAGTTGCCACCAGACAGGTCTTCCTGAGACAGCACACTGTCCGTGTCACCTTCTGCTCCAACTTGGTTACAGCCCTATTGCCCACATAAGCGAGTTTGAAGGTTGTCATTTATTCACTCTTTTATTCACTAATTTTATACACAAATGTTGCTGGGATCTGCACATACCCTTGGAAGGTGCTATGGGAACACAGATAAATAAGAACCTTCCTAAAACCACAAATCTAGTGAGAAAACAGACAAGCAAGCGACTGGAGTAACATCATGATACAATAAATACTGGTCTAGAATGGAAGAGCCTCTCCCCAACTATAAACCCTCATTTTTATAAATTTGATTTGACTTGGCTTCTGTATATTTTGCCTTCATAGTGAGAACTTTGGGTGAATGTAAAGGGTCACTCTGAGTTGATGACAAACAATTATTTAGTGAGAACATTTAGCACCTGATTCCAGTATTGGGTTTCTTGGAATAATGCGAATTCCCGTGGGCAGGTGCTTTGCCTCATTTATCTCTGAATCCTCAGGCAGAGTAGGACATGATCTGCTTTTCCCAATAAGTAGATGAATGATGAATGGAAAGAGGCTTTGAATACAGACATTGAATTACATCTTAGCTTTGTTAAGTAACAACTGTAGGAGTTAGAGATGAGACTACATGCCCCTGAGACTCAGTTTCCTCAGCATAAAGTAAAGCTGATAAAAAACTACCATCAACAATTATTGTATTAATTAAAATAACATAAATTAGTTACACAATTGAAGTTGTAGCATACAATAGGTGTTCAAAACTTGTCAGTTCCCTTCTTCTTCTCCTTTCATTATGAAAATCCACTGATGCGACACAGAGAAAGCAGCTCCTGCAGTGCCTACCAACTAACTAGAAAAACGTTACCTACCCCCTTTTTCCAACCACTATGGGCAGCCAGGATGTTATGTAGAGCTTTGCTTCTGTATGGCAGCAGCTAAGGTGAATCGATACAGGCCAATTATCCCATGATCTAGGCAGCATTCAAACACATTTCTCTGAGAGCGTTGCTTCTTGAGACCTCATTACTTAGGGACCAAAAAGCAGCAGGCATGTAAATATAGTTTGTCATTTAAATAGTATATACTTTGGGTCTAGTTGTATAAAGAGTTTCTTAATTAAACATTCATGAGTGCTGAACCTGCCTTCTGCATGAACATTTTACTTAGCTTTTACTCTTTCCTTTAAAATACTGAATGCTTCTCAACCCAGGTACGTAGGTCTTTTGTACATTTGTTCTGATTTCACTGAAATGTTAACTTTGCCTCAGGCTTTCCAAAAAGTTGAAACTCTCAAGAACTTTAAATTCCTTTCTGAATAGGCAAGAGGCAATGACTAGTTCCCACACTATGAAACTATGCTATGTATTTATAGATTTTTGAAAATTTCTTTCAAGTCACAAGGCATTATGTATATGTGGGAGGTGCCTGAGAAGATGAGAGACCAGATATTCAGGCCACTTATCCCGTTTCTGGTTGATGATGTAATTCAGTCTTTCTATACCATCTGAAATGGTAACAAGGCACTTGGAGATTCCTTGGTGAACCGCTTTTTTGCAATTAAAAGAATGTGTATAAAATTTGGAACCAGGAGACATGTATCTTATACCTCATATTTTTCTTTATGGTTCTTTCACCAAATATTCAAATATTAAAGTCTTAAATTCTCAAATAGAGGCAGAAGGAGGTCTCAGGCTAGAAGCAAATGGGCTGTCACATGGCTAGAAACCGGGCTTGCCATGATAATATTTGGGGACTGGATCAGCTCTAATGTCAATTCTGGATGGATTAGAGAGCACACTTTTTTTTTCTCTTTTATGTCCTCATTCAGCTCACAAGTACTGAGCTCCTACAAGTACTGAGTAGTAGTTTTACACACTACTAAACATCAAGCACTATCATGATGATCCAATGAAGAAAAACACGTGATCCTCCCAAGAGTCTGATGAGAGTCCAAGAGACAATGTCTCCATCTTTCACACATTTTATCTGCAATCACAATAGGAATGCAGCTCTGTGATTAGAGCTGAATTAGATGTTAGGAGGTGATTATATATATAATATTAAATATTATTTATATATATTAAATATTAAAACATTAAATATATAAATATTGAAAATAAAAAAATAAAAATTAATAAAAATAAATTAAAAAAGTAGGCTTCAAAACCTGGTACAAGAGTCAGAGTTTTGTTGTTTCCTCTTCAGTAACATTGGAAGTTAAAATAAAGTACATCTTTGATGTCTAAAATGGTAATTTCCAACCTAGAGTTTGATACCCAAGCAAAACTATCAATTAAGTGTTAGAGTACTTTCAGAAATCCAATTTTTCAAAAATGTTAATTATTGTACCTTAGGAAGCTACTAAAGTATGAATTTAAACCAAAAATACAAGAATTAAGAAATTGTAAAAGGTAGGAATATCAACATCTTATTTTAGAGCTACAAAAGTAGCTATAATAAGAATCAATCAAGAGAGTTAAAATCAGGTATCTGAGAGCTAGGAATTATATGTATGGTTAATACATATATATATATATATATATATATATATATATATATATAAGCTTTGTATATATATGTAAACTGTTGAAAAATTTCAACTATATTGAAGTATAATTTTATAAAATAAAACTAATTTAAAAAGTAAATGAGATAATATAATTAAGGTAGATTGCACATTAGATAGTATCAGTGCTTCTACTTTCTACCTAATTATGTAATTGCGGGACCTTGAACAAGTCATTGTCCTTGCTAGGCTTCAATTTCCTAACTCAACAAATGAGAGAACTGACCTAGATTGTAACTTTTTAAAAAACTCTAAGACTTTATTAATCTATTAATATTTGCTAAGACTTCAGTGTAGTTATACAGATGCTGTTTTAGAATATTAAGGGGTTTTTTGTCCTTAATTTACATTCCCTTATAACCTTGATACTAAAGCAAGCAGAATCTAAAATATACTGCAAGTTGTTTTAGCCTTATTTAAAAAATGATGCGATAGACTACGTAGAAGAACGTAACCTTCACATCTCTCCACATTCCATGAAAGGTCAATATACCTACCCTTTTCTTCTCCTCCTAGTGACAGAATAGTGTCTCCTACTTTTTAGAGAGGGTAAGACCAAGTGTATCAGCAACAAAAGAAATCTCTCCAGTCTTAGAAATTGGCTGCCACTAGAGAAACATGGCAATGTGACATACATAAATCCACTTCACAGTGTCTGGTCCACAGTAGACTTTTAATAAATGCTAGTTTATAGGATCATAAAGCCACTGCATATATTTTGGGGCAATTTAGAAGGAAAAGTGCTTCCAGAGCTATTGCAGCCATACTCTACTGGCCAGTTGACAAAATGTGTCTCCTAGAAAGAAGCTTGTGCTCCCCACTCAGGGTCCTGGTAGGGACACACACCGTGGTGAGCGCTTCTGACTTATTCTTTTCCTTTTAAACTCTTCTCCTCTCTGAACTCATTCTTTGTCCTTGCAAGTAAATCAAAGGGACATTAAAACTGAATTTTGGCATGATGGCTGGCAGGAGCTAGAAATGGGAGAGCTAGTGAGTTTGGGTGGCCCCACCCCCCATGCCCTCAATTTAATTAATTTCAAGTTGAAACAGATTTATTTATACTAATCTTTTACAGAACATTTTAGTGAAGCATTCTTGATTTAGGCCAATTTCTAAGTGCTTTTCTCTTTTATTTTAAAAGAAACTTGAGATTCTGGTCTCTATTAAAGGGGAAGAAAGCATCATTGATGTCCAGCACCCCTCCAGCTCCCCTGAATTTGAGCAGACTGCGTGACTCATCTTCCCTAGAAGAACAGCAATGAGGTCATTGTGTCTGTCTCCTTCCCACTCCCAGTACAGTTGAAGTGGTTTCCTCTGTGTTCAGAGGTTGTTGTTTTTTTCTGAAAAGCCCTTTGCTTGTTAATATACAACAGTTTAATCATATAATTAGAGCACAGAGAGGAAGAAAATGCACAGAGATCAATAGATTCTTGTTTTTCAGGCAGCTCAATCCCTGTCTCCAAAACTAAAATTGTGTAAATGATGGAAATAAATCAATCTGTGTTTTTCTAATGCCTCCTACGGTAGGAAACTCATCACTTCCAGAAGTGATGAGTTCTGCTTTTCACAATTCCCTTAGATTGTTCTTGCTTACATGGACCTAAAATCTGATGACCTATGACCTTTACTTGTTAGCCTGACCTCTGACTTCTAGAACTGAAGAGAATATGCTCTAGTCCAGCTGATATCCCTTCAGGTATTTGAAGACAATGATCACATCACATGATCTGTTCTACTTCAAGTGTTCTGCTTCTAGCTTAACAATTTGACTTGAATTAACAAAAAAAACCCCTCAAATATTTGGTTTCAAATTTCTATAAATGGCTGTTTCACCATATTGATTAATTGTTGCCACAAAATATACAAAATATTGGAGCAAATATTTTTTTCCTAATTACATAGATAGCTTGGCATTATTGTAAAATTGATATCTAGGCTATGTTTATTACAAAACTATAAGTATTTCTATTTTTTAAATTTCTTACTATTTTAAAATTTCTTACTCCATTCCTGAAAGATGGTGTTTAAATCAAGTTTTTTTTTTTTTATTGTTAGTTTCAGGTGTACAGAACAATGCAATAGTTATCCTTTTCACCCCTCACAAAAAACAACCCCCTCCCCCCTTAAATCAAGTTTAACTGCATGAATGGAATTTTAAAATTCACATTTATTAATTTTTATATTGCTTGTGTGCAAACAGAATGTAACAAAATATATAATACTTATTCTATTTTTCTAGGATGTTAATGTTCAAAGACCATCCTACTAGGACATTCTTAGATTTCAATTGAACTTGAATAGACTGACAGATTATCCACAGCTGCAAAAATAAGGTTTCCTGAGCAAGCAAGCAAGCAAACAAAACAACTAAAACAAAAAAAAAAGCATTAAGAAAATATCTGAGTAGCTCAAATAGCATTCCAGCTACACATTCATATATGAAAAAGCATAAATTAAATGGAATTTTTAGATATTCCATCTGGAAAGAATCTTGTGATTTCCTATGTAGGTTTAAGGGCACCAGTAAGTTAATTTTGAAATGAATCTTGAAAGTACAGGCTCAGAACTTTAAAGCTAAAATAGAATTGAGAGATACAGAGAGCATTGGACTTAGAGGAAGACACCTTATTTATGGTTTGATATATAGCTATGCTCTTTCTGAGCAGTGTGGCCTAGCTGAGAAGGGTATAACACTCATAGACCCTGTTAACACAAGAGCCCAAGTTTCTGATGCTCTTGGCAAATTGTGGCCATTATAGAACTCTGAGAGAAACAGAGCTTGAGATAAAGCCTTTCTAAACTGAGGGAACAGAGGTATTAAAAGAAAGGGAGAAATGCTAACTTGGTACATTTGGGAAACTAGAGGTGAGCCTCGGTACCCGCCACGACCGGGTTGCAAAGAAGAGAGATCGCTCAGGTAGGAACTAAGAGGACACGGTGAAGTGAATGGTGTCATATGACAACAATACGGGGGGACATGAAATACTGTGACTGAGATACCTACAATATGTTGAGGAATGTGCAACTTATCCAATCAAAGAAGGTCATGTGTAGGAGGCCAAGGGTAATCTAAATATTGCAGTGTGACCCAGGGGCCCATACTTCCTTTCTGAAATTTCCAATAAAAACATTATACCAACTGCTGAACCCTGAATTTCTAGTTTTAGCATGAACCATCTTATGCATCAATTGCCCACATACTATTCTTTAATCAGTCTTCTTCCTCCTTGATCGAATTTCTACCACTGAGGTGTTTTCCTCCCAGACTTTTCTGCATTGTCCCAAAGGCATGGTCGCCACGTTGTTAAGTGATGTTTGGGAAGGAGCAACACCTCAGGGTTGCCCTCCCTCAGTGGGATCCCCAGGAAAAGTCCTCCAGACACAGCCAGATGACATTCTGCGCTCTCTCCTCTAACCCTGTTACCTTTCACACTTAGAAAACTCAGCCATAAACTTCTCCAGTTCTGCAGAATAGCTATTATCACCCTTCCCAGAGAACTTTTCCAGCTCCTCCCAGAAAAGTGGCTCAGCTGATTCAGCCTTAGTTTATCAGATGGGGTAGACACCAAAGTGGTCCTCGCATATATCTGATCAGTGCTCATTTAAGCAGCTGCAAAAGCAGTGCTGGGCTCACAGTGGACTGTCAGAGAACTGGGCAGATTGGAACTGGACTCATTCTCTTAGATGGGGGCCACTGAGAGTTGCAGCGAGGAGGACATGAGCTGGGTGTTCTCTGTCGACTCTCCTAGGTACAGTCTCTTCTTTCCATTGTGCCCCAGGAGACCCACTTACATTCTGCATCATCATGTCCTGTGACTTCTGACTTTAGGTTGGCTTCAGCCAATCAGAGAACCTAGCAGGATACCCGAGGCCTGAGAAAAGAGGTCGGAGACTTCATCCTCACATCTGCCGTCCCCATCCCATCAGCATCTCCACCAACACAGCCCCTGCTGGGCAGCCCCTCTCCCATGGCTCCACCTCTCTTGGGCTCTGTAACTATGCTGTCTTCTCTTGTCCTTCCTGGCCCAGAGGCCATACCCAGCTAGCATGAAGACTGTGGCTGTGCCTTATGGATTCTATAAACGAGCCCTTCATTAAACACCCTTTTCTTACCCCCTGTAAACCTGTTTTCTGCTAAGACCCTGAAGCTACAGTACCTGCAGATGTGACAATGGCAAGAAAGGTGAACATTTGGGAGACAAACATATATTTGATGCCTTCGGGATTATACTGGATTCAGAGTAAGGAAATCTAGATTCTATTCCTTTTCTGCCACATACCTGCTTTGTGACCTCGGTAAAGTTAATTTTCCTCTCAGAGACTCAACTTCTTCATCTGTAAAATGGGGATAATACTTACCTCTCAGCCTCACTGTATAAATTAAATTGCTAAAAACCTCATATAGCCAGCTGCTGCTTTTTCCTGGATTTCCACCTCCTTTGCTTTCTGATAACATTTTACAAATAACTAATTCATACATGGATTCTTCCCACTATTTACCTTCCCCAGCCAGTCTCCCAATATTACCTGGACTTACTCTTCACTTTCTTTCCTTCACGTCCAAAACCCCAAAGATCTTGTGAGACACAGCACTGTCCCCCAAACTCTGACACAGCAAGTTTAATATCTGCGTCTGTGAGGACCACCCAGACTTGGAGTTGTCCGCTGTGGGGAACGTGTTTCCGTCCACCCCCATCCTCCGGGGCCCACCAATAAACCCTTTCTTTATACTTACTTTTCTGAAATGTAATTAAGTGGCTTGGCCTAAGTGCCTTGTTTAACTTTAAGACTCGCCTAAGTATTTTCAGAGCTTTTATAGGGACGCCTACTCTGGCTGCCTCCAGGTTGGGCCTGGAAAGGTTTGTGCTTAAAGGTTCCCATCCTGACTGGACTAGACTTGTACTTCTCTATTTAATTTATTTGGAAAAAATTAGGGAAGAAAAGCCCAACAGCTTCTCTCCACTAAAAGAGAAGGGAAGTGAAAATGTAAACGGCAATATGTATTTAAGGACGTTGAATAAAGATTCCTTTTACGGTGGCCTAAGAGGATTAGACAGGAGCAGGGTTTCGATGAGGTGACCTGAACCACTTTGGGGCCTCAGTGTCCCGAACCACTCTGAGATCTGCTTTTCTCATTAGTAAGATAAAAATAATCACGTGTACCTTGATGGGGAAGTCACCGATAATGGAGGACTTGAGAACAATAAGATATCATCTGAGAAAGCACTCACACAGTGGCACCCAGTAAGCCCTCATAAAATGATTTATGAAGTGTAACATGTTTTCTTTTCGTAGTATATATTTTTTCAAAGTTCATTTGGAGTCCCCTTTCTACATTTGAACTATTTCCACCAGCTTTCCTACCAGGCAGTTTCTTGAGGGTTGATGCGTTTACTGTGCATAAATGAATTGGTGACTTAAAATATATCAAAATTATGAATAAAAAAATGAGTGACTCATTAGAATTCGTGTGCAGCCAGGAGGCGGAGACTGGATACCCCCTCTCCATTTAGGAAGCTGAGGGGCATTGTGGTCACAATGACAGTAATAAGATCTGCTACTCACAGGAGCTCACTTGGTGCCAGGCATGATGGTAAATACCATAGATACTTATCTCCTAGGATCCTCACGCAAAAGTTACGAGGCAGATATTATTACCCCCATTAACACGTGAGAAAACCAAGGCATGGGGTTTGACTTTTGTTGTAGGGTGAATAATGCCCCTCTCCGCTACCTCCCCCCCCCCAAAAAAATGTCCACATCTGAATCCCTGGACCCTGTGATTGTGTTTCCATACATGGCTAAAGGAACTTTGCAGATGTGATTAAATTCAGGATCTTGAGATGGGGAGACGATTTTACACTATCTAGGTGAGTTATATCTAATCACAAGGATCCTTATAAGAAGGCGGCAGGAGGGACAGTCAGAGAGTTGTGTGATGATGGAAGCAGAGGTCAGAGTGACGCGAGACTGTGAGCTCAGGGATACAGGCAGCCTCTGCACGCTGGAAAAGGTGGGGAAGGGTTTCCCTCTAGAACAGTGGTTCTCAACCTGTGGGTCGCGACCCCTTTGGGGGTCGAACGACCTTTTCACAGGGGTCACCTAAGACCATCAGAAAACAAAAAGATACTTACATTGCGATTCATAACAGTAGCAAAATTACAGTTATAGAGTAGCAACGAAAATAATTTTATGGTTGGGGGTCACCACAACATGAGGAACTGTATTAAGGGGTCGCAGCATTAGGAAGGTTGAGAACCGCTGCTCTAGAAGCTCCTGAAGTTACACAGCCCTGCTGCCACCTTGATTTTAGCCCAATAAGGCTGATTTTGAACTTCTGACCTCCAGGACTGTAAGAAAATAAATGTGTGTTGTTTTAAGCTACTGAGTTTTGGGTAACTTGTTAGAACAGTGATAGGAAACTAATACATTGAGTGGCTTACGCAAAGTCATACAATTAATTTGGGAGTGGAGGGAGTTTGAATTCTAAGCAAGGCAGTTGGATTCCAGAATCCTCACATTGAACCATGTATGATACATTACTTCTTTCTAAATTTATTAGCTCATGTTTCATTGAGATGAATAATAGTGTCCACCTCACGATGCACTTGCGATCATTATTAAACATCCTGAAACATGTTGCGGTAGATTGAAAGAAAAATGTGGCTACAGTATTTGCAGCTCCATCCATCAAAGGATGGCACCTATGTCCTCTCTCCTGGCATCTGGGCTACCTGGTGACTTGTTTTGGCAACAGAATGTGGTGAGAGTGATGGGTGAATTCTTGTAGTTTCTGAACTTGCATCTTGGAATGCCTTTGCCCTCCTGTGAAGAAGCTGAGCCTCGCCTGCTGTAGGATGAGAGGCCATATGGTGAGAGCAAGGAGCTCAGGGAACAGCCAGCACGAAACGCCAGACCTGTAAATGAGACCACTTTGAATATTTCTGTCCCAGCTAAACCATCTCAATACAGACACATGATGACGCCCAGGCAAAGCCAGCAGCGCTGCCCAGCCAACCCACAGAATCCTAAGAAAGGATAAACTCATTATTGTTATAAACCACTAAGTTTTAGGGTGATTAGAATAGCTGCACATGTAAAGTGCATGGAATATAGCTTATTTTCCCCCTGTAAGTAAGAAAATAGTCAATTCCTAAAAAAAAGCCAATTTTTTAAAGCAGCAGCAAACATTGGTTTGTTGCTGACTGAAATACATTCCCTCTCTCAATTCCAGGTCCTGGAAATACTATATTAACAAGAGAAAGTTACTGTCTACAAGGAAGCAAGGGATCTTCTGTATTTAATTTTCTCAAGAATCCAGTCAGGGTCCTTATTTTCAGGCCCAGAGAGAGAGTGAGTCTCTTGTCTGAGGTCACAGAACCAGAAAGAAGCAGGGAAGGGTTTGTAGCCTAGATTTGCCTGGCACAAAAGCCCATTCTTATTCCAAACTCAGCTGAAAATGTTCTTAGCAGCGCCTATAGACATCAGTTTGCCCTTGTAAATGTATCCAACTAGTTGTCATCAGTGAGTGGAAAATAGCCAAGACATAATATTCTATGAAATCTCCCCTAACCCTCAGAATCCACGGGTAACGGTTGCCAGGCAAAATGTATTATGCTAAAATTGCCTGTCGTAGAAGAAAATGCTAAAACAGCTTTAAAGAGCCTTTTCCTCTCAACATGCATTATAGTGTTAGCTTTGCTCTTTTTTTTCTCTCTCTCTGAAATACAACATGAAAAAATCTATATCTTAAATAGAAAACTGATGTAAATTGCAATTGGGGACTCCAAAACAATTGGAGAAGGAAAGACTCAATCAGTGGAGATGGTCTGTTATCCTTGCAAAATCCATTTGGAAATACACACACACAGAACAGAGGGGAAGAAAACAACCTTCTGGTTGTTTTCTGCCATTTTCCTTGTCTCATTTTTGTCTTGTCACCATTTTCCATCATAAGGAGTATGTGAGAAGCACATTGGCCTGAATTCAGGAAAAAATGGAAATATATCTAAGAAATAGAAATGTATCGCTCCTAAAAAAAGATGTTCACAATTTACCCAATATAATAAACCTTATTATTTTGTTATTAGAATAATTTTGAATAATATTTTAATCTTAGAAAAGCACTATACACTAATGATGGAAAAGATTAAAAAGAGATGAAATAAGGGTAAAAAGCACTCATCATTCTGACTAGAGGTGATTATCCTTGACATGTTGGTATATTTCGTTCTAGCTTTTAATATATTTTACACACTTTTTTTTTACATTGGTGGGGTAATTTTGTATCCTTTATAATTTTCATTATAACATGAGATTTTAGAGTTTACTATAAACTTTTCATAGAGATCAGTATTTTTTGTTAGCATGGGCTGGTACATTTCCCCTCTGCTTGAGGACATTAGAGTTGCATAAGTGTGTTTTTTAGCTGTAACAGTGACTGGGGATATTACTGGTATTTAGCATAAAAAACGCTAAACCACTTAATGTGCAAGACAGTCTCGAAAAACAAAGAATTCCTCCACTCAACTGCCATTAATGCCTGAACCGAGAGACACTGACTACAGGGTACTATCACGATTGTATAGCTCATTCATTGCTAGTGGGACTGCAAAATGACACAGCCACTTCAAAAGCCAGTGTGCCATAGGCTTACTAAAGCTAAACATCATCTTACCATACAATAACACGACTGCACTCCTAGGTACTTACTCAACTCATTTGAAAAGTTACGTTGACACAGAAACCTGCACATGAATGTTTATGGCAGTTTTATTGATAATCATCAAAAACTAGGAACAACCAAGGCATCCTTTATTAGGGAGAATAGATAAACAAACAATGATTCACCCGTGCACAGCATCCTGTTCAGTTATAAAGAGGAATAAACTATCAAGCCACACAAAGACATACATGAGTCTTAAATGCACACTGCTAAGTAAGGGAGCCAATCTGAGAAAGCTACTTAGTATATGGTTCCATTTGTGTGACAATCTGGAAAAGGAGAATGACAGGGACACTAAAAAGACCGATGGTTTCTGAGGGTGAATGGGTGAAGGGCTGGGGAATTTCTTAGGGTGGTGAAACTATTCTGTCTGTTATGCTAATGGACAAATGACGCCATGCATTCACGAAAGCCAGTTGAAATTTATACCTCAAAGAGTGAACTTGAATGTCTACAAATTTAAAAATATTTAGGAGAATGAAGGACCCAGGAATGGAATGGAAACTTTGACAAAATCACCTAACTATATTACTAATATATGAAATAACCTTACTGAAGGGGTTGGGGGGAAGTCGTGGACGTAGCACTTTGGAAATGAATGGTGTCTGTAAAGCTAAAAGCAAAAGACACCATATGTTATAAAAGCACCGTATTCTAGCTGACAGAACTGTTTCCCATGGGAGTACAGGCTAACAATTATGAACGCTAATATATACATATATGGTGCAAAAATGTATACACATTTAAAGAAAGGGAAAAACCATATGAAAATTGTAATACAATGAATGACACTAGCATTCATTTGATTAATGCCATCTTTTGAGCGAATGTCATACTACCCCTTGCTACCATGACTCAATTCAACTTTGAAAAGTAATACATAGATAACATTTCTTCAAATATGTATACACTTTTTTGGCACCCTTGGTATATCTATTTCTATCTATATCATCAATATCATCTATATCTATATCTGTCTATCCATATATGCTGGAATAGAATGATCCTGGAGCATCCTGTAATGTTAATAAGTAAGGAAGTGCTCACTGAGGAAGGAGGAGGAGGAGGGGGAGAGGGGGAGGACATGGCTTATAGGGGAGTATGTCAAAGAGATGTAAAAACCAACTGAAGGAGACCCAGTGGCCAAAGATACAGCAGTTTGAGAAGCACAATAAATAAAGTCGTGTTGGGTTATAAATCAAAGTGTCTTTCCTCCTTGATTTTAACTTAATTTGTTTTTAACATTATTTATATTTGAATTATTTTTAATTTTAAATATATCTACATCAGTATGTACTCCACATATATACATTTAAATAAATATAACTAAGTGACTGACTAAATTCAAAAATCATGAAGAGACAAATTTCCCACGTGGAAAAACTCCAAATACCTTGTGCCAACCCTCCACCCTCAAGGGGGTGGGTGTAACTCCCGCTCCTCAAGTGGGGGCTGCACGCAGTAACTTCCTTGCAGACCACAGTACAGAAGAAGAGGAAGGACAATTTGAAGCTGAGAAACCTGGCCCACACACGACCTCCACTGGATGGTCAAGGTCAACATCAACAGCGCTAAGTTTATGTTGGTAGAGTGGTCCCTTGATAGGGTGCAAAGAAAATGAGGCTTTGTCTCTGTGGCTTTCCTCCCCAAATCCCAGGATAAGAAAAAGCATCAGACAAGCCCTAATGGAAGGATGTTTCACAAAATACCTGACTAGTCCTCCTCCAAACTGTCAAGATTATAAAAAATAAGGAAAGTCTGAGGAACTGTCACAGCCAAGAGATGCCTAAGGAGACATGACAACTAAATGTGGTGTGATATCTTGGATGGGGTCTTAGAAAATTAAAAAAAAAATCATTAGGTTAAAAACAATAAATTTGGACTTGAGTGAATAACAAAATATCATTTTTTTGTCCACAATTGTGACAAATGTACCATATGAATACACAATATTAACCAAGGCGGAAGCTGGGTATGGGTATATGGGAACTTTGTGTACTGTCTTTTTTAGTTTTCTGTACTTCTAAAACTATTCTAAAATTTAAGGAATCTATTTAAAAACTTAAACTCAAGGAGGCAACATGATTTACTGGAATGTTTTTTCATAGGGAGGTATCAGTCCCTGGGTGGCATTTTGTAAATTTTGGGGGATGCTTCTGTTGTCACAATAACCGAGGGGACTGTATTTAAGTTTAGTGGACCAAATGGGGTTGCCAGGTGTCCTGCAATGTGAAGGACTGTCTTGAACAAGGACTGCTTCTTGAATACCTCTGGAAGTGGACACCCATGCAGGTAAAAATAAATAAATAAATAAAATCCAAAACCTACTCATAGTTATCTGTGCATAAAACTCAACTTAATTTTACATATAAGTACAAAGTAGTTTTTCATGATGTTAATCATAACATATAAGTGCATTTCTTGTATATATTGAGGGGAGTTGTAAATTCTTTTCTTTGGAAGTTTACTAAGACTTGTTCACTATATTGGAGAAGCACGTAACCAAAACATCTCTCCTAATAGCATTTTAATGTCTAATACAAACACAGAAGTTCATTTGTGTTGGTAGCTCTCACCTTTGCAGTGATCCTACACATATGCACAAATAACTAATACATTACATCTTTTAGGGTAGTTATTTCTAAGTGTTGATGTCTTGAAACATATAATATCTTATTAGAATTTCCTTCTATTTCTCTGTTACGTTACATGAAAATATTCTATTTTCTTTTTGAAAATTTGTGTGTAAGGAGGTTATGTAATTTATGCATTTGTTTCCAGATGGTAGAGAAAGCATTCAAGTATTTGTTATAAAACAGAGACATTTGGATCTGACAGAGTCGGGGACCACTCAGTATAACTAGACTAGTATGGAATCTCTGACAGAGTCAGCTAATTGTCCAGGAGAAATTTGAGCTGCTTTTCCGTTGTAGTTTCTGGGAAGTGGATATTCAGCCTGGAACTCCATTTTCAAATCCTTCTTGCCTCTAAGTAAAGCTATGCGATTAGTTTTTGGCATTGGAGTATTGCATGGTGGGTAAGCTTTCTCCACCTTCTCCTTCCCTGCACACAAGCAGGGGACTCCACAGACTTGGGGGATGGATCAGTCACAAGCTAGAAAGAACTAAATCTCAGAATTAAGAAGATGAGGACTCTCTGACCACCAGAAACACCCATATTTGACTGTCCAGGAGGCAGAAATTAACTGTGATGTCATTGAAATTTGGGGGATTTTTGTTATAGTAACTGGCATTACTAAACTAACACACAGAATACCAGCTTCGTCACCCACTCACCTATCCAAGTCATTTACCAAGCCTAGAGCCTTTTTAAAAAAATCTTTTTAAATCTCTAAAAGGAGGCTAAACATAATAATAGTCTTACGGGGCTGTTGGGAGGTTTATGTGAGCTCATGCTTAAAAGCACTTGAACTTAGTAAGCCCTAAGTAGATCCCTTTGCCCATTCATTGTCTTCCTTATTCCAACCTGTCCATTTATTTGCCTGTCCTTTAACTTCTAACGTTTAATAATAAACTTCTAGACCTCAAGTTCACTTAACTAATGCAGACAGTGGCTAGGGCTCTGAAATGGGTCTTTCTAAACCAGAGATTACTGGGTCATATCCGCTTCCTCCTCATTCTTTGTTTTAAATGCCTAATTTGAAAAATACATAGCCATTACTTTGTCTCTGAGCCAAGTCTTGCATACCAGGGACTCTGTTAGATAGTTTGCTTCATTCATTCATTTAAAATGTTTAGTGTTTATTCCTTGATGAAAACTTTAATTATGGTTCATGTGAATCCTATTTTCCCAAACTCTGGAGAATTTGCAAATTAATGCAGTATGGATGAAGGAGAAGAAGTTCAATGTTCAAATTCTGTTGAAATCCCTTGCGTAAGTTCCCAAAGGGGCATCCAGACTTTGCATTGTTGCCCTTGATAAAAATATGGCCACTTGTTTAAAAGTCATGGGGAAGCTATGAATATGGAAACGCCAAGGCTAATGCCAGTGGGTGCGTCAGCCACTCAGTGTTCCATTCAGGGGCACGGCCCACAGCCCCAAAGCACTTGTGACAAACCTTGTCCCTAAATGCCACGCTTCCTATAAGCAAGAGTCCACCACCCTTTTCAAAGAGATTACTTTGTTTTCAAATAATACCTTTTCCCGGACTTCCCAGCTCACCCATTTTTGAAAAAAAAAAAAAAAAGAAAAAAGAAAAAGAAAAAGAAAAAAAGAAAAGTTGCCAAAATTGAAGGTGTCTGCATATCTTGTCAAAAATCTTTAAATTCTAGCCTGTCACAGAGTATTTTCCTGTACACCATGAAAACAATTGCATTTATTCATATTATTTACGTGGGAGCAAATGATTTCATTGCATGTTAAGAATCTCTAAAGCACTGATTTGATCATTTCCTCCTCATCTTATCGATCTACAATGGTACATTGTTGCCTACAAAAATAGTTTCAAAATATTTTGGGTCAAGAATGTGTCTGAGATGCTCTTCACAGCTTTTTGCTATCGTCTTTCCCCACCAAAACAGATTGCATATATAGCAACAAAATATATGACAGTTTAGGTGCCTAATGGACACCTAACATCAGCACATGGCTCCCAGGACAAGACCCTCCAACTTTTAGGATAAAGGTCCAGCTCCTCAGACTCTGTTCCATCTTTGGTCCACCCCTCAGCTTCCTGGCCAGGCCCTTCTGGCTCTGCTTTGCCCTACGCCCCTTCACATCCGTGGGGCCACCCTCGTGTAAGGCTCTGAATACATCCGACACTTCCGTGCTTTCTGGACCTTTGTACTTCCTAACCTCCTTGACCTGGGAAAGTCATCCTCTCCCTACCATCCATCTGATTCACTACTTATTCTTCCAAATGTTAGCGTGCATACCATCTCCTCTTAAAATCTGGTTTTCAAGGTACATTTTCTTGCTCTCTTCTCTGTGCCCTGATAGCATAATTTGTGTTCCTCTACGAAAGTACTCGTCATTCTGTATTAATTCTGCCCCTTCCTGGGCAAAGACTGAGTTCTACTGATATTTATATCTCTAACCTCTCACATGAAGTCTGATATAAATGGAAGCACTCAATACATCTTTATATACTGAATAAAGGAATGGCCTCCTCTATATTTTAAAGACAGAGAGGGTTAAGCTTCAATTTGAACAACTGAAACACAAACAGCTCCCAACATCAAGAGCAAGGTGTCAGCACACTTTACCAGTGAGCAGTGATTGCCAAGCTGATTTAATGAGTTTATTTCAGGTCAAGCCAGAGGCTGGGTCAAGAGATGAAAACATAAACAAAGTGCCTGTGCGAGTGTAAGATACAGTGGCTGGTGAAATTGCCAGGTGAAAAACCAATAGCAATTTTAATGGCTTTCAACAATATTTTATGAGATGAGGACATGCTACAGGCAAACTTGTTTAAAAAAAAAAAGAAAAATAGAAGCAAACCTAATAAGCAGAAAGGCTGAGCAGAGGCTCAGGGAGTGCGTGGGTTGCTGTTCTCATTAGGGGACAGAAATTGGATGATAGCAGATAGTCTTCGCTCATCCTTGCCTCTCCCACTGGTAAGAAGGTGGGACTCTAAAGAACATAAAGGTAGACAGGACAGCTTTTCCAGCTACCTGCCCTCCCCTCCATTGCACCCCAGCCCCTCAGGCCTGGTGCACACCTCGCTCTCTAGCACACGATCCCCACTGCAAAAGCTGATGATGACAGTGGGTGGGTGCTGGACAAGAACTTAGGGGACCTGGACTCCAGTATGCTTGGCCACTTGCTGTGGGACAGGTGCTGGGTGGGTTACGGACGCCTGGGTCCTGGACTTCACCTGTCAGTCTGGGCCATTCATGCCTCCCTCTCAGGCGTGCAGGAGAGGAGCTAGGTGCACACCATGAGCATTTGTTACATTGTGTGCAGCTGGTTGAATCCATGTGTGTATCTTCCATGACTATCAGAGCTCCTGGTAGGCAGGAACCAATTCTTACATATCTTTACTTTCTGAGAACCTAGAATATGATAGACAACTACGAGTCACTTAAAAAGAGATATTTACTTACTACAAAATGCATTCTTTACTATGATAATGCCTAGAGAATAAACTGTGGTTCATTGGTGCCTAAGAAGATTGGCACCTTCTTGTGCAGACAAGACGCAGGCTGCACGTAAGGCGTTAGAAAGCAGTATGAGATGAGGTGTCAGTAAGTCCTCATGCTATAGAGCAGGGATATTTGTTACAGTAACTGGGCAAAGTGAGATTCCAGCCCTTGTACATACTCAGCCCTTCATGCACTTTTTAAGTAGATGAAGAATATCTTCCAATGACAAAAATAATTTTTTATATGTATCAAAGATGTTATTCTCCCACTTCATCAGGAAGAGTGTATGAGTTTGACTTTAACCCGCTGGATAGAAGTTTTGTGAGTTCCAAACACAAATACAGAAGCGCAGTTATTAGTTTAGCAGAGACATCTGTTTCCAACTTCCTAAAAGGAAGAGGAGAGCGGGCCAATGTATATACAGATTTGAAACACGGCCTGTGCTGCACACATGGATACAATATGCATTTGTAAAAATTTTCCAAGGGGTCTAACGTCCTATTTGGTCAGGAGAAATAAGAGACTGGGAACCTGGGATACAGGAAAATGAGTAACTACTGCAGCCTCCTCCTGAGAATCTGATCTCTAAGAGACCGTGCCCAGAGCACCACTCCTGGCCAGTGCAAACCAGATCCTAGCCATTGGATCTGATATCTGTGTGTGGGTAATTCGCTTCCTGGAAGGACGCCATCTCTCAGAAAGGAAGAAAAGTGCCTTGGTGGGTGTGGGGGTTGATGAATTTGGGTACAAGATTCTAGAATTCTGAGTTCTGATGTTTGTTTGTTTGTCTGTTTGTTTTCCTTATTTGATCTATGACTTTGGAAAAGGTACTTCATCATTCCATCATTCTAGGTCTCAATTCTTTCATCTGGAAAATGGAAAACACTGACAGGAAATGGATCAGGGTTTCTGGACTCCAGGTCTCTTTAAATCATAGTATTCTTTAAGCTAATAAGCAGTCTGCCAATAGGAGTGAGAACGCAACTCAAATTTCCTAAGCCGTATCCTATTTTAACAGATTAATCACCCGGTGCTTATTAAACCCCAACACCCTCCCTGCTCCAGGTGTGAGGGATGTTATTTAGCTCAGACATTGCTGAAAAGCAGCACATCCTGTCCTAGCCTTCTACCTGACACAAAAGCCCGAATGCCCACGTGAGCACAATGGGGAAGAGAATGAGCTGAGAACCCACACCTGCCAGAGCTGGGAGAGACAGTTTGATAAAGGTTTACAAATGCAGTGACAAGCGGAAGTTATTTTCTGACCTGGAGAAAAATAAGGCAAAATAGAACACAAAGTTAGAGCATCCTGAGAATTCTTATTGGAACCTAAACCTGGTCATATTAATCCACTGAGTAATAATAGGACAGACCAAATAGATTTTTTTTTCATGCACCCTGCATGCTTCTTAGCTGCTATATCATAAAGAACACTGTTTGAATGGATGAATGAATCAATCAAGAAATGAATTTATGAATATAGGCACATGCTACCTAACATCTCTGAACTACAGTTTTCTTGTCTATGATAAAGAGAGAATAACAGCTACCTTACTGTTAGGTTATTAAATAAAACCAGTAAATGAAAGATCTAGCACAGTACCTACATTCCATAATAGATTAAAAATCATTAGGTTTACTATGTTAAAGAATTGTCTTTGCAAACAATTTTAAAGAATTGTGATGTAAAATTGGTCTGCTTTCTAGATCTTTCCAACTGCCTTTTCTTGCTGTGCCTACTGTTAGCATCAGACACTTAGATTTGCCTGGTCTCTGCTAGTCATATTTTTACATTCAAAATTATATACTGAACATGGAATCCTGAGGTCTATTTCTTGGTATTTATCTGACCCTGGGGTCATATCACATTTTCTCTAAGTTCCCTGCTATTGTTCAGGGAAGGAAACACTTCAGATGAGAAAATTGAGGTGAGAAAGTGGCAAACATTATTTTTGGAGGGTCATAGAAGAAAGGTACAGGCCAGTCTGTGGCATGATTGGTCCACCAAGGTGGCACCTGGCCAGCCACCTTAGAAGGAGGTGGGGAGTGAGTTAGATATCTTGGTTGGGGGCGGGGGTGGGGTTGATGATGCTCAAGCCTCATGAATCTCCTCAAAGCACTGGGGACCCACAAGATACTGGGAAAGAGAATCCTCTAAGAATCTCATTGTCTCTTTACAGAACATTTTGCCAACCATTCAAAGTAACTTACGTCTTGTGATCCAAAGAGGAGGCTCACAACATTATAAATTCCCTACAATTTTTGATAGGCATCAAAATGAAGGAAACGGGACATTTTCTGTAAGGCTCCAGAGTACAGAAAAAGAATGAATGGGTAAAAGTTATGGGGAAAATGATACTAGATGAATCTAACACAGTTTCACACAGTTGTCTGACAAGGGGACAGGTAGTTTTAGGAGACATGAAGTTCAATGTAATGACTCATTAATTTAGTAAGGAAGCTAAAAAAATTCAAGTATTAGATAAAAGTTGAAATAGGTGTGCTAATTGATTCATGGCGACTTAGGGTTTCTAATGATCTGGCTCTTTCTAAAATGAATATATTGTGCTGTAGGCAGTTAGTAGGAACCTTGGTGGGTTCTCACACTTTTTTTTTGGTGGCAGATTTCGGTTGCAGCTACACCGTATCTCTTGCTTGTACACTGCCGTTGAACTTCACCTGTCTACCCAATGCTTTCTGGGCATCTCCACAAGGGTGTCCCACAGTCACTTCCAACCACACATTCAAAATAGTCATGTGACTGATGCTGAGAAGTGGCCGCCACCATTCCAATTCCCTCTTAGCAGGGCTGGAAGAACTTTCTTACACCTCTGTGACAGATGTGAGACCAGTGGAAAGTTTTGATTTGGCAATGTGTGGCATTTCCAGAGAGGCAGGGTAATGAACATTCCTTTTCCTCATGTAGGAAGTTGTCTTAAAATGATGCCTCAGCTTAGAGCCAACTTCTTGAGTCCTTCAAGGAACTTTGCAACAAACTTTATTAAATTCCTTTTTTTCTTGATATAGCATGCGTTCTGTTTTCTTCCACTGAGCCCTGACAAATGTAATATGGAAATAATATTTCACGTTGCATCTAAGCCTGTGCCTTTTCATGTATTTCTTACCTTGTTAAAGTATTAGTACAACCAGCCCTATACACCCAGCCACCCCTCTGCGATAATGACTTTCAACACTCAAATCTAACTTCATCTCTCCTATGTAAACCATTCCTTCCTGCTCTCCAGTGTGGATGACTCCTTTTTTTGTGCCCCTGTCCACACTTATATTACAGTTTTGTAATTACACTTATTTGCTCCAATTTCACTATGCCAAAGTAAGAACTGACCGTTGATTGATTGACTAAATAAAACAAATTGTAAGTGCAAAATGCTGTCGCTACCAGCAGGCCGTGTACTGTAAGAAAGCACTCCAAAGCGGGTATGTTGCCATGGACAGATAATCTGCATCACAACTCTCTTCACGACCTCGCTTATACATCGGTCTCCTTCCACAGACAGACCCCGAGTCCCAAGGACACGATTTTCACTCTTGGATTTCGAGCATGTAGCACAGAGTCTGCCAAACAGTATATGATTTTGAATGAATAAATAGACAAATCCTCCCAAACTCCACATGCATTCATCCATCAGGCTGCTCTTGAGCGAGTTCATGAGATTCAAGTTACAAAGAAATCGATGGGATATGAGTATGTGTGTGGTGGGCGGGTTATGGCGTGGCTCCCAAGAACCCCCACATCCTACTGTTGATACTCTTGTGAATTCACTTCCCCTTGAGTGTGGGCCCGACACAATGACGTGCTGTGAGTGACCAGAGTATGGCGAAATGACGGGGACACGCTGTGGTTAGGTTAGAAGAGATGGTGACTTTCCTCCCAGACTCTTCACACACTGTGGCTCTGATGGAGAGGGACACTTGGCCAGGAGTGAAGGGCGGCTTCTGGCCAACGGCCAGCACAGATCAAGGCCCCCAAACTGTGAGCCCCGAAGGAACTGAATCCGTCCAACAACCAACAACCCCTGAGTGAGCTTGGAAGCGGGTCCTGCCCGCTGACCCTTGGATGGCTGTGGTGTTGACTACAGCCCTGTGAGAGCTCATGAAACAGAGAGAGGACCAGCTAGGACATACCCAGGTCCCTAATCTGTAGAACATACGAGAACATGAATGAGTGTTGTTTTAAGCCACTAATTTTGGAGACAGTTTTTTTAGCAATAGAATTTTTTTTTGCAATACATAAGGCAGCATTCTTGCATTTTGCATGTAATAAAAAAATAAAAAAATAAAAAAGAATACACGAGGAAAAATTACTACCAGGATAGATTTTGTTTTCGCCCTGATCTGTTCACCATGACACATGGGTTCAGTGTTTGTGGGAACACAGGTCATATCAGCATGGCATAGTGGAGAAAACTGGTTTTTTTTTTTTTTTAGGGTGAGTGAAAA
This sequence comes from Hipposideros armiger, assembly GCF_001890085.2. Taxonomy (NCBI): domain Eukaryota; kingdom Metazoa; phylum Chordata; class Mammalia; order Chiroptera; family Hipposideridae; genus Hipposideros; species Hipposideros armiger. Next base: position 478,583 of record NW_017731487.1, on the reverse strand, counting down.
AGAGCTTGGTACAAATTTAAACTCTGCCAGCAATGGTCTGTTTGAATTTTGAAAAATTCCCAAATTGGTTCACATGAATATTCTGCCTCAGCGCTCGCTCTAAGGATCAGTGGGAGGGAGAGGATGACAATCATTTTCGAGTCAGAGTTATAAAGAGTCAGAGCTTGAGGAAGTATTGGTTTGATAACCTGAGGTCATAGGACTTCTCAAAATCACTGCAAATTTCTCTGTACATGATGCATACATTCTGTGACATGAGGAAAACAGACACAAACTAAAATAAAATAAAAAATGAAAACTTCACCAATAAACATAAAATATAATTTGCCATCTGTGCCATCTTATGTGTGACTGTTTCCCTCCATATGATCTGGGTTATCTTTTATTTCTCTAACACTTAAAAAAGGAACAGACTTTCCACCAGGAAGATCTCCCTGAAATCATAGTGTCCCTATGAGATTTAAGGTGGAGAGACCCAGTCCCCAAAAGATAGCAGAGAAATTAGCTTTCATAGGAAATTACATTTCGAATATGACATATGATCCAGCAGAATACAATTATCTATTTGAACAGTGACCAATAAAACTCAATTCCACTGTGATAATATTTTTATTTGCAGTCTATTTTAGGGTTGTCATTAATCACTTCTTCAGACAATAACAAGACTCCCAGAAAAATGAAGATGCAATTATGTAAGTATGCCCTCCTGAAAATTACCAAGAGAATCCAATTTTACAATATATCTACATTACTGAAAAGGAACTTTGTTTCTTAATGCCTATATTAAAAAAGCCAAAACAAAAACTTTGTATTTATAAATACAAAGGGTGTCAATAAAACGTTCATGCATTTTAAGAAAGGAAAAAAAATTGCATTAAAATTGTAATGCTCATTATATACTGATAAGAAAAGATGAATACAAGTCATTTGTACACCTTTTTTGGCACCCCTGGTATATTCATTGAAACACAGGATAAATGTCGCTTGACCCGTTACGATTCTGAAAAAAAATAAAGTGACACACGAAAAAGTACATTCAGATGATAGAGTCTGTGTGGCAACAATGCAAATGTTTGAACTTAATAACATTAAGATGATGAGAAGACAGGAATAGTTCATTGCATATTCAGCTTAACACTATTCATTATGATTACTACTGGGGAATGTGTTTAATGAAAAAGAGATGGCTACATGTCTCAGTTCGCAAAAAATGAAGCAGGTTCATGGCATCATTGTGCACCTTGGTTTCCTCATCTGCCAATTAAAACACTTCCTACCTCCCCAAAGTAAAAGTGAAAGCATCAAACAGATATCTGGAATAGTAACATTCCACTTTTCCCAAGTATCCCAAATCAGTTGTACAAACCATGAACTGAGAAATATTTCCCCAAATCCTCAAGAATAAGAAACAACAAAAATAAATGAGAGCAACTAAAAATGAAAAATAAAAAAGTAGTATAGGAAATGCAAAATAGGTGTATGGCTGGACACGAGATTAAAAACAAAGTTAAAATAAATTAATACAAACCAGATTAATTTGTCAATGATAAGGATAAAAGGGGAACTATCTTCAATCTCAGTAGAAATAACAGACCAATATAAATTACACACAATCTATAGAAATAACAGACCAGTATAAATTACACACAATCTAATAAGATAAAATGAGGAACTCTGATACTTTGTGATGGAATAATTCCCTGTGTTAGTTACCACATGGAATGAAGTGATGAAATATCACAGAAAATGCATTGCTTATCTCAAAATTCAGTTGCCAGGACTCAGAAGGGCATGGAGACAGCATCGTTCCATAGACAGAGGGGACAGGACTGGGGCAGGTAAGACACAGTGAAGCCAGAGCGGGGGAGATGCAGAGAAGTTATGGGGGAAATTCCTGCACAGAGCATCGTATTGACTTTAAATACAACCAGAAGCTCAGACAGAAAAGAAATCAATGTAAGAATTTCCCAACATAGGTCGCGCGCGCGCGCGCGCGCGTGTGCGTGCGCGCGTGTGTGATAATATGAAACAACTTTCAATGTTTCTAAGCCTATTAAAAGTATTTTCAAATATCTGTCTCATTTGTGCTTATGACAGCTATAATTTCAAATTGGTATCGATGTATACGTTGGTAACTGAAATATCACAACCAGCATAGCCAATTGTGATATGATATCACAAAATAGTACTTCATAACTCTTAGTACATATCCAAAGAAAACTATAAAACATCCCCCAGTGCACAGTTTCATTTCTGGAAAATACAATGCATACAAAATTTACAAAATAGATTTTGTATTCACATGAAGAAAATGATTTAGGTCTTAGGCTCAGATAATTATAAATAGATATTTCACCTACATCACCGTCTAGCAAGAGATCTTTCATATTTGACCTCTGCCTTCTAAATACAATCCAAAGTTCTGTTGCAATCATCGTGACAAGAGGAAGGGAAAACAAAAAACAAAAAAAACCCACTTTCATCATTTTTTAATTGTTTTCCGGGTACTAGTACTGTCCAGGTGAGAACCAACTCTACAAACGCTCATTGGATACCATGGTTTTTACAGTTTGTACTAACGTCCATATTTAAATGATTCTCAAATCCATAGCTCCATAGCTCTGATCATTTCCATTGTACTGATTACCAGATACAGCTATTTATACATCCGATTGGTGCCTCAAATTCATCAGCTCCAAACAGAGCACTTTTTACTTCCTTGCAGTTGGTTTTGAGTAACTTGCTTCTCCTCTATGCTTCCTAATTCAGAAGTTGCTGTCACTTTCTATCTAGTTTCGCAAACCAACTCCCAAGGCATTTTCTGTTTGAATCCTCTTTCTTGACCTTTACATTCCATCAAAGCCATCAGTCTGATCAGTCTCATTTGAATGTTCCTCACCCTAAACCTCTCAAAAGTCCCTTTACCTCCCCGTTCACTTTTCCAGTATCAAAGTTCAAGCTATTATTATTAATCATTTTAACCCTGGTTACTTTGAAAACCTCCACATTTATCTCCTTTCTCCCATCTCTTCCTAAACCAACCCATTTTTCTCTTGCTTCCAGAGTCATGCTTTTTCTAAACACAAATATAATATCTAAATACTTACATATCTTATTTAGTAAAACATTTAATGGCATTTAAATGCCTTTCAGATAGAGTACTTAATGTTTGCACAAACTGGTTCCTACCTTTCCGTACACAGTCTCATAATTTCTCTTCCTTATATTCTATGTTACAATCAATCTGAACTTCTTTTAGTTCCTTCATTATGGCATGGTGTCAGAGTTGGGATTCTCCCAAAAGCAGACCCTAAGACAAGGACTCACACACATGCATTTCAATTGGGAGTTGAGCTCAGGAAACACCAATGGGGTGATGGGGAAATGAGAGAGAGAAGGAAAGACAGCCAATAGCAGCTGGATTATCAAGCCTGGTACGACTTGTTTGAAGAAGCTTAATTTGACCGTGGAGCTCTGGGTTCCAGCATAGGACAGAGCATCACAGTGACCCCGCCTCAGGAGCAAGAGTTCTGGGCTGTCCATGCACCAGACCCTGGGGAGGGAGGGGCCGCTGTTCCTTGGCAGTTCTGGTCTCTGCACGGGGGTGGGACAGGCTCCAGGAACTGGACAGCCCAGGGGAATAGATACAGATGTAGATGCTGGCAGAAGCATTTTAGGATACTGAAATAACCAGGACTGAGGTCATACTGGGGCGGGAGCTCATCCTGTCTGCTACGGAGGAGCTTTTGTTCCCTGGGTCGCCCTGATGTGACCCCATTTGCCTGGATAATGTCTTGCCCATGACACTGATGCTCAGCTAACTTCTCTTCTTCCTTTTGTTAGTTTAGACATAAATAGTCTTAGTTCTTTGTCAGGCCTCCTAAATTTGTGATAGCATACCTTCTGTAAACACCCTTATTTCCATTAACTATGAATTTATTACACTAACAGTTTAGGAAAGAGAGAGCAGTTAGATACAGCTATAAACATATTGCTTCAGGGTTATAGGAAATGGAGAGATTGGTTCATGTTTAGAAGTATCTTGGTTTTTGTGGTTCAGTCCTGGAAGTAATAACATTGGCTAAAATTTAATCAATCACATGGCACATCTGTAAGGAAGGCTGAGATGTGAGGTTTATTGATTAACTAGAGAGTGAAGGAGGAAGAATCTGTCACCAATTATCTAGTTCATCTTCTTTTTATATAAGGAATAAATTCAGCCCCACTCTGAGATAAACTAAAGCCATATCCAGTCACGGCACCCAGCTCAAAGTCCAGAGTTTCTGGGTGATTAGTAATTCTACCCATCAGATCAGGCTGTAGCATCTTGTAGTCCAGAGGCTATAATCTAAAGAAGTCAAAATGTCTACTATCCATTTTCAACACACACACACAGACACAATGGTGGGGAAGAGGCAAGATGAAACCATTCTATACTCTTATTTGAAAAGGTGAGGATGCGAGAGGCCTGATTCTCCACAATTGTGATTCTTGCTGAATAAAGGTCTCCCTGTTCTCCGTACAGGAACGTCCTATGTTTTAAAACCATAAGCTCCTGTGGCTCTGGCTCTCCAGGGAGATTCTCCCTTGTCTGTGATCCTGTTTGACCCCAGCAGAAGGGAGTATTGGGGAGCACACTGCCCTTAGAGGTTCATGAGATTTCAGAGCCTCTTTTCTGCTGGTAAGAGTTTGACATCCAGGGTTTATTTAAAGCTGGAACAGCCAAGGGCTTTTTCAGTCTCCACCTGTGAATTCTTCGACTTTTCATTTCTCTCCAACACTTGGTAGACTTTCAATCCATTTTCTTCTAAGTGGTTCTATGTCCCTATAACCACAGTCAAAGCCCTTTCTTGGACATAACTCTTTTTTTTTTTTTTGGTTTTTCAACATCATCCCATTCTTCTTCTCAACTCAGTGGTGATCACCTTGAAGCCACGTGAAACAGCACTTGGAAGGGCCACACCATTCACGAATGGCTGCCTCGGATTTCAGCTATTTAATTCCACTAAGAATCCTCACTGGGGTTTAGTCACTAAAAGTCTCTTTTGGGCTTATGTGTTACTATTTGGGACCTGGCACCAGCTTGCTTTTCCAATGTTGTAGAACGCTGCATTTTTGGATCTTCTCAATTGCATGGACATCCATTTGAAAATATGGTCTGTTCTTGCCTGAACTCCTCTCTTTCTTGGAACACTGTGCTGACTCAGATCAATAAAATCTGCAGTGATTCTGACGTTTTCCAAATACTTCCTCTGGAATTATAGGAATCAGGCAGGCTGCCTTCAAAATCTGAAGGCACAGTTTACCAAATATTTTGCCACAGCAAAACAACACTCTTTACTCCTCTGACTTAACTTATCTCTTTACATGCCACCCAGAACCAACCACGAAGACAATACCAAGGTATTGATTTCTATAATAGTTGGGGGTAGCATATGCATTGAATCAAATAAACCCCACACCCTAGTAGCTTGATGTGTGAGTGCTTACTTTTCAGCCCCATAAAGTCCAGTGAGGTATTCAGTTGTGGCTTTGCAATGGTAATTCAAGAAGGTAGTTAATTTTTCTACTAAACTCCAGGATGTTCTAAGCACCAGTGGACAAAGGAGGGAGACTGGGGGACTGATGTAGAAAGCTCTTATAATGCAGGACTAATCGGGTATATTCTCATTTTTGTTGGCTAGAAATAAGTCACACATGGTCCTATGTAAAGGCCAGGAAGACTGGGAAATGTCTCGTAGTGGGTTCAGGAATAAGAAGAAATATGTGTGTGAATACCTAGGCAAGCTCTACCACGTTCATGAAAAACAAATACCTAAAATGCTTAGTCTATCAAAGGGAAAAACAGAATTTCACAGTAAATCTATTAGTTTGAGCTCTATTCGAGGTTATTTTTTCACCTGTGTGCCTGTCTAAACTCTCCTCTTAGAAACTACTGAGCTGACTTAAGCTGGGGGCTGTGGGGCCTGGCCTGAGTGTGGCAGTGGGGAAACTCGTGGAAAGGCCAAAGATAGTGGGACCGAGGATGTTTTAAGACTGGTTTAAGGCCCCAGAAGAAATGAAACCATGTGGATAATCTTATCGAGGCATTAATCGACAGTGCCTGGGAAGAGGTGTAAAAACCAATTTAAAAAGTCAGGGAGATCCTCAAGGATATTAAAGATCAAAACACAAGGCTTAGGATGGGAAACCCGAGCTGGAAAGAGCATCTGAGATGTTGCCACAGCCCAGGGTCATCTTCCCAAGGATTCTCTAGTTTCTGTCAGGGTGGGGAAGGGGCTGTTCAGAGCTCTGAGCTGATCAGGAAAACACCAACGGTCAGTGACAAAGGTTTGTGTTTTCCTTTGTAAATATGTAATAAATCCTCAAAATCTAAAAACGGGAAAATGTTCTCAAGTACTAATATTGCTTTTGCTGTCAAGTTCTCCTGGCTTTGCAGAGGTTAAAAGGATTATTACATAGCGGCTTCCAAGCACGGAAAAAAGAAGTAATCAAATTGGCGCACATCCCAGGGAAACCGTGAGGTCTTCTTGAGCATGAGCGCCAGTGGAAAGAAGCGTTTTGTAATGGAAACCAGGGGAGGACAGTCCAGATACTCTGTGACTGGGAAGTGTCTTGGGGAAACTGCTGCAACCACAGGGTTTCGACCTCACTCAGGGGGCTCCCCTTGTCTCCTCCAAGTTATGTAGAAAACAGGGCATATTCCCTCCCATTGCATCTCTAGCCTAAGCTTGTCAGCCATCCGGATGAGGTGTAAGCACCCCCGGAGGAGCAGTCACTTCCTGAATGTGAGCTGGGGGGGCAGCATGAAGAGTGCAGAGGGGGCTGTGATGGGAATCGAGGACCTTAACTGGAGTCCAGCTCAGCCAGTGACTGGCCAGTGGCCGGTCTCTTGGCCTTGCTTAGCTTTAGCTGTTGTATCTCTAAGATGTTTCCAGGGCATTCTCCAGGAGCAGGAATCACCTTGCCCTCCCTTTGTGTACTCAGCCACAGCGCAAGTACTCAGAAAATAACCGTTGATGTAATAAACCAATAAACAAATCACAAAAATCTGGATCACAGATTTCTTGATCAAATTACAACAAAACTATCCATAAAACTTTTATAAAATCATCATATGCATACTCTATGTGTCGGTCGCTGATTGAACTTGTTCCTCACAAAGGCGGATCCTACAGGGATGTCTGTTTCATCAGTCGTGTATTCTTATCTAGGTCTTCTCTTCCCAGGGAACTGCTTAAATCAAACCAAGGAGCTGTGGCTGTGCGGCAAGTCACAGGGCCAGGCAGCCTGAGAAGGTTCACATCACACATGACCTGGGGCTGTTAGCTGGCAAGTAGACCCATGTGCACACTCCTGGCTGATGACAAGCCCTTCTCTGAGAAGTGTTTCTGTCCTATTTGGTGGGCTACACAGCTTTGACACAGACAGTCAATGATGAGGGAAGAAAAAGTATGCTAGTTTCCTCCTGCCCTCCTCCTCCTCATCAATGATGCCTCGGGTTCCCAATCATATTGACCCTCGCACTCTAGATCATTAAAATAAAACATAGACTCAACTCTCGGTTATTGGTGTGATAGCCATGTACTCATAAACAACAGGATAGATTAAATAGGAAGAAAGTACCTGTATAATTCAGAGTATGTGTGCCATGAAGGGAGGTATAGGCCTGGAGTTGTCAGAAAATGCTTCCTAGATGCAGACAGACCTGACACCGGTCTTGAAGGATGCTTTGTTTTGGGAAAGAATGGGACTTGAAAACAATGGGGGGGGGGGAGGCGTGGCTTGGGCAACGGAAAAAGCATAAATTAATGTATGACACATGCAGGATGTGTGCCCGGGGTAAATTGTGTGAGGAGAAGAGTTGGAGATGAGAAAAGGCAGGTCAAGTGGGATCACAATGTGGTATTGCTTTTGTGTTGATGATAGGAAGTCAATGATTGATGGTTTTTAAGCAGAGGAATGACATGATCAGATTAGCATTTTAGGGAAAAAATTATTCTGATAACAGTGTTAGGAAAATGATTGCCTGGGAAAAGAGGAGACATAGGAAATGAATATAGTCATGGTGTGTTACCCACCTAAGCTCTGGGGCGTGTACTTGAACCCAAACATCCTTGGGGTCACAAAGGTCAGGCCAAGGAACATCGTCGAAACATCCTGCTCATAGGATACAACAGCGGCCTGGGAGCCCAGTGATGAGTCAGTCATTGCTGGATGGAGCCTCAGGGTGATGCGTAGAACATTCTTTGCACACGATCTGTTTAAGGAGTGAAACAGTCATAATACCTGGGATAAAGATGACTTGGTGGAGTTGTTCAGGAAGGTGATGAGCAGGGTCTGGGCAAAAGTTTGAACTCCTGAGTGATCTACCTGCATCAAATAACCATTTCCCAGCGCCCCCTGGTTCGCTGGAGATGCACAGACAGGTGTATTAGTCAGCGATGACTGTAATATGTGCTTCACTGTAATCCTGTGATGGGTCTATAAACACAGCTCATGTCAGCCTCTTCTCTTTCTACTTTTCATACGTGGATTTGGCTGCAGGTATCTTCTGATTGAATAAACTGGGTCAAGTGAAGGGTAGATTGCTGCAATCTGTTAAAGGAAAGCAAATCCCAATGCCAAGACCAGAAGAAAATTTGCCTGGGGATTGAGCCAATGTCACTATCTTTGCTTGGAGAAATGTGGCCAATAATTATATCCGAACTGTGAAATAGAACGTTTTTCCCTCCTCCAGCTGGCAGAGGGATTTGGACCACATCTGTTAAATATTTATCAGTAGCGGATACTGGTTTATCTTAGTTTTACTTTCATGCACTGATCATCAGTATTTTTATCTCATTAAGCTGCATTTGAAAATTGCTGGTGGGGCGTGCGCTCTCCAATGGAGACAGGTGAGAGTTATGGACAAAGGTTAAAGACAGTGACCTCTGAGCAGATGAAATTGTGCATACAGTGTGGGGATCAGCCCTCAACAGCTACATCAACATTTTAATCTTTTCCTTAGACTATCGGGGTCTGCACTGCACATTTGTAGTCTCAGTTAACTCCTAAGATTTTGAGAAGGTGACTTAAATGTAAAACTTTTCCTAGAAGAATTTATGCTTCATGATATAGGATTATGGTATTTATAACTCTTTAGAGTTATTAGGTTGATGAGAGACATTTGACAGCATGCCAAGCTCCATCAGTTCAGCATCATGCCTGACTTTTTTCCTTCAAACTTCAAAAATAGCTGATATGGCTCAACACTTGATTGTTTGAAACCACCACATTTATCTAGCTGGTGGCTCTTCAAAAAAAATCCACCTACTTGATTTCTGGCAAGAATGTAACATGCAAAGGGGACAACAATATTTTTTCTAATCCGTCTGTCTAAATGATTCAGCCCATTCAATTTCCTTTCTGCCAACCTTTTTCTCGGCTGGAACAGTTTTCTAACATGAATATGCTGAGAGATGATGGCAAAGGAAAGCCCACTGTACCAGGGGGCAAAAGAGCTCATTTCTTGTTGCAGATCTGTTACAACTCTGCCATTTATCCCTCCTGAGGTTTACAGTTCCCCCTCTGTAAAACTGGGACAATCACATCTCTGGAGGCTGCACGATATCACTAGGAAGAGAAAATAATGATAATAGTGATGATGATATTGATAAGGATAATAACGTTTGATGAGCACTGAGTGCATCACAGGCACCAGGTTACAAGCTCTGCAAACATTTACCATTTAAAGCTCATAAGAAACCTATGAGGGAGGCAGGAAAAGAACGTGATCAAGTTCCCACAGACAGAAATTAGCTGCTAACTGCAGAACTTCCGTTCACTCAACAACGGTACCAGGTGAAAGCGTTTATAAACCCTACAGGCATAAAACATAAGTATACAGTGATAAACACAGGCGTTCTTATATTTACATTTATTTTGTGCTATATATCTGTTTTCATATCAATGCAAATTGTCATTTATGTGCTGAGTGTCTTCATAATCCAGGTACTTGATAGAATGGAGAAAACAACACCCCCAGAAAGGGACTGGGACTCAGGAAGGTAGCAGTCAAGTTTGGGTTCCCTTTAAGCAAAGTGCAACACTTTGTTCAGGGAACCTTGGGAATCTCAAGTGGATTGTTTGTGTGAATTAACATGAGGGCATCCCCAGGAGGTTAAACTGTGGGACCTCTAGTCACTGTGTGCCCTACACGACTCTACTTCATCTGTAAAATGGGCAGTAATGATTCTTATTCTGTGGATTGTTAGGAAGATCAGCACTTAAGAAAATGAATAACTGGGTATAGCAAGGGTGAATATTTCCATCACACATATGTGGAAACAAACAAACTCAGAAACATCGCTCAAGGTCCCAGAATAAGTGGTGGGACTAGAATTCGATCGCAGAGCTCCCCAAATCGGGACCATTTCTCCCACTTGTGCTGTGCTGCCTCCTGTAGAGGTTTGATTCATAATTTCTTTACTGCATATTTCTTACATATATGAGGCAAGACAATTAAGTTTGCGAACTCATCCTAGAAAAAGTGCTACATACCTCATTGCTGAATATCACTACGGTCACCTTTGAAGTTCTCCCCTTGGAAGCTATGCACTGATGCCAGTGCCTAGTCCACACTTCAAAGCAATTTTGGAATTCTTTTTCTGGAATGGCCATCAGAGCTGTCTTCATATTACCCTTGATGTCCTGAATATCATCAAAATGTCTTCCTTTCAATATTTCCTTTATCTTCAGGTAAAGAAAGAAGTAATTTGGGGCCAGATCAGGTGAGTAGGGAGGGTGTTCCAATACAGTTACTTGTTTACTGGCTGAAAACACCCCTACAGACAGTGCCGCCTGAGCTGGTGCATTGTTGTGATGCAAGAACCATGAATTATTGGTGAAAAGTTCAGGTCGTCTAACTTTTTCATGCAGCCTTTTCAGCATGTCCAAATAGTAAACTTGGTGAACTGTTTGTCCAGTTTGTACCAAGTCATAACAAATAATCCCTTTGATATCAAAAAAGGTTAGTAATGTTGTTGAAGCCAAGTTCACGAACTTAATTGTCATACCTCATTTTCTTAAAAACTGCAGGAAGAAAAAAACACATTGTCTGGGTTAAGACATGTGGCAGGGTCTGAGGGGAAATAGCAGCAAAATTAAATTCTGAATCTAGTGTAGGAAATTGAAAGATGGATGACCTGATATATTAAGGGGCTATCTTTAGCAAAGATGGGAATCTCATTTAGGTAGTAATTAATTATAGATGCCTCAGCATTTTCATATGTTATGATTAACTTGGCTTGGGTGATCCATCTTGGCTGTCAGCTCCAATAGACAGGTGGAATTTCCAGTCTGAGATGGAAATTATTTCGATATTAATCAATCCTTAGAGGTTCTCAGATGACAATTTTCCCCTGTTCCCTGAAGCTTGATTAGTAACCTGGACGCTTTATGTACTTTCCACAGCAGCAAAGGGAAAACTATGAATTATTTCATAAAAGGTTCACCTGGTGCTGAGGCTAAAACAGTCTCCCTTCCTTGGTTTTGCCAAGAAGAAAACAGATGCAATCCTCTTCAGCTTTCTCCGCTAACCTGTTTCTTGTTGGCTCACACTCTTCCTTACAGAAATGCTGGCTTCCTTGCTCTTGTGCAATGTACCAGGCAGCCCCTCTCTAGGATGCTATGCACTTGCTGTTCCTTTTGCCTGCAATGCCCTGAGCAATGCCCTAAGCAATGCCCTGAGCAATGCCCTTTCCATCTGTGAGGTCTTTCCTTGCCAAGCTATTTAGAACAGCATGCGCCACCCCTGTCAAGCTCTCCTGCATTCCTTCCCTTGGTTTCCTCTCCATAGCACTTATCGCTATCTGGCATACCGTATTATTTTACTTGTTTATTGTTTACTGGTCTATCTCCTCCCAACAGCACATAAGTTAGAAGGCAGAGGCTTCTGTTTTTCTGTCCCCTGTTGCACCCTAGAACGGCAGTAGTGCTTGCCACATAGGAGGCACTTGACACCTCACTTGTGAAGAAATGAGTGAATTAAATGTGAATCTTAACCTTTAATAGCTTTATCATGTTATTAAACATAGTTTGCTGTTGTAAAAATTAGATATCTTCCCCACACGTCTGATATTTAGTATATTCATAACCTGCTAAAGAGACAATTAAACGCAAGTGTGATTTACAAGAAGTTATTATTTACATTTTGGAAGCTTCATTTTTACTTTATCTATAATTTAGGTTTAAGTTCAAAACCCAAAATATCCCAAAGAAAAGAAAATTTTGTAATTTATGGATCAAATAATTACCCTTTGTGTCAGAATAAATGGAAAATAGAGCCAGTTGACTCATCCGTCAGCTGGCACATTGGAGCACCTGTGCTGACACCCGGAGGACAGGCCCTGACCTGTGTGTTCAAGCTGCTTATATTCTAGTTGCTTTGGAATAATATTGAGTATTAAGGAGACACTATTGGAACTGGGAAGCCTGGTCTTTAACACGGTTGCTGCTATTAACTGAATGATGTTAATCAGGTAATCTTCCTGCTCTGAGCCCCAGTGTCTCACCCTCTTATATAGGAGCTGGGGATACTTACAGATAGAAGAACTCTAAATTCCTCCCCAACAGTAAAATGCTGCATTTTAAATCAAGAGCTAGAACAGCGCGAAGCACTTCACTGTCTTTTGATAGACGCTTCTTGGCTAGCAAACCTGAAACTCTTGTTTCATCCTAGAGAGAAACCGCTCCTAAAGCTGGTGAAAAGTAATGATTTTCCTGCCTGTTGAAATAGAGCAGGTACGGTGTACCAAGGAGTCGGTAAGATCAAGATGACTTGTAGGACTAGACCGGATGGAAAACAATCTAGAGACGACAAACCCTATTTCTGAGAGCAGCCGTTAGGCGCCATTGTAATGGGGCTCTGGCGCCACCTGGTGATTCTTCTCAGAATTTTCCTGCATCTCCGAAGACATCTGCAATAGACTGTGTTCTGGAAAACAAGTGAAGGCGCATCCGATGAGTCCACGAAATTGGAAAAAGTCATTAAGGCATTGATATGTACGTCAGAGGGTAAGACAGAGACTATTCTGTTAGAAGAAAGGGGGAAAAAAAGGAAGAACAAGAGGCTTGGGTATTTACATTTGAAAATAACATTCATACAAGCAGCCAGGACTAATTCCAGCCAATGTAAAACCAAATTGACTGAGATGGACTCTGCCTGGTTGAAACAGCCCAATATTTTAAGAGTACTTTTTCTTGGTGATTTTAATTTGCAATGACAAAAGCTGCTGTGGTGCTCTGCAGGCTGGAAGCTTGTACCAGGAGGTCTTGTTGGGTGCTCTACAGCCCGTATCCCACCCAGGAAGGAAAGACCAAGAGTCACAGAGACAGCCACCCAAACCACACATCCTAACGCTAATTAGCCTGGAAGCACTTATCTCTAAACATCTCTTGAAGCTCCGCATACATGTCATTATTGGACGTGTGATTGTCATTTGTATTGTCTCTGGCTTGTAGCTTCAGTACAAGCTACAAGTCGTGTCCTTACCTGTTCCTGAGCTTTGGCTCCAAGCCATTGGGTGCCTGCAGCCTGGCTGATGGTTAGAGTGAGAGGGAGTAAAGGAAATGGACTGAGAATGGCCTTCTGTTATGAGAAAAGCCCTGAAAGAAGCACTTCTTATTTGTAATAGTCTACCTACACATGAGAGGTTGGGATTTAGTCCTAGTTAAGAGATTAGACAACTAAGGACTAGAGAATTGAAGCGACTTGCCCAAACCTTCAGGGCTCGTAAGCAATGTCAGGTTTGTTTAGTTATGAGGCTCATATTTTATCAATTTTACAACTCTGCTCTATGTGATCAGAATGAAATCTGAATACCTAACATGGTTTACGGGACCCTTGCTGATGCTATCTCATCACCCATTCCCACCAACAATTTTCACTTGTCATTCCTCAAATATTTGAAGGTTTCTCTCTCTTCTGGGTCTTCGTTCATGCTGCTCTCTTTTTCTGGAACGTTCTTCCTCCTCCCTTCACCTGGATGAGTCCTGTTTCTCAGAACTGTGCTGAGACATCACTTCATCTTGAAAGCATTCTCTGTTCTTCACACCAGTCAGGCACTCTTCCCACTGTATTTGAGGATTTATGTGCCCACTTCTTGCACACATTGCCAGTACATTGGGAGCTAGGGCTTGATCATGTTCACTGATGCGTTCTGCAAGTCTAGAGCAGACCCTGGTGCTTCGCTGGGCTCTTCTCCATCGTTATCCATGGGAGCACACCCGATTCAGCCTGGGCTTCAACTCCACATGGTGTATCATAACTTCTAGGGCCTGAGGCAGGGAGTTTACAATTTTGAAAGCTCCATTGATGTTATAATGCACATTTCTGGTGACAGACCAGAATATTATGCACCCCAAAGTATGTATTGATTAAACGCTCTGCTAGTTCCTTGATCAGTAAATGGAAAGTTAAAACACAAGCAAAACAATAACAAAAAATGTTTAATGTCCTCCAACTAGTTATATAGACTAACTCAGTTGTTCACAATCATTGAACCCAAGTGTCTTGTCTAGAAACCCACAGTAAAGCAAAGGAGACAAAACATAAATTAGCCAGGAGTATCCACAAGTATTCGTACTCCTGAGGACCTAATGAGAATGTCCCAAATCTGTCACAATTAACTAGGTCAGTTTCCATATGAAGTTCTATCATCCCTGACAAAACATATAAATTAAATATTTTTATCAGGATTTAGAAGGAATTGATGATTTAAGAAAGAAAAGCAGTAGGCCAGAATAAGAATGAGGATGAACTACTTGAAAATCACATTTTATTAAAATGTCACTTTTCTAGTTCTGATAAAACCATATGTGTGTGTGTGTGTGTGTGTGTGTGTAGGTGTGTGTGTGTGTGAGTGTGTGTGTGTATGTGTGTGTAGGTGTGTGTGTGTGAGTGTGTGTGTGTGTGTGGGTGTATGTGTGTGAGTGAGTGTGTGTGTGTGTGAGTGAGTGTGTGTGTGTAGGTGTATGTGTGTGTAGGTGTATGTGAGTGAGTGTGTGCATAGGTGTATGTGTGTGTGTGAGTGAGTGTGTGTGTATGTAGGTGTGTGTGTAGGTGTATGTGAGTGAGTGTGTGTGTAGCTGTATGTGTGTGTGTGTGTAGGTGTATGTGTGTGTGAGTGTGTGTGTGTATGTGTGTGTAGGTGTGTGTGTGTGTGAGTGTGTGTGGGTGTGGGTGTATGTGTGTGAGTGAGTGTGTGTGTGTGTGAGTGTGTGAGTGAGTGTGTGTGTAGGTGTGTGTGTGTAGGTGTATGTGAGTGAGTGTGTGCATAGGTGTATGTGTGTGTGTGAGTGAGTGTGTGTGTATGTAGGTGTGTGTGTAGGTGTATGAGTGAGTGTGTGTGTGTAGCTGTATGTGTGTGTGTGAGTGTGTGTGTAGGTGTATGTGAGTGTGTGAGTGTGTGTGTGAGTGTG
>NW_017731487.1:440080-462867 GCF_001890085.2 Hipposideros armiger | reverse complement strand
TGTGTGTGTAGGTGTGTGTGTGTAGGTGTAGGTGTGTGAGTGTGTGTGTAGGTGTATGTGTGTGTGTGAGTGTGTGTGTGTAGGTGTGTGTGTGTGTGTGAGTGTGTGTGAGTGTGTGTGTGTAGGTGTATGTGAGCGTGTGAGTGTGTGTGTTAAATTCCTTATAAACCAAAGTTCTTTGGGAAATAGGAGTTTCAGAACGGAGGAAGCAGGCCACTGGCAAACGTCTTGCCTCAGGCAGACAGTGAAGAGCAATTCCAGATGGCATCTTGGAGATGGTAGAAGAAATTCACTAATAATTATAGATTACAAGGGTAAACATTAATTCTATTGACTATCCCAGCAAAACAGGCTATTTTAATAAACAGTCAGAGATGGTGCTGATAATTTAAAATAAGAACTTAGACATATCTAAATAGAAAAAAAGGAAGAGGGAAGCTCTGAATCTGAAGAAAAATTGCCTTTCCATTCACAGAGCTGCAACTAGCAAAAGGAGGGAATATTATAAAATTTATGCTAAAATGGACATTAAACAGGGACTAAATGTTTTAAGGGGAAATGTTATAGTCCTGAAGGATCCGAAAAGAAAGAAACAAAGAAGTTGATATAATCTGATACTATAATCCTAAAGTATCAGTGTATATGGTAGAAAGAACACATGATTTGGAGTTTTTGAGTCTTAAGTTAGAGCCTGAATCTTCTATCATGGAGCATGATACTTGTGTCTTAATATCCTCATTTTTAATGGCAACAATTATTAACTTTTTTTCCCAAACTTGAATAAGTACCATAATAAACTGTTTGAGTCAGAATCATAAAAAAATTCTTTCAAAAATCTCAATTATATATTACTCTGAATATATAGAGATAAAGCTAGAAAATAAATTCCCTAACAGTGAAAAATTGGTTTGATTTGGTCTTTGACATTGCTGCTACTGTCACAGCGCCCTGTTATGTGAAATACACACACAGACACACCACAGCCTGAGGGGTTTCTTCGTTGTTAGAAGGCTTTCCTTGAGAAGCAGATATTGACATTGGAATATATCACATATAATGGTAATAACACCTTTTTGTGTACAATATACTTCTCAAAGCATTTTTATTAGTTTAATTTAATCTTCACAGGACATTGTGTCCCTCTTTAACAAATTCAGAAATAGGTATACAGATTAAGGAGCAAAAAAATTTCAAAGTCAAAAATAGTTCAAATATTTGTTAGACTGCCCCAGTGTCATAGTTTCTGGCTTTCACCAAGTGTTCCAGGGTAGTGAGAAAAGGGCTGGAGGTAGGATAATATTGTAAGGAGAGATTCCCTAGTGTCCAGGACCTTTCCAGAATGCAGGCCAATGAATGACCTTCTGAAAACTAGGATTAGAGCAGGAGAGTAAAGTTAAACCACTCTGAGACACAACAGTTCTTTACTGCAATGACTCCTTGCAAATGGAAGGCAAAGCAGTAGGATTAAGAGAGATCTAATGTGTATAAAGCTAGAGGAGGAAATGTACAGCAAAAAATGTCATGGTAATTCAACAACCATCAGGTAGAATATAGAGGGGGACCAGTAGTTCCCGAGGTTTGAAAACTTATGGCTGAGGTAGTACAAATTAAGAAATCTTTAGAATCGTGTCAGTGGGCAATCCCTAGTCATGTTAATGGAAAGTTTTACTTCTGCCTTAAAAATATTTTAAGCAAATTGAGAACCAAACAAAGCCCAGATCTAGCTTAATGGCAAATTAAATTCACTCATCCTCCATATTGGCAACCTGACAGAAGACTAATGTCCTTTCTTAGAGCATACATATTATTTTCTTTAGGTCTCTACTATTAATTCACATATAACCTCTGGCAAACAATTATAAACAAGGACAAATCAAAAAAGCTAAAAAATGTAACCCATAATTACGATGAAAAACAGTCAATAGAAATAGAGGCGGAGATGGCCCATATGTAAGAATGATCAGAAAATGGTTTTAAAATAACAATGATAATTATGTTAACACATAAAATGGAAAAGAGACAACATGAGTAAAGAGAGAGGTGATTTCAGCAGATCCATGAAAATCAATGAAGTAACGGAAACAGAAAAGATAATCAGAAATTAAGAACTTGTTTGCAGACTTACACAAAAGGAGAAAGTACCTGTAAACTTGAAGACTGGTCAATTTAAATTAACTTAAGAATTGAAATCAGGATCTTGAAGAGATATTTATTGGGCTGTCGGAAAAGTCATGACACATTTTTGCAATAAAATCAGAAAAAATACGTCATGACTTTTCTGACAACCCAATAAATTCCTGTGTTCACTGCAGCATTGTTTACAATAGCCAGCGTATGAATACAACCTAAATGACCATCAGCAAATGAATGAATAAAGAAAACGTGATATACACATACAATGGAATATTATTCAGCCTTAAAAAAGAAGGAAATTCTGCCATTTTGCAACAATGTGAATGAACTTGGAGGACGTTATGCTAAGCGAAATAAACCAGTCACTGAGGGACAAATACTGTATGATTCCAGTTATATATGGAGTAACAAAAATATTCAAATAGGAGCAGAGAATAGAGTAGTGGTTGCCATAGCTAGGGGAAGGGGGTATGGGGATTTGTCGCTCCATGGGTATAAATTTTCAGTTATACAAGATGAGTAAGTTCTAAAAATCTTCTGTACATCCTAGCACCTAGAGTTAACAATACTATACTGCACACTTAAAATATTTGTTAAAAGGGTAGAGCTCATGTTAAATGTTCTTACCACAATTAAAAAATAACTTAAAACAGCAGATGAGAGAAAAAAAACTTTTAAAAATGTGTGTGTGTGTGTGTGTGTGTGATATTTGCATGACATGATATTATGGTAATCCCAGATGGAAAGTAGAAAGAGAATATGTGACAGTAATACCTTGGTTTGTGAGCATAATTCACTCTGGAAACAAACTACTCATATTGCAAAACATCACTTGTTTAACATGTTAAAATGTATTAGAAATGTTCGCTCATCTTGTGGAACACTCACAAACCAAGTTACTCGCAATCCAAGGTTTCACTGTACTGGTAATATTTGAAAAGACAGTGCCTGAAAAGTTTTCAAACTGAAAGATACCAACCTAAGTATTCAAGAAGCACAGTTAACTCAGGCAAGATAAATACAAGGGAAATCATACTCAGGAAAAGTTGAGCAGAACTAAAAAAAAAGTTGCAAAATATATAAAAAGTCTGAAAAGCAGCCAGAGGGGGGAAAAAGACAGTTGATACCAAAGGGAAAATAATTTGAGTGACAGTTGAATTCAACTAAGAAACAATGGCGAATAGAAGACAATTGAATGGCATGTTTAAAACACTGGGGGGGCGGGGGAACTTTCAGCCTACGATTTTATATTCTGCAAAAATAGCTTCCATAAAAACATAAAGTAACAACATTTTAATAAGTAAATATGCTAAAATAATCCATCCCAAGCAAAGCTACGTTACATGAAAAATATATATACAAGTGCATGTATATATACATATATATATATATATTCATATATATGTATACACATAATGGAGATATATATATATATATATATATATATATATATATATATAATGAAGAATTCCTATCCAAAATACATAAAGAATTGCAACAAATCACCAATAGAAAGGAAAAAAAATAGACAAAAGCCTTGAATTGATACTTCCCAAAGAAGATACGAATGGTCAGTAAGTGCATTTAAATTTGTTCAACATCATTAGTGATGAGGACAAATTAAAATAAAAGTATAATACAGTAATATTTCACAGACAAACTGGAAAAAATTGACTCCATTTTTGTCGTTGGACTGACAGCTTTCAGGTCCCTCCACTCCCCTTCTGTTCCACATCTGGACACACTGACGCAAAGCCTGGGTGCTCCCTTTTTTGAAACCAGCTGGAAGTTCAAACCCTGGAAGCCCTGGCCCACATACAGGAATCTTCATTCCAGCACCACTCCTCAAAAACATAAAACCCCAAGCCAGTCACTCCTTCCTGCTTTCTCAAGCCATTTTTTGATCTACTTGGGAGTTTCCTGGCTCCCACCCCCAGGAAAACTCATTATGTTAGTAACGAACCTTTTGGTACATTTTGTTGGATATGTGGTGTCATCAGGGAACATCTGAACTGAAGTTTGGATGGGGGCGTCCATCGCACACATTCAGTTTGACTAAAGAGCAAATAATATCAAATGTCATCAAACACGTACAGCAAATGGGCACTCACACGTTCCCACTGGATGTGTGACACGGTATGAGCACTATGGAAAATCTTTTGGCCGTTTCTTACAAAGTCACACATGCAGTTTCCTATGCAGCATTTTCTCTCCTATATATCTGCCCAAGAGAAATGAAAACAGGTACCCAAAAGACTTATTTGAGGATGGATGTTCACAGCCACCTGATTCCTAATAGCCACAGATTGCAAAACAACTCAACTGTCCCTCAACAGAGTAATAGACAAACAAATGGTGGTAGATTCGTGGACTTGAATATTAATAAAAAGCATCACACAACTACTTGGGTGGATCTCAAAAATATTATGTGGAGAGCAAAAAACCAGACACAAAAGAATACATGTGGTACAATTCCATGTATTTGAAGACCAAGAAGGGCTAATGCAGGAATCAGAAGAAATTTCTTCCCCTGGGAAACAGGCAGCTGGAATTGTTTGGAAAGGAGTCCAAGGGAATTTCTGGCATGGTGGAAAAGTTCTATATCAAGTTTCCTTTGGGGTTACCAGGAGCATATAAAATTACAAAACGCGTTCATCTGAACAGGTGAGATCTGTAGAGTTTGGTACATATAAATTATTCCTCAGTTTAAAATAGTGAAAAAAAGCCAAGCATGCTATGCACTGGGATAATATGTTAACTTTGCTAATAGGCACCCCTTTATGTAGCGTATGTGTAATTGGTTCAAGGGCGCCTTATTGCCTATGACATTATGTTGTCAAGTAGGCATTTAATTTGTAGACCTATTTGTCATCTGAAGAAACTGGGTCCAGAAATGCAAATACCTTCTTAGTTTAGGCAGCTACTCAAGTGGTGCAGCTGGAAAGAGAATTCTACTCTTCTGACTTCAAGTCTCACGAAGGCGCCTCTTGTGAAAAGTATATATCATGTGATGTTTTCTAGATGTGTCCTTATCTTACTTATCTTAGTGCGCCATTGAGAGTTGATAAGCAAAGGGTGTGGGTTCTGTCCACAGATGCTGGCATTGCATGAGTGTTCTCAATGCAAGTGACACTGCCTACTATTTAATTTATAGACCTGTTTGTCATCTGAAGAAACTGGGTCCAGAAATGCTACTATTTATAATTTTGAAAGCTAGAGACTTTCTGGAAGTCTTTTCACTGACTAGCCAGCAAACAAGAGCACCAAAAAACTAATGGCATCTCAGAGAATGATGTAATGACTTATATGACAAGTTCCTCAAGTGTTAAGAATGCTGGCAATTCACATTCGTGAGGCCACATGCGTAGAGCGCCTCTTTTCTGCCACGGATCACTAATAAAATACTTTTAATTATATTACGCAATCATCCCCCAAGAAAATAGATAGCTTTCAGCTGCTGAGTTTCCTTTCAATGACCTGATTAAAATGCATCAAGGGAAATAGGACCCAGATGTTCTTGTCATTAACTGATAAGATATTGCTAGTAATTTTTACTGATTGCTGAAATTTAAGAAAAATGCAAATAAGAAAAGAGCAATGTCTTAATGGAAAAATATAAACAGCATCTTTTACAAGCTGTCTCTCTTGAGGATTTATCTTTCTTCACCTCGTAATGCTCATATCTATTTTCCCTGGGGCTTGACAGTCATTTCATGCGATCTATGCTTTTTCACTGGGGGAAAAAAAAGAACTACAACAGCGATGGCAGGCATGCTCCTTGAATTAAGTTTATAAATAGTGTTGATGGAGGCAAAATTGTGAAATAAGATATCTTTATTTCTGATGCCTCACATTTTGTTCATAGAATATTTTTATTTTGAGTTTCTAAATATAAATTAATCCTTAATCAGAATGTGATACTAGCTGTTATCCTTGCCACCAAACTGTCTGTGCTTCCATGTCCTTTAAAACACCTTCAGGTGGATATTTCTAGGACATGTGAATCACCATGTCCCTGCTCTGACCAAACTCCTTCAACAGCCCCGAAGCCTAAAGGATAAATTCACAGGATCACAGAATTCTGGGAAATGAGAATGGGAAGATATTGAGTGATTAAATGGGCCAGAGGTCAGCAACCTTTTTCTGTGAAGAGACAGGAAAGAAAGTTTCAGGCGCTGCAGACCACACAGTTTCCATTGTAGCACCCACAGACCATATGTAAATGAAAGGCTTCATTGTGTTCTAATGAAACTTTAGTTTCCAAAACAGGCTGTATAGATTTGACCCCTGGGTCATATTTTGATGACCTCTGAACTCGTAGGCCAACAATATGGTCTGATATAGAGCTGAGCTATTAAGATTCTGGAAAATATATTTCCTGTTCTCTGAAAATGATTGCCAAAGTTCCTAAATTGCAAAAAAAACCCCACAAACCCCCCTCCCCCAAAAAACATACAAACAAAAAACCCAAAGTTTGTCCACTGTTCAGTATGTTAGGGCATAGCTTCCATTTATGTTAGTAATCAAACTCCTCACTCCTGACAGGGCAAAATATAGGTACAAACATAATTATAAGCAATAACTAAGTGTTAAATCTGTTTTACAAAATAAACTTAGAAGGATGCCCCAGACCACCTCATAATTTATGGATCCAACATTAGGTTACTTAATATACTCTTTGTTGATCAATCATAGCACACTTACATTGGGAAAGAAAGAATCACAGGGTTAATTGGGCAATCAGAGCCCTCTCCTTGGACAGAGCCATCTAAGCTGGTTCATTATTACCCACAGTGATGATTTGGTTCCATGCCCACAGCTGGGGATGGCATAAATTTAAAATACAAACAGGAAACACCAGAGATAGCTCCCATATCAAGTTATCCACCTAGATGTTCCATTGTTATGTTAAACCCACCATGGGTGAGTCATAATTTTTTCTCTCCCCCAATTTTTTCCTCCGGTGGGTTCCCCATCCGTCTGGTATTATAAAGATATTTACTGAACAAGTATATTGTCGGGGGTGAGGCATGAATTAATGTTACAGGGCTGCTTGCACTTTCGTTTTAGTCCCAAGGACGGGCAGCATTCCTTTTGGCATTCTGTTTGTGCTAGGTTTTTGTTTTGTTTTTAATCAGAAAAAGACAAAATCACGTCTCTCCTCAAAAATGTAGACAACAGAATTTTTGTCAGTGAGCATGAAGGCGATCGGTGTGGGTGACTCTACTTCTCTATGTCTAGTAGAGGCACACAGTTCCCCTCTGTCACAGAAAGGAGTGTGCTCTGGCACAGATCACCAATGGCTTGCTGAGGGGACTATGCTGTTGTGCAAGAATTTTCAAAGGGGACCCGATCGTCTCCCACGCTCTACAAACCCTCTTGCAATGTGATCTTGCCTCTTCTCCCATCAAGAGGTGAGCCTTCCCTCCCCTGGAACCTGATGTGGCCTTTGACTTCCTTCCACCCATAGAGTGCGGCAGGAGGGCTGCTGCGTGCCTTCCAGGCCTAAACCTTACGTGACCGCGCATCTTCCGTTTTCCCCCTGTGCTATCATGTTTCCAAGTCCCACTATCTTGCTAGAGTGGCCAAGTGGAGTGAGAGGTTCCCAGTTATCTCACCCACTGTTGCTGAAGTACCACATGATCGAGGCGCCACGTTGGATCATCCCACCCCAGTTGAACCGTCAGATGATTGCAACAGCAGGAGTGATCCCAGGTGAGGCCAGAACAGTGACCCAGCTGAGCCCATTCCACCTTGCAGATCATGAAAAAAATCAATGCTCGTTATGCAGCAGACTTACGGAGGGGGTTACGTCTCTTTTCTGTAGAAGTGTGATTAAAAGAATATTTGCAATTTCAAGGCACTAAGAAGATGGTGCGAGTTAAGCTGCTGCTGGGTGTTTGCATCTACACTTCATCATTATGCAAATTTCAATAAATACCAGCATCTCGTTTCAGATGTTGAGCCAATAGTATCTATTTATATAGCTCCAGCAATTCAGGGAGCTCTGTATATACGGGAAAAAAATTATATTTTATGGTATTTTATAATTTTCAAAGAAATTTCATAATTGTCACCTTGTTTCTACTTTAAAATGTACCAGTGAGATTCATAGGGAAAGTATCATGACCCACATTAGATATTTGAGGGCCCAAAATGTTAATAATGACTGTCTCACTAGCACAGGTAAGAGCTGACTCAGTTAAGATTCTAAATCACATCTTCTAAGTTCAGTCTCTTTGTTCTTATTATTCTTCCCAGGGTGTTAAGCTAGCTTTGTTTATGATAAACAAGAAGTATTTGGTATGGTCCAAAATCCAGTTTCTGCTCTTAGCGTTCCATCACTGCAGATGTCTGCCAATGTCTAGACTAAAAAAATAGAGATGGCATAGGGGTCTGTTTTCATTGATCTGTGGGTAAACTGAAGCTTGAAAATGGGGAGCACAGTGCCTGTTATGTATGAAGTTCTAAGAAAATAGTAATTACTGTCTTTGTCATTATTCATTCTGTACAATCATTACATATAAGACCTCCTCTCCTTCCCCGCAGTACACACCAGCACTCCACTCGGAAACACAGGGCCTGAGGGTCTCAGAGTTCAACTTTCAAGATCGAAATCACATTTTGGGGCATGAAAATACTGCGCATGTTTTGTATTTTTGGCACCTTAATATTTTCAAATGAGCTTTGATTTTTACCCTTTCTATAAATTGTAAGTGAACCTATATTTTTTATAATTTGAATGTTAATTTAAGCATATGAGCAGAAATGGTTATTCAAAATTTTCTGACATCAGGTTTCATTTTTAAGAGAGAAGAAACATTTCTACCTCTATAACTTTTTATAAAGCACATGACTATTTCTATATAAGGGGTTATAAGGAGGTTTATATAAGCGGTTTATGTTTATTGTTATTGCTAACTCTCTTGCATTCTAGGTTTTCAAATATTTTAATGATTATTAGTAATTACAAGTAGATTAGCTGCCTTGCTTTCTCACAAGATGGTTTTTCTTTCTTTTCTCTATTGTTGCTTAGCCATTTCTATGCTAGATGCCTGATCTGATAGGGCAGTGGTTTATTATCCAAATTCTCCTACCTGCACACAAATCCTCATTTTCTATCCAATATCTGAATTTGTTTTCCTGTCATATAAATCTTTCCACTCTTTACATTAGGGTTTGTTTTCTCAGCTATCCTGGCTGTTCTTTTAAAATTGAAATCCCCTACATCTAGAATATTTAATGGAAGAGAGACAGAAAAGAGGAGGAGGACCTGGAAGCTATTTTTGGAGGAGTTCTCTACGTAGAATAGAGTTCAGGCAAAGCACAGTGAAAATGAGTGAGGGGAGCATCTGGACCCTGCTGCCCTTTCATTAAACCAGCTCTTCCTGTTGCCGACCTAACGTGGTCCTTTTGTAGAGGGTTATTCTGACCATTCATTTCCTGCCTGCCCAGATGAGAGGGGCTCAGAGTATGTTTAAAGAACCAGTCAAAAATGCCTGACTTTTTATAGGGGATTTTGTTCTCTTCTACCGGTAGGGTTTCCCCTGCAGGACAGATTTGCACTAGAAGACTCCCATGATATAAACATCACCTTGCAAATGTGGAGCCACATCTCAGAGGTGAAATCACTTGATTAGGTGTTTTAGTTGGAGGAAAGGTGATTAACTGTACTCTAAAATGAAAGATATTTAAGATGAATTCGGAGCATTTATTGTAATGTGCAATATGCTTTGGGGCTGACATTCAAATGAATTGCACTGATTATGCTGAGCAACATTAGGCAGTTATAATCAGTATCAGATCAAGAGAACAGAGTGGGAGCTTTATTTAAGAACCTGAATCTCCCAATTCGAACTTACTAGAACCCCAGCAAGTTCAGGAACCCCACAAGTCAAAAGACTAGTGTTGGGATGGGAGAGACACTCTTTCCCAAGTCACATTTAGTAAATTAGATACCAAAGGAATAGATACGAGAGTGAGGGGCAGGGTAGACACGGGAAAGGGGGCTACCTCCATCTGTAGCGCTGAGTTCAATCAAGAGACTGAGTCTCTTTGCACAGGCTTGCCCAGAACGGACCGTAGACTCACATCAGCCAGGTCTAAATCATGATGCTTATCTGCTGAATACTCATTAGTAGCTTTGCTATCAATAGATACAGTCCAAACCCTTTAACTGATGTGGCAAGTGCCGTTTTAGGAGTCTCGGATATGTCCATCCTTACTCCAGCAGCATGTGAGCACTCTGGGGTCTAGAGATGGACCGTCCATGTAGGTCTGCAATGAGGACCACGTGTGCCAGGTGGGGAGGGGCTTTCCTGAAAAGGACACAGTAGTCAGACACATAGGAAGGCCCTTGTCAATTATTTCAACTGAGGAGGGAGAGAGGGAGGCTGGGAAGGTTTGATGTTGAAGGTAGCCCAGTGCCTATACTCAGGATGGTATTTAGCCAGTCCCCTGGGAACACAACTCAGCTTGATGGGAAGTGACTACAATAAGATAATTACAGCTTTTAAAGGTTCTTAATAAGAGGATACTAAGAGAACAAAGTAGTGATGGAACATTACAAATGTGGGGCCTTTTGCTTTTATCTGATTCCATCACAGCATTCTGGTCTTATGGACAAAGCAAGTCAGGAAGTGCTAAGTGGTACTGACAGATTAACGATGTGATCTGGCAGCAATGAAGAGGGGTCTCTCCTTTATATTCCTGGTAACCATGTGACAAATGGAGTACTGGGGTCTTCCAGGAAGGCTGCCCTCATTTTAAGTGTGGCCATGAGCAACCCGTTTCCGCTCAGTAGGCCTCACTTTCCTTTTGTCAGCAAAGAATCTTAGATTAGAAGTTTAGGTTTACTCGCATACAAAATATTTTTTCTCCACTAAAGAGTATGGATTCTGAGTAGAGTCCCAGCTCCATCTTTTCCAGGGGTTTTGAGTCTATCACTCTGTGGTAACTGATGCCACTTTCCTTTGTGATTCAGAATCAATGGAGAAGCATCACTGGACCACAGAGCTAGCATATGTAGGGAGGCTCACACAACCCTTTCTATCCCAAAGCTCTTTTCTTATCCATCACTTCTAAAAACAGGAGAATTCTCTTTCCTTTCAGTCAGTGCTCCATCACTCAACAGAACACTGGGAGGTAACACAAGTTCTTGGCTTATATTAGATGTGACATAAAGTCTAGGAATCCACTAAGAATTAAGACAAATTGTGACCAACAATCTTAAAAGGAAGGAAAGGAAGGAATAAAGGAAGAAGAAAGGAAGGAAAGAGGGAAGGAAGGAAGGAAGGAAGGAAGGAAGGAAGGAAGGAAGGAAGGAAGGAAGGAAGGAAGGAAGGAAGATATAACCCCTCCAATTCTAACTACTCGTAAATCCAGCTGAACATACAAAATGCCCATGACGTATAAAGATAGATAGTTATTGTTAAAAGTAAAGAAGTCACTCAGCTGGATTTAATATTAATAACTAAAATCCATTCACGTAAATAGCCTTAGTTTCTGATTGGTCTTATCGTAATCCTTAGCAAGTCTCTTAAGATCTAAAAACACTGCCTTTGAGAGCAGTTACTCTGGGTAACTTACTGTTTATTTCTGCCTTCTTGTCATTGATTTCTGCTTTTTGTGAATTTCTTTTTGTGTTTTTTGAGAAAACAAAACAAAAAGAGCTAGCTGAATGTCAATGGCATATTGTTTGGGTAAGGAGAGAAGGAACAGGTCCTGGAATCAGTAAAAATGGGACACTCTGATAAAGTAAAAGTGAACATTGAGCTAGCCTGCAGAAATTGTGGGGTAAAACCCACATCGCTAAGCATATCTCCATTTTACCCTCAGTTTTCTCCTCTGAGCACAGTGAACATAGTAATTGCTCCACAATTCTTTCTGGAAAGAACAAAATTTAGAGTGCCTTTATTCCTGCTGCTAATTTGCTCCTTCTTAATAGTTTTATCTTTCCTAAAGTGCTGGAATCATTCCATAAGTTCCACTGATACAATTTTGTCTCCTCAATTTCATTTAAAACCTAGATAGATCCATGTAAAATTGACATTCGGGCATATTCTATGGGTGGCAGAAGAAACCTCTTACGTCATTGGGCTAAGTAATTGCTAGTACCACTTTTTTTCCAGTATCTTTTCAATATTATGTAATTCTAAGACAATGAAATTTTATTGGGGACATTAGAATGGTTAGTGAGTAATAGCGAGAGAGCAATAAAGCCAATAGAGCCTTAAAAATAATAACTAAGAGCTGCTGGTTATCTTCCATGGTACAGGCACTGTGCTTGTTACTTTATATTTATCATCTGAATTATTTAGAGCAATCCTGCAAATCATGATCATTTTACAAGTGATAAAATTGTTGTTCATTGATGGCGACAGAATTATTAAGGTCACTTGATCGTTGTAAATACAGACATTTATTTAGAAATGTCTGACTCCTAGGCCCTGCTGTTCTTTATACTCTAAGCCTTGTTCTTCTTGACCAGAACTAGACCTTCTTTTGTTGCCCCAAATGGTTTAAAACCCTGGCACCTCCCCAAGGCCAGGCTTTGTGTGGGCGAATTATAATCTCGAAAATGATGGTCTCAAGTTGTCCTTCAGGGGCCATTGAGAACATATCCCTCCATGTTCTGTTCCTTAATAGCTCTATTACTATAAATAATGCTTGTGACATGGCCTATATCAGGCCTCATTAAAATAAATGAAGTTCCCAACAATTCACTCATGTAGCCAAATGTGAATCCACAGCACTGCGTGATGCACTGGGGGCTCCTGCTGAGAGTTGCCCGGTCTGTGCAGTTACACCACCATGCTGATGTGGTGTCAATGAAGGGGATAAGAGCTATATTTTAAATGTAAAAAAGTAAAGGACACAAACCAGGGCTGTGGCTCTAAGGAATCACTGCTCATTTGGCAAATACCAATGAGGAAATCCGGGTATTTTCCAAAACCATAGGTGTAAAGTTTCATTAACCTCACCTGGTGTACCACTCCATTGAGATACGGCAGGATATGCCTGCAGGTCTGGCTGGCTGGGAAGCCTATGGTCTGTGCTGACAAAGCTTTGGAAGCCTCTTGGGACTAAGGAGGAGCACATCCAAGTGCACAAGTTTATTTCAAGGACAATACATTGAGTTGTAGACAGCACATCTAATCTGGAGATACTTCCTTGTCTGTTCCTTAAATCTTTCCATTTCTCAGTCCCTAGGGAATTGTACTTAAAGTTAAGTAGGGTTGTGATAAAAGGGTAAGGAGAAGGTAAAAGATCTAGAAAACTGTCAGTGCATCTTAGCAATTTCTGGAACAATTTAGGTGATAACATCCTTGGCCACACGCAAGAGCTCTCACATTGGGATCAGGCCTTGGCACTGATCCTGCTCATGATGCCAACAGTGACACTTACGTTGGGCACCAGCACTGTGGTGACTTCAATGGAATCTGTCATTTTTCTCTCCTGTCTGAGCTCATAAGAAGGGGACAATGATAGAGGTCATGGGTTGTCAAAACGACGAACTTAATGGATGTGCTGGAGGCCCTCTCTTGGAATCTGTGAGGTAGATAGACTAAATTGACCTTAATAGGAGAGAATCAGGGGGTGGAAAATGGGCTAGAATGGCCGGTGGTATGTGTGGGGACTATAGATTTGTAGCAGGGAAGGTTTACATATTGCTTGAAAATTTAGAGGGGTTCAGTCACTCAGTGAGTAAATATGTGAGAAGGTGCTTAGTTAGGTTTCTGAACCCTTGTGGGATTGAGGATGCGTGGCTGAGCCAGTAGAGTATAAACCAAAGGATTTGTAACCCAAAGGTTAATATGCAAAGAGAGAAAAAAAGATGATTTGAATTTATCATTTGAACAGATAGAAAATAATTAATACCTAAGAGAATTAAGAATTAATATCTTGCAAAGACATAGCAGATTACTAAGTGAAATTGCAAACTCTTTTAGGTGGCTAATGTAAGGGATAAATTAAGATAAAAAGACGGATTATCACCAAAAGAAGAAATTATCACTCTAAGCATTCAAGTAAAAAAGCCCACACAGGTAAAGAGGGTAATTATTAAACAAGCTATCTAAACCACGCTGAAAATACTTTCTCTTGCAGTGAGTCAATCATTGAGGGTTCCCCCTCTCTCCCTCCCCCCAACTAAATTCAAGGCTTGGTTCTTTATCCCAACCTTTCCACATTAGGTGAGTGCCGAGGCCTGTGGGTTCTCAACCGACTGAGTGTGAGAAAAACTCAGGGAGAAGGCTCGGTTATGGGGATACGGAGGCGACAGCTGGGCTTCCATAAAGTACACATGAGGGCTTGTCAAAGGCTAAGGCAGGGGCTGATAAATAGCTTCTCAACAGATCTGATTCTTCACTTAGCGATTCTGCCATCAAGCTTCCCTGATTTATCCAGCTGTTGCATGGGCCAGGTCTGCTGGGCCTGGTTTTTATCAAACCAGATCCGTGAACGGGAAGAGGCTACTTCGTTTCTGAGCATGTATTAAGGACCCTGTGTGTCTGAAACCGTGTCAGTGCTCCTGCAGGGCACCAACTGCCAGTGAATTTTATATATTTTACAATAGCTATTGAGGGCCTAGCTGGTGCACAAGGCACTGTGGATGCTGGGTGAAGGAAGCACATACTCTCACTCAACAATGTACCGTTTGGTGAAGGAGATGACAGATGAATATGAAACTGCAATCCAGCTTAATAACACTCTTGGCAAAAGCCATGGCCAGTTACGATGAAAACACTGAAGGCCAATGAGTCCATTTAGGACGTGGACTAAGAGTTCCTCAGAGAGTTTTCACATAAGCTGTATGATAGAAGATACCATGAGACGTGGAGCAGAGTGTTACAAATACTTCACTGGAAGTACTGATGGGAGATATTACTCTCCACTTCTTCAACATTGAAAATGTTCCCCTACAGTTACCTTTGGCAACTTGTAAACCTGCTAAGGGGACAGTGTCACCTCCAGCCAGGCCAACGGGAATACAGGACAAAAAGAGTAAACACCCACCATTTAAACAATGAACCCTTTTTCTTCTAGGAGGGCACGTTTGTTTAGAGCTGAAAGGATAAAAACAGGTTTCTTAACAAGCTTTACAGGCTGCTGACCGGTTTGGCTTTGTTTTAGGCCAAGACTATAAAAATTCTACTCATTGCAAACAGGAATTGAAATAAGCCTGATCTTGACAGGATTTTCTTTCTTTTTTTTTGGTAAATGTATTATTTCCACTTGACTTAGCTCAATTAAACTCAGTAATATTTTCTGAGGTACCAGCTGTGCTTGCTCTGGACTGCAGAGGTCACGAAGCTCAGGGAAAGCAGAGATGTGATTTAGGCCATTTCTGAGTGAGCCTTCTCTAGGGTAAGGATGTTGACCGTCCGGAAGTGTCTTAAAAATAAGAGGAACAGCAAAGAACTCCATTGAAATTCTCAAAAGGAAAAACATTCCATGTTTTAAAATAAAATTTGAGTGAAATATTACCTCAACGTGTTTTATATGTTTTTGTTTAATAGGCCTTTGATGTGGACTCCAATATAGAAGTGTGGTTGGGTGTGACCAGGAAAGAAATTCTCCTCATTCACATCACAAGAGATTCAGTCAATATTCTCCATTGTTATTTGAGAGCCACCCCTGCAACCATCCCAAGTATGAACTGCCAAGTAACTTGGGTGTTTATTCTCGCACTCAGAGGGAGACTGACTATGAGTAACTGGTCTTGCATTGAAACAACTGAAATCTAAGTGGTATAAGAACTTTCCAATAATGACTGAGTTTAATAAAATGCTTCCTTCATGCTAGTCCAAACTGTAGTCCTCTGTCTACTAGCCTTGGTCCAACAACAACGGTCTATCTCTGGTCCAGGAAAACCAAGTGAACCTCTCCAACATCTTTTGAGTTTTAACCATAATTTCTCCAACAAGCCCAAATCCCAGCCTTGGTGAGGACTTCCCACTGCCAAGGTTACTTTTTCCTTGAGTACTCTTCTTCAAATCTAGGTTGTTCAGAGTTCTCTCTACCCTTTAAAGTTAATTCCTTGTTCTAAGATAATCATGCTTGATGTTAAACATTCCCTGTTCAAGTTATTGTGTTGTGTCTATTCCCTGACTAATACAAAGCTGATGTGGGGGAGAATCTGAAAATTCATCAATTTAGTCCTCCTATTTACCTGTGAGAAGAATGTGAGGGATCAACAGAGAGATGCATTTTGGAAACCATTGGACCAAGTAGTTTTTCAATCCTACCCTGGCATTGTCAGCTCCATATAACGGCAGGTACAGTGAACCCCAGTTGACGCAGGTTTTTATATGCAGAGATTGATGAAACCCATCGCCAACTCACAGTGTTCTGTAGCAGAAAGTCCACTCAACCTCGAGAAGATTTATAACTCGGATCCATTATACTTAGTCAAAATATGGAATCTATGTGAGGCTCAGTGTCCTCATTTAAAATTTGGGATCTGTAACCCCACCCTGTGAATTTCACAGGGTTGTTAAGAAGGTCATTACAGTAACATACACGGCCATCAAACACAACAGTGGTTGTGATAGCTCTTGCTTGTTATCACAATCTTCCTTATTTCTCACATTGAAAAATTGAGTCCTAGACCAGATTAGAAGTTACCTGACATCATGTCAGTGGTAGGGCTCACCTCTGTCTTTGTCCAGGGACATGTGTTTTCCTCATAACAATATGTTTTGACGATACGTAGGAAAACTGTCCCAGGAAGATATACCACACATTATGTTTTGAATTAATATTTGTAAGAAAATATCATTTCTAAATTATAGAAATTAATTTTGTGTACTGTATTTAAATGTTATATTAAGCATTTATTTATGATTTTAGACACAGATTTTTGATATTCTCAATTTTTACCAGAAGAGGCCACTACGTTCCAACTTAATGGATTTATTATTACATTGAATAATTCCATTTGCTTAGAAAATTGCCAGCCACTTCAAAAGGCAATGATTGAAAATATATCTTCCTATTCTCTTTCCTCTCCTTTTGAAAGTCAGCCACTTATTCCATCCGAGAGAAGTGATTACACACACTCTTGCTTCTGATTCCATGGAGGAAGCCAAGGTTTTAGACTAAGATAGACAGACATAGATTCATACCTTGCTTCTACCACAGAGACAAACTGTTTCACCCTGAGAAGTAACTTAAACTTGTTCACTTTTACAAAAGGACATTTATAGTATCTAGCTTGTTTGCTGTTTTAAAAGATTAAATGAGCTATTGTCATTAAGGCACTTAAAATAGTACCTGTAACACAGAAGTAATAGCACATGTTAGTCCCTACCACGGAATCTCTGAGGCATTCATACCAACTCTTTTGTCACCAAGTATTTTTTTAAAAACCCTAAATCTTGGTGAAAACCACAGAACGTGGCCTGGCTACAACCATGATTAACTGTAGGCGCTCCAATCCAGGAACCCAGTGAAGAAGTTGAAGTCAGCTGGGTTAGTGTCCTGGCTTTTACACTCTGGGGAGGTGGCACTTGGAGACTGCGTTCCTGATGGTGTCACTTTGTTCATGCCTGGACCACCTGGATTTATACATTCTTTTCTTTTTTCTTTTTTTTTCCCTCCCTTCCCCTCCCTCCCTCCCTCCCTCACATCACAACCAGCATAAATCCCTACTTTGCTCATTTGAGTTTTAAATACACCAAAATATATTTTGNCTTCCTTCCTTCCTTCCTTCCTTCCTTCCTTCCTTCCTTCCTTCCTTCCTTCCTTCCTTCCTTTCCTCCCTCCCTCCTTTTTTTTCCTTGTAGGGACATTCTTGTTTCTCTGGTAAGAAACAGATGGGAATACTAGGTTGGCAACCTTGACCTGGCTACGAAACTCATACTTGGGATGAGCCTATTTGCCCCTGGAAATGCTTATTGAAGGTCATTGTTTGTAGCCAAATATGGAGGAGCATTAGAGGCTTTAAAATTTATAAGAACTTATTTTCTGTTTCAAGAAGATTCTTTAAAATTATTTTTTAAACATCTGATGAATACTCAGCACCATCTATTTTCATTTAGAGCAGTATGTACTCATGTAGTATATGTAATTAAAAAATATTCCATTTAAAAATCTTTTAGGTCAACTTTTATATTTTTCATTAAATTGGAAGGAACAATATCTGGCATATTATAAATATTAACATATAACAATAAAATTATCTCAATATTTAATTATATTTATAGACCACAAATTCTATAATGATTTTATACCCATGATAATTCATTTAAAAATAAATTAACAAGCTCTTTAGCATAGAAAACTTTTCTTTTCTCCTTGAAATAATGTTTAATTTCCACTTTCTCCATAATTTCCATTCCCATGTAATATATTTTTAAGTTGAAAATCTTTTACTGATCACCTCATCATATCTATATAAATTAAAATTTATATATCAATTGGATTTTATATTTGTTCTATTTCTTGGTATTCTATATGTTATAAATTTCCTCTGAATTAAGTTAAAGAACTATTATTAATACACAGTTAATCATTTCATATATATGACAAAACTGGATAATTATGAAAGTAAAGTGGAAATATATCTCTTAGTGAAATAAAACCTTATCAAAATTAACTGTAATAAAAAGAGGCATATAGCAAAAACCTAATCATATGACAACTATTATATTATCTTTTTTGGAGTTAGAAAAAGTAATCATATTTAAGAGGAAATAACTATAATTGAAAGAACCATTTTATGATATAATTTGATAAACTGTTCTTGACTACCTTATTGAATAATACAAAAAAATAACATACATATTTTATCCTTGGGTGTTATCCAAAATAATATACAAGCTTGGTAGAAACAGCTAACATTCTGGTTATATTTTTTAAACCCTCATGAATAAAATACTCCTGCTCTGCAGCTCAAAGGAACAACCTTTTCAAATAATGACTGGTCCAAGGGATGAGTCTTAAGAGTAGCTGGAAAGAATTTCGTAGGTGTAAATTAATGAAAAAATGCTGGTTGAATGTTAAATATTTATTATAGGATTTTTTTTGTTTTGTTGTCAAAAATCTCTGTTTCAAAAGGAATAGTTTCTCTGAAAAAGCTCAGGACTTGGAGGAAGCAAAGAACGTACATGAACATGATTAGTTTTTCTACACCAGTGGGCCATATATCTGAATTCAGAAGATGTGAAGATACTTTTCTATTACTAAGCTTTATATCCCCATTCCACCGCACCCCCAAACACAGAAGATTATAAGGCCTTTCACATCCCAGGGCACATCACCATAGTAAACCTTATAATAGAGAAGAACGCATATTAAGAGGAGAAAAAACTATTTGTGAATACAAATGTATTCATAGGCAAATCTATTGTAAGATATTTTACCAGAGAGCGTTAAAGATCTGGAAAATGATCTCTGGACTTATGGTCTCGGATGAAGGTCCTTCCGTTAGCACATTCCAATCGTATGCAATTATGTAAGACAAGCACGAAACAGAAAAATAGTAATATTTGCAGAAGAGATAAAAAACCATGGATTGAAATGTTTTAAAGTTCCATTCTGCAGCTCTGAGAAGAGAACTAAGAATTCTAGATTAGGGTGGCATTAAGCATTGTCCACATTTGATCTGCAATGGCTTCCTTCTTTGAATCTGTCACCCTTTCTACCAATGGGCACTTTTCTTCATGGGAGCCAAAAAGGCTAATATGCTCTAGAGGCAGAGAAGTATGAAAGCTATGTTTCTACGAGCCTGTCCCCAACCTGTGGAAGCCAGGGCTCTGCCAAGCTCTGTACTTGATACTGGAGTATAGGCCTGGAAAGGTTGAGTCCTCACCTTCTTAAACCCACACTATGTTCATGCAGACAGACGCATGAGCAGGTGGTAACCACGCACTGCTGATGTTTGTGGCTGTGTGTGCTACAATGGGTATCATGACAAGATGTAGAGACGCACCGGCCAAGCATCCCCTGAGTCTTTTCTGCGGTACTGGGAGAGTCGGCCTCATCCCAGACTTCATTTGCTTTGATTATTTACTCCACACATTTCTCAAGAGAGTATGAGAATCTAAACTTAGGAGAAGTTGCTACCATGCTTCTTTCTATAAGGGAGTACCTCAGTGTATCATAACACCAGACTCCATCCGTGTAATTATTTCTTAGCTTCTGCCTCTGCCTCCATATTCTTTACGGAGCTCTAAGCTGTGCTGAAACGGAATATTCCTTTTGAGTGATTATCATTCCTACTAATAAACTAATTTGATGGTTCTCTTGAGGCCAGCAGAGTGAATGGTTTTGACTCTTGCTGAAAAGCACCTGCAGTCCGACAGGTGGCGCTGTGATATAAATTAGTAAAGGTATAAAGTTGCAATAAAAAACAAAAAACAAAAAGCAAAACCGCAATCACTATCTTTTTTTCCTTCAGGCAGGCTTTATGATGCATTCATCAATTCCGAGAAGCTAATAAAATGCCTGGAAAATGAATCTCAATGTTATTTAAATTATGGCTGTTTATCAGTACACGGAAGATATTTATGGGCTAGCTATTGGAGTATATACTAAGAGGCATGCTGGTTAAAACAGATTGGACCCCTGATAAAGTTTGGGGGTTTTTCTTGACGCAAAAACTAAAGGTTGGGTTTTCATTGTTGACAAAAAGAATTGCTTTGTCATTGTCTTTACAAGGAGTCAACTTGGATAATCTCTCACTGAGGACAGATAGTCTATGAAACAACTTCTTTTGTACATTTCAACATCCTGCCAGCTCTTTGCCTGAGACATCGGTCTGGTCTCTTCAATATGTCAGAAGAATGTTTGTCTGCCACAGTGAACTAACATTTATTTTTGTTCTAAATTAGAAAAACAGTAGGACTGAATCAGCTTGACATGACATTTAGCTGAACACCACCAGGGACATTTTCATTGGTGAGCGTGACGAAATGGAAGGAGAGTACAGTCTGTACGGGCTGTGAGGTGCGGCTGGCTAGAGGCCAGGGGAAAGCTTTCTAATCGTCACAAACCTTGGGTGCCAAGAGCCTGGGGACATCTGCAAGAGTCTGCACTTTACAGAGCAATCACAGTCAATGTTTCACTGGGTTCTCAGCAATATTTTAAGTAAGATTAGAAAACAGAGGAGGGTCAAGTATTATCAGACCCTGATGAGGAAACTGAGTGTCACAGAAGTTGTCCTCACCTGACTTCACGGCCAGCACTTGGGAAGAGTACTTAACACAAGTACAAATGCCATTTCACTGTTTTTCATTCTGATGCTATGTCAGAGATTAAAAAAAAAAAAAAGAGAGAGAGAAGTTCTACTTTTAAAAGTCTACCTCTATTCAGATATCATTTTTTGCAACGTTGGATGACATAGGTCTAGAAGTTGGAATCTTGTAAATGAAGACTTCTTATACGTCATCTTCCATGCCTCGGAAGATGATGTAATACAGTAGGAAAGACACAAAGCTGGAAGCTAGGAGGCATGGGTCCGACCACTTCATCTCTCGGGAACTGTGGGTTCTTCTGTATACCATGATAAGACAGAAAAGATGATTTCTACAGTTCCTATTAATGCTAAAAGTCTATTATTGTTGTGTTTTTCTAGTGCTGAACATAATAAATGATGTACAATTTAATGATCTCATTACCACAAATGGTAAGTTAAATTTTAGAATAAAAGGGTGAGTTACTCATTAGTGACTCTGTGAACATAGCAGTGGATTTTTAGGTTTTCCTGACATCATCAATGTTTTTGGAAATAAGCTCTGTAGAAGGAACAAGTCAGTTTCATTCCTAGAGAGTTGGGCTTTGCTCCCTCCCTTCCTTCTTTCCTTTCTCCCACTGATATTTACTGAGAAATTCCTGTGTACTAGGGACTATACATGATGCTGGAGATAAAGCAGTTATAAGCCAAACTGTGATGCTGTCTTTTAGAGCTTACAGTATAGTTGAGAATCAGGTTAACAATTAGAACATAGAAAGCTACGTGCTAAGAATACAGACTGACACATGGGGTTGTATCCATCCAATTCAAAATCAGAGCCCTCCTCTCTGCGTTTATCAATTTATTTCTTTGCATCATACATGTTCCTGGTTTGAAGATGGCACCTTCATATTCTTAGACTTTTGTGCCAAGAGGAAAACCTTGGATACTCTCTGTCCTAGTTTCCTAGGATTCTGTGACAAAATCCCACACACTGGGTGGCTTCAAACAACAGAAATTTATTTCCTTACTGTCATGGAGGCGAGAAGTTCAACATTAAAGTGTCAGTGGGGCTATACTCCCCTCTACAGGCACCAGGGAAAAATTCTTTCTGGCTTCTTGTAGCTCCTCCTGGCAGCTGGTGATCTCGCAGCCCTCCTGTAGCTATAATCTCTGCCTCCATTTTCACATGTTCCCCCATTTCTTCTCTGTGTCCTCAAATCTCTCCCTTTCTTTGCAAGGACATCAGTCACCAAGTTCAGGGCCCACCCTCATCCTGTAGGACCTCATCTTGAATGGGTGTCCTCAGTAAATCCTCCATTTCCCAGTTCCACGTGGACGTGAATCTTTGGAGGACAGTATTCAACCCAGTACAAGGCTTAGGAGCATCAGGGGAAAGGGGATATGAGGAAGAAAGCAGAAGTAGAGACTTTATTTGTTAATACTATATATATATATATATATATATATATATATA
>NW_017731487.1:422310-439235 GCF_001890085.2 Hipposideros armiger | reverse complement strand
CCCCCCCGCCCCTCCTGTTCAGGGATTAGAAATGGTGTATTAGAATACTGAAAGTTCATCAGTGTGTGATTTTCTTTGTAAACATGTCCTAAAAGCCTACAGTACACAGAATTCAAGTTTTGCATCCAAAAAGAAGAAAGAAAGAACATGGAAGCTATGTGAGATAATATGTACATTAGTTAGCTTGATTATGGTGATTATTTCTCAATATAACAGTTGCTTATAGTTACCAGCAATCATTGGGTACATGCTTACCTAGCAAGTGTCAAGTACCTGGAGGGCACTGGGCACAGTGTGGCAGCGGTTACTAGTGGGCACTGCCTGGGTCTGGATTCTGACACCCTCCATCCCCTTCTAGTTGTAAAACTTTAGAGGAGTTATGTGAAAAGTTATTGTGTTTCTGCAAAAAGGCTGATTTTACAGTAGTAGCTAAAATATTGAATTAAAAGGATTCGTGCATGTGAAGATTGTTTTTAAATAGTGAAAAGAGTTCAGCATCCACCAAGTGTTGGAATTATGTTTTTAATGAATGAAGTATAGAAGCAATAAGATACTTAGGCACTAATCATAAAAAAATTATCATTTCATGAATCCTACTTTAAATGTTTTAAAATCAATTATTGAGTAATCTCCAGGGATTAGTAACTGATTTTACTAATAACACAGAGAGAAAGCCAATGAGACAATGGCTGCCCCTACTAATGACTCTTCATTCATAAAACACACAATTGTATTTCTTTAAACTCATTTTGGCAAGTCTGGGTTGAATATAATCGAGGCTCAAGTAAGAAATTGTCTATTGTTTGTACTTTAATTCCTGTAAAGATCATCTAATATCTCATCTGCCACCATTTGTGCGTGTCTGTGAGAGATGGGGGGACGTATGAGAGAGAGAGAGAGAATTTTGAAGGTCTTATTCAATTTTCCTTTTCATTCCACTTAAAGTCAATAAGAAAGGCTTCTGGCTTCTTTCTTAGAGAGAAATAACTTTGACCTGCTGATAATATCTATGTTTAACTCCTTAATTTTATACCAAACAAGATCATAAACATTTTCCAGAACTAAATCTGAGATGAGGAAGCATTTCCATTTAAAACAAACAAACACAGACTTTTCAAAATCTCTTGGAGTTTCTTGAAAATTTTTTTACGTAAATGCTGTGACCGTACCTATGGATATCAAGGTTCTCTGCAGGACAGATTCAGCTGTGAATGTGCAGAATTCTTGCAGAAGTTGCCAGCTGAGCACCTGCATAGCCGCTAAGTATTGCCCAGGAAGGGGGCACCTTGCTGAGGCTCTGCATTGACCATTGTTATTTAGGTAAGCTTTCCGAGGCCCTGGGTCTGGCCTTCATGCTTGTGGGCTCAGAAGAAGCCGGCTACTTAGGACACACAGCTTAGACCGATTTCTACAATATGACAGCTTTGCCTGGACTGACCCAAGGATGCTGGCCAGTGGACCAGAATGCTAATTCTTTCATTTGCACTAAAAAAGAGAACTGTCCAGAATATGGAGGGTCTGGTACCTCTATGACCCGAGCTGTCCTTAACTACGTACCGGCAAATTGTTCTGGAACCCTAAAGAATCAGGAGGTTCACTTGGTGAATCTAAAATGAGAAAAAGGGAAATCTCTTTCCTTTCTTGTATATTCCCAGAAGTGGACTGACTGCGTCAAGTGAAATGAAGCTAACTCACATCTCGGTGAAAGGATGGTGTCCCTGCTCCTCTGCCAGCACTGGGCATTGCGTGTGTTTATCCTACACTTGTGCTGAAAGCCACAGTGATATATCACTGCCTACCTATCAGAATGGCTCAAATAAAACTGTGACAACACCCAATGCTGGAGGGGATGTAGAGAAATTGAATCCTCACACGTTACTGGTGGGATATGAAATGGTAGAATCAACCTGGAAAATAGGTCGGCAGCTTCCTATAAAGCTAAACATGCAACTGCCAAATGAAAGCGATTTTATTTCACTCTTGGGCATTTGTCCCAGAAAATTGTCAAAGACTTATTGAAATTACACAATAAAGATAAAGGTACTGTGTTGCAAGAATGTTTGCCAATAATTATTAATCGGAAAAAAAATCTTGATTATAAAACTGACTGACAAGATTTTAAAGAGCAAAAAACGCTGTACACATATATAGGGAATTGTCTGAGAGGATATATACTAAAATGTTGAGTGGTTATTGAGCAGTCACATGGTGGGTGATTTTTTTTGTTATTTAAAAATTTCAGATGGCTCTGCATGACCCTATATGAGTTGTATAATAAAAAATAATTTATTTCAAAAGGAGCATTTTTGGATTATATCTACATTTTAAAATCTTTCCTATTATTTTTAATAATTTTTACACTAATGCAATAAGTGTCCTTGGTCTTTTTTAAATTAAACTTTTTATGTTGAGATAATCAGGTAGTCACACACAGTTTTAAGAAATAACACTGGGAGATTTTGTGTGCCCGTTCACAGCCTCCTCTAATGGTAACATATGGCAAAACTATAGCATAATATCACAGCCATGATATTGGCACTGATACAATCCACAGATCTTATTCAGATTTCCCAGTTTTCCTTCTACTGTGTGTGTGTGTGTGTGTGTGTGTTTGTGCGTGTGTGTGCATGTGTGTGTATGTGGTTCTATGTAATTTTATCATGTGTGTAGATCCAGGCACCCATCACCACAAGTATCTTCTGTGTTACGTTCTTATAACCACAGCCACTTCCTTCCTGCCACCCCCTATCCTTGTCCCTACCCAATCACTAATTTATTCTCCATTTCTATAATATTGTCATTTCAATAATATTAGATAGATGGGGTCACACAGTATGTGATTTTTTCAAATTGGATTTTATCACTGAGCATAATTTGCTAGAGACTCCTAGAAGCTGTTGCATGCATCAACAGCTCATTTCTTTCTATATTGCTGAGTAGGATTCCATTGCATGGGTATACCACACTATACAGAGGGTACCAAAACATGTATATATGTTTTAAGAAAGCAAAAAGATATTAAAATTGTAATTCTCAATATAAACCAATAACAAAAGATGAATACAAGTCAGGTTTGACTTCTGCAATTACAAGAGGTGCTCAAAGTCGTTCTTATCAGCATCCAGATACTTCTGATTATGGCAAACTGCTGCTTGAGCAACACTGACCAACGTTGTCTACTTGTATACACTTTTTTGGTACCCCCTGGTATATTTATTTTATCCATTAACTTATTAAAGGACAGTTGGCTCATTCTCCAGCTTTTAGCTATTATGATAAAGCTATTATAGACATTTGTTAACAGGGTTTTGCATGACTATAATTTTTTTCAATTAATAATTATTGGCAATCGTGCTGCAACTCAATATAGTTGACTCTTGAACAACATGGGTTTGAACTGCACAGGTTCATTTATATGTGGGTTGTTTTCAATAAATATACAGTCAGTCTTCAGGATCCCTGGGTTTCACATCCATGGATTTAACCAACTATGGATCAAAAACAATAATTTCAATCTATGGTTGGGAATCTGCAGATGCGAAGGGCTGACTATGCGCATTGTTCTACATCATTTTATAACGGACTTGGGCATCTGTGGGTTTTTGAATCCATGAGGGTCCTGGAACCCACCCCCTGCGGATACCAAGATAGATGATGTAAGCTTTGGGGAGAGTATAATGTGAATAACTTTTTGAAATTGAATATGTATACACTGAATTTATATAATTATATTTTTATAAATTATATATTTGTAAATAGAATTTATAGAATATAGAACTTATAGAATATTTACAGAATTTATATATATTATATATTTAGAGGAAGAATGGTGTAGTGAGAAGAGAAAGAGCTTGCAATTAAGCACAGCTTGGCCTCGCGCCCCGGTCACTCAGTTACTGACTGTGTAATCCTGAGTCAGCACTCCAGCATTTGGAGTCTCAATTTTCTTATCCAGCAAATGGAACTAATGACAGCTTTTAAATTTGTCATAAGAGAACATAAGCATTTGGTACATAGTAGGTGCTCAGTAAATCATGACTGTTTTTGGAGGGCAGATCATTTCCTGGGTGCTGAGAGGGCTGTGATTTGTGTTTGTGCTGAGAGGCAGCTTTTGATTCCCAGAGCGGCGGTGTTTGCCTCCTGTCAGGCCCAGAGTCATTAGGGGGTTACTAATAAATGAAACGCCAATCCTCTGAAATCTCTGTGCAATTCTATTCAGAATCCACAGAAACCTTTATTCCTGCTTTGCAGCATGATTTAGTGATTCTTTCTACTCTTATTCACGAGTCCGTGCCACTCGCAGAAGCTCACAGTTTTACTTCATTCGTAGGATTATTCCTGAGGATTGATATCCCTACATAGATCCTGTTTCAGCAAGAGTGATAGGATTTCCCTTAGATTCCTCTGGCGTCCTCCGCCCTGGTTCAGGACTTCAGCCAGTTGAATGAGAGCGTTCCAACAGCCCACTACCCTCCACAGGCTTTGCACCTCGGCTGTCCTTGGTGGTACAGCCAGGTTGAGCTTTCTAAACGTAAGGGTTTTCGTATTTTATTATGCAGCGTTCGGTATGAAACAATTAGCCCGGTGAGTAATGAGATGTCCTGCTGGATTATTGTTTGCAAAAATGAGGTTGTGAGACTTGAGCAAGGACTAAACTGGCTTTGGATGCTTCCATACAGTGCTTTTTCCACATCCGGAACCCAGGGTAGAAAGTTCCAAGCCCCCTTTATAGGAAGAAGAGAGGGTGGCCCGCCACTCAGGACAGGAGAGGAGATAGTTCTGGGGAGATTATTTTCAAGTGACATCACCTTTCCCAAGTGTCTATGAATATTCTAGCTATGTAGAAAATTGTAAATGCGCTGGATGAGTGAGGAAAATAATAGGAGAAGGGGTGAAATATATATACTATTTCCAACATGTATAAACAGGTCTGGATACTAGAGAACAACAGACTGATATTTTTGAGCGCTAAGTTTGAGCAGGGCGCTTTCCATACTCTGTCTCATTTATTCCTCGCCATGGTTTCACAAAGCAGCATTACCATCCCTACTGCAAGGATGAGAACACATCAATTTGGATGCACAGTAGCTCGCCCTAGAGAACCTCGGCAGCAAGCGTCCAGCCCGAGTCACTCTGGACCCCTAGGCCCAGCCTTGCCGTGGTAAAATCTCATCTCACAATTGTCCGTATCCAATATTCATGCTTATAACTTTTCACTTGAGTTTTATTCCAATAAATATTTATTGGATGTCTCTAGCGTATAGGACATATAAGGCCTCTTCTCTCTCCAAGTTTTATGATTAAATAGTTTTGTTTGTTTTTTCTCTCCTGTGTGCCTGTTTTCTGAATGCAATGTCACTATTAGCCTCCTGTGAAATGTGGGTGAGAGCAGCGGCAGAGATGATCTCAGAATTCTGGAATGTTCTGAGAGGGCAGGTGCACGGGGCATTTGAAGTCATCTAGTCTAGAGACTTCCAAACTTGCAGCACACAGTTCAATATATTCTCTGGGACAACATCTACAATTAACGCAATCATTTTAACATTACACAAAATATAGACTAAGAGATAGCACCACAGGAAGTAATATATTATCTTAACTTTCTCAGAAACAATGACTTTATTCTTTTGCAATGCACAAGAATATGATCCAAGCCCCAAGCATAAATTTGAATTAATTAAACAAATGCTAGAACTACCCTCGTGCTGAGCAGATGCCTCAGCTCTTCTGTGAATGACCATTTGTTATCTGTTGTGTGACCTTTTACTCTATCGGATTAAGCGCAGACAGCTGACTGTAGGTTTCAAGAGTACAGGGCAGATGCCTATTTGTTAATAATTTTCCGCATCTCACCTAATACTCCTCACCAACACAAATAGGAAACAAACAAATAAAGAAAACACTTCTGTGATAAACTTTCAATGCACAGGTCGTGTTGCATGGAAGCAACTCAGGACCTAGTGGAAACGCCGTTGACTCTATATAATTTCAGTTTCTAACTGGGTGAAATGAGGCCAGGTAAGAGGCATCATTTGAACGGTCAAACTGTTTTTACCTGTGAAGATTGTTATCATTGATTTGAATCCTCTTATTTCCAAGGGGAAAGGGATGCTTTGGGATATCACGTTTCTGGGGCTCTCTGCTGGTAGGAAGGGTGAGTGAACCCTTCTCTGCCCTGTGAGTGGAGCTTCTTGGCCCCATACATGTGGGTGTGCTCTCTCCCTCTCACACCTGTAACTGCTTCAAGAACATGCTAACTTTTTCCTTTGTTTTTGTTCCCAGAGAAAATTGAAAAACGATCCAAATCTATAAAGAAGAACATAAAAATTATTCTTATTTTTATACTGATTTTTTTCTCACTAATTTTAAAACTAAATTTGTTTAGGAAAAAATGATGGAAGTTAAAAAAGAAAAAAAGAAATACATCTTTGTTACAGTAGGTTGTAACCATCCTAGTAGTCACCAAGATTTCAATAAATTTGTCAAGAAGTTATACCTATAGTCTCTGATTTTAAAGAATGTTTTTACATTCTTCATGTTGAATGGGGTCTTCAGAAAGGGAAGTCAAACCAGTTATAATGACCTAAAGTCTGCGCTTCGATCTACATCTCTGCACTTGAGAATTAACTTCT
Source organism: Hipposideros armiger (assembly GCF_001890085.2). Taxonomy (NCBI): domain Eukaryota; kingdom Metazoa; phylum Chordata; class Mammalia; order Chiroptera; family Hipposideridae; genus Hipposideros; species Hipposideros armiger. The sequence goes on along the minus strand of NW_017731487.1, from coordinate 432,603 downwards.
ATGAAAGATAAACTTGTGTCGTGGCCTCTCTGCTCTGTCAAATGCCTGGAGATCCACTACTCAGCCAATGCATTTTATCATTTCAAATTAAATCCTCCTGTGGTGAGCCTGATAAAGATGATTTAAGTAGTTGGAAAAAAACATGATTTTATCTTCGTTTTTTAATTTACATTTGATTGAAGTGAATGTTCTTCCTCTTCCTATTTTCTTTTTAATTTTTAGGACCATGATTTAAAGTTGATTAACCACTATTGTTAAACTGAAGTACATGTAAATGAGAATAGATTTTCTTCTGAGAATGTTTTTAATCTTCCAAGAAAAAGTGCTTTCTACTCAGATCCATTTGAGAGGCCTGAGAGCAGTCTGGCTTCCTGCTGGTAGGAAGTCAGAAAGAGGCCCAAATTCTGCAGGAAGGGGCAGGGATGAAGGAGCCCATAGAATCAGGAACCCTGGTGTCACGGAGACCAGGACTGGGGGAAGAGAGGGCGGTTGGAGCTTAGGAAGCTTTCTGACTGTCAGTTATGGCATCCCCCAGAGACTCCGCTGCCATTGCGAAGGTCTGCAACAAGTGACATAATCTGGTTAATTAGTTGTCATTAATTAGAGCATTATTAATTGTCTATTTCAGAAGAGGGGAAGCTTCCAGAGAGACAGGGTATCACATGGTTAAAAGCTGCCTCAGGACCATTTCTTATCTACTACAGAGCCAGACATTCCCTGGCCTATGGAGATGCATGTCTTCTGGAGGGAAGGGTGTTCATGGATTCGTAGGAGGGAAACCACTGCCCAGGTTACAGCTTACTGGGAGCCAGGGCCTTGTGAGATTGGACCTATTGTATTGGGTCCTGTCACCCTGTGCCATGGCGTGGGGCAGCACCCCTCAGAGCTTGCTAAGCTGAGTTTAACTTACATGACTCGCAGGTAGGCATGGCTGCCTTACTCAACTTTTGAACCAGGGGTTATCACCCTTTTATCATTCTGAGAATGTAAATACAGAGGGGAGGTGAGAGAGCAAGGCTTTAAATTCAGAATGGCAGGGCTCTGTGGGACAAGATGACATCAAATCCCAGAGAACCAAGGCAGGATATCAGAACCAAAGGTAGAAAGTGTAACTGCAGCAGTGGACATGACATCTGCACATCACCCCTTTCTGTCTCAGGAGAGGAAACCAAGCCACCAAAAGCTGAGATGGCGACTTAAAAATCAGATCTGGCTGGAAGCGGAGACAGAGGGACTGTGATGAATGTGGGGTACTCCAGAGATTTCTGCAAAAACTCTCCTCAATGATAATCCTCAAGGGCAGCATGAGGGTTCAGCAGAGAGGGGAGAGCAGGTCAACTCCTGCACAAGCGTGAACCACAAGCACAGTTAGGAGAGGGTGTGAAGTCTTACTCTGGAATGAATATTTCAATGAAGCATTCATTCTGTTCAAGTCCAGCTGGAACTATTAATTTTTTTGGAGGGGTCTGGAAAACGACTATAGGATTATGTACCTAAGAATGAGACTGAAAGACATGGATGGGATCTGTTCAAATTTGCCCCCCTCGAATGGGGGAAGATTAGCGCCAGGTGACTCAAGCGAAAGCCACGGTGAAAGATGAAGTAAAGCTGTGTTTTGTTGCATTCTATGAGTTGTCTTTAACATAATTATTACAGAAGGAAGGAAGGAAGTGCAGGAAGGGAAGGGAGAATGAGTAGAGGGAAAGAAGAAAAGCAAATAGATGATTTTTTTCCCCTTATCATACATGGAATTAAACCGAGAACTAGAGGATTATTTGCACAAAGTTTCAGAATATATCTGTGAGATGTACTCTATAGTCTACATTCAATTCTGTATCAATTGTATTCAGGCTAGAACTCACAACCCCTTACACCTTAATCTTATTTCTCATTCTGAATATATTCAGATTTGAAATAATATTTAAAGGAAGCCAGAAATAAATAATGTATGTCAATTAAGACTTTCAATTTTTTTTTCCAATCTGCTCCATGCCTCATAATTTTAAAACAATTCCAGTATAAAATTCAACGACACATCAATGAGCTATTAAATATAGTCTAAATGTATCAGAAACTAATTCTTCCAGCTGGCAACAAACCCACATGTATCAAATTAATAGCTTAGTTCTTCCCAGGAATCTATGGCACATTAACGACAAAAACTGCTCATAGAAATGTTGTTAGGGGGTATTAGAAAATTACCCAAATGAGCACTGCTGTAATTATAATTATGAATTAAAATAATAATAGCTCCTCTGAGGAGTAAAAAAAACCTATTTTCTAAGAACTTTATGATTTTAGTCTGAGTTTAAAATTTTTTACCCAGAGTCAAAGCAGAGAAAGAAAACAAAACCAGTTTATCAATAATAAACTAGGAAATAAATGATAAGAAATGGTCAGAGCTAAAGGACCAGATGTATAATTATCAACAGAGGAAGAGAAATAACTTTTTATCCACATTGTATGAATTTAAACCAGCAGTGGATTGAGGAAGACATTCAAGATGATGGATGGACTGATAGGTCAAAAACGACTGGTCAAATATTACTATTAAGTTATTATATTATGCCCTGTGCTGAGTCAGGGTATTTTGCAAGAAACAAAAAGAAAAGACACAATCTTTATGCTATTGAAGAACCTAACAGGGAGTTAGGAAAAAACGAAGCTATAATGTTTAAGTCTTTAATGAAACGTTCTGCTGTGTGAGAACCAAATAAAATTATACAGAAATTTTGGGAGTAATGAGAGTCAAAGAGGCCAAACAAGGTTGGCACAGTCAAAGAGGGATTTTTAAAGGATTATTATAAGAGTAAAATACTTTGCTCAGTAATATACTTGGAGATTGTACAAGATCTGATGTGGTCACTATCGCAGCCACATCTCTGTTCTCCTCAAGGGCACGTATCAAAGTCCATGCCACTGAATTCTTCATCTTCTATCTCTGCATTGTGCTTTGCACAGATTAATAACAGTTTTCAACGTAATATAGCCCTTTCACCTTCACTGGTTTCTTTTACCTTTACCCCAATATTGTGGGGTTAGGTAGAGTAAGGACGCAGGATAACTGGCATCCAATATCCCCAATGACTTAACGTGAAGATGAATTCCAGTGGAGAATGTGAGTGATGGACATGCCGTCCGTGTGCAGCACCAAGACCTAGATAGGCAAGTTAAATGATCGGTTACCATAGATGGCCCTTAGAAAGTACTGCGTACAGGTTACCTGAACTGAAATAGTCATCGGTTGATGCACGCATGTGTGTGTGTGTACTGGTTAATGTTTGTAAATATGTCAGATATATGTATGCATATTCATACCTTCTCTCTCCGGTCACTTAAAATAATTGAATATACACATTTAATTAAATATGTCAACAGTCATTTTGATGAACACATGTCTCCTGGTTTTAGAAGTCTTTAGGCAGGAAATCAGGGATAAAACTTTGCATGTGGATGATACAATAGAATCCTGTTTTTCTTGGTATCCACTATGCTGTCTGACAAATCCTACTGCACTCCCTGGTACAGCTTCTGGATCTAGAAACGTAGATTCCTGGCAGTGAAAGTTACAGGAAAAAATTCAGAGCATGTTGAAGAACTGTTTGTGCGATGCAGTTTTAATTTAAAGTTACTAGAGTAATTGAGGTCTTTGAACTGTCGTACTGAGAAATAGGAGCTTCTTCAGTGAGGAATTTCCTCCAGGTCATTCTCACACAGTTAGAATTTAACTGTATTATCTTAATAATGCAGAAAATACCTCGTTTGTTTTACGCTCACACCTACGACACTTCTCTGCTACTCTGCACATGCTTTGTGCATTGGTAGAGTATCCCATATTCCTGCTTTTACATCTGCCATCCCTCGCATCAAAATGACCTCTCCAAGCCCGAAAGTCATTCTCTCTCTCCCATTCTTTCCAAACTCACCCCTGTGAGACAGCCTTCCAAGCTCAGCCTTGGCATGCTAGCCCTGCCAACACCTATCTCTCGTCTCGCATCGATTTTATTTTTCTGCAAATGTTAGTCTTTGCTTATATCCTGCATCCTCCCAGCCCTCCAGCTTTCTTGGGAATCTTACTCTATAAGTTTTGCCTTCTTTCTGCTCTAATGATCAAAATGCCTTTCTCTGACAGGTCATGCTCTCAGCATCACTGCTTTACCCCCTCCCAGAGTTTCTTCCTGATGTTACTCTAGCTCTCTTCTCTCTTTCATAACCACCTTTCAGCAAAGTGTTCCCTATACACAAAACGCCCATTTGTGAGTTCTCATTTATGTTTGAAGCCATTCCCAGTCAGACTTTGGCCTCAACTACTCAACCAGAGTCCTCAGGCTAAGGTCCCCAGGCCCTCCTTATTTCTAAAGCCAATGAACACTTTTCATTTCTTATTTTGCTGTGCCTCTTAGCAGCAGTCAACACAGTTAAACACTGCTCCTTTTTGAAATACGTCTTCTTTTGTGTCCACCTACACAGTTCTTTCCTAATTTTCTTCTTACTCTTTCTTCCTACTCTCCTTTGGAAACAATTCTTTTTCTTCTTTGATGAGTTGAAAATCCTTTGGACTGAGACCCAGGCTCTATTTTCAATACACACCATTTCCCTAATTATATCTTCTACTGCTGTATAAACACTGACTGTTCCTTGTTGTATTATTCTAAACAAACAAACAAACAAAACTGTCTTCTCTATTCCAGACTCATGGAATCAATTGCAAGTTAACATCTCTTCCTATAGGTCTCGTAATTGCCTCACACTGAATATCACATTCTCTGAAATGTACTCCACCTCCAGGTCTTCCTGTCTTTGTAAATGCCATGAATATATGCTTACCTCTTCTTCCCAGAATCTTGGCAGCCACGTGGCATTTGCACATTTGCACATTTCCTTTGCACATTTTTTACATTTACCAAGTCCTGCCCAGTCTGTCTCCCAAATATTCCCTGAATCTGATCACTTCTTTGTGTCCTTTGTTCAAAAGCTACTATGAACTCTCACTTTTCATACCATAGGAGCTTCCTTATGAGACTCCAAACCCATTCCCCACTGAGGTAAAAGAGGGATTTGCAAAGTGCACACTTATTCTTGTGTCTGTCCATCCAGTGGCTTTCCAGTGTTGTGAGGATGAGCAAAACGCTTCTCAAGGACCGAGAGCCTCCATGCTCAGATCCTGGCAGCCTCCCCTGATCCCCCCTTCACTGTCTCTCTGCATTAAGCTCTGGTCACATTTTCCTTCTTTCAGCTCTTCTCATCAATTTGTCCCTCTGGGCCTCTGTACATGCTGTGCAACTGCTTTGCAGGCTCTGTACCTACCTCCTTTCTTGGAGAATTTGTTCTCTCTTCCCAGCGTTCAGCTGCACAGGCTGGTCCAAAAAGAAGCCTTAGCTACTTCCCACCATCCTGAGCCTCCTGCAAACTATCCCCAATCTCACACTAAGTTAGGATCCCTGGTGACGTGCTCGCACATGGCACAAGTGTAACTGAATTAGTATTTTAACATCTGTTTTTCATTGTAGACAACGTTGTACAAAAAGAGCAGAATCTGTGTGAGTTGGCTTCATTACCCTGCCCCAGGACAATTCACATTTCAATTCCTTTATAAATAACTGTCCAGTGGCTCCGTCTTTATTATAACCATCCCTATTGTTTCTCAGGTAACTCTCCTTTAAGTTTTTCATAGAGATCATTTATCAACTATTACTTTTTACTGAATGATCGTAGTTGAACATTCCTATGTACCAGGTATACTCGGGCAGGTAGGTGAATTATTTCACTTAGCAAATGTGATGAGGTTCTCGCTCTTACCATTTTTACACCATAAACAAGGTCATAAATACTAAGCACAGAGAATGCAGATACACAGAACAGTGTCAATGACAGGCTTCAGTTCAGTGACCTGTCCTATGCTGTGTCCTATCACGCAGCTTTGTTAGGGACAAAGACACAACCGTGTGTGAACAGTGTATTTCTCCTTTATTGAGGAGCTCGGAGTTTAATAGGAGAATCAGACATGTGGACAGACAATTACAGAATGAACACAGTATGATAGAAGCCCAGAGAAATAAGAAATTAACCTTGGGAGGGTCCTGAAGAAAAGTATTCCATGTGCGAGTGACATTAGTTTTTGTGCCTTGAAAGGATTTCAACACATTTTAAAAAAATAATAAAGGAAAGTGTTTCCAAGGAAGGGAAGAAGCAGAGCCAATGTTCTGAGGTACGGAGGAGCATGGTGAGCACGTGAGTGGCAGACAGCTCTGGGGGCTCCGAAAACAAGGCTTGTGGTGGGAATCTCAGGAGAGATGCTGTAAAGACAGCTTTCATCCCCCTAAGTTTTAGAAAGGTGGCTTTAGAGACATGATTGGACTTTTACCGCAATTATCATTTTGCTTACATTACATTTGAGAGCAGGGGACCTTTGGAAAGTGTTCAGCTTGGGGTAGTGAGCCCAGTGTCACACTTTTAGTGAACGGAACAGGAGAGAGTCTTAATGGCCTTGCCAGCAATGTGAACTTGAACCCAACAATTCTGTGTGAGGAAAATAATCAGTCTACACACTAGGAAATTATTGGGAGAACTGGCTGAGATAATGTGCATGATGCTATTGGAGGCTCTCTACGTGGCAAGAAACAGCGACACGTGCAGCTTCGTTGTAGCTCCAAGGATTTTCCCAGGTAGGGACCAAAAGAGACCTGGGAACCAAGCCCAAGAGCAGCACTGTGTGTGAAAGTGAGTATCTGGTGCCTCAAGCTGTGCAGGAGGCCCTCGGTGTTGGAGTGGAATAGAGTCATTCTTTCTTAGTGGTGTCAAGATACATCCCTGAGTGTCTTTCCTTTGACGAACAGCCTACATGCAGTGAACTTTCAGGGGTAGAGAATCTACCAGGATCATATGTGCTCTTCCCTTCCTGGACTCCAAAAGGCACTCAAAGACCCCTCCCCCGCCCCCTTTTTAAATGGGGAAAGAGCAGGAGATCTATCTATCATCTCTCTCTCTATCTATCTATCTATCTATCTATCTATCTATAGATATATGACTTAGGAAGTAAAACCTAATAATGCCAAGTAAAAATGTTACTTGCCACAGAGCAACAGGGATATGCTGCTCACTACAGAGCAGCGTGTGGACGAAGGCAAGAGGTCTTTATTATATAATTACACAAAACACACACGCATTTGTTAATGAATGACGATACAGAAAGGTTCTGCAAAAGAGCCACTTGCTTGGACGGAATTATTCCTGCAGAGAGGAGAAGGACAGCAGGCACAGAATTTCATATGGCTGCCCCGGGATAGAGTTGCAGATAAGTCAGTGTGGCTGGGCCAGTGAAGACAGAAGTGAGTGATTCCATGCTGTAGGTGCTTCTGCAGAGTAGGATGTCCTCACGATTGAAGGCAGCTCCCGGCAGAAGCTAAGAATAAATGTTTCCTACTGAGCAGTGTCTGTTCTGAAGGAGAGAGAATGCTCCTAAAAGGAATCCTATCCTCAGCTCCCTCATGTGTCATCTGGACGTAGTGACATACCTCAAAGAGCTGCTCCGTGGATTAAATGAAAATCCAGGTATGCAATGTGTTCAGGACACAGTAAGAGCCCTCCAAACATTTGTTCTCTCCATATCATCATGCCAGCATTATAGGCACAGCATGGCTGACAAGCCTTCTCAAAACGTGTTTGAGGCCGTGTTGTGTAATGGAAGGAATCTTTGATTCTATCACTGACTTTGAATTTCTTCATCTTTAATTGGTGATTTGGATACTTATGCTGCCCTGCCATAAGGATCAGAATTGAGTAAGGCACCTTGTGGAGTGTTGGGAGTTTCGTAGCATTTACTAAACGGTAGCCACATTTTTGTTATAATTATTGTTTACTGTTTTTTCCATCAAAACTGAAGATATTCCCTTTGACAGAATACATTGTGGAGGACAGTATTTTCTGTGCCCTGGAATGTTTGTAAAGATAAAGTAACTTGCGGTAACTACTAAACCATAAAGTATGTTAGGCCTGGGTTATAAGAGAAAGATTGATTTCATCACTCAAGTGTTCCTGGGTTCTCATGCCCAGGACACACCCATCCATCTTTTCGCAGACCCTATGTACTCTACACTCTAATATTTTTATTAATGGTCCATGTTAAAAATGCTTAAAACTTTCCTCACAACCTGCTTCTACAGAAGGAAATGATATCTTCTTTCTCCTTGAAGGGGAATACTGCTGAGATGAACAGCAGACATTAGAGCCAACAGTGTCACTTTGTCCTCAACACTGCAGGTCATTCTGGATCCCTGCTGCTCTCCCTGTGTCCCCAAATAGTGCCCTATTTTGGTAGAGGTGTGATGCACAACATGTCAAGTTTAACTACCCTGCCAACCTCAGCTCCACCAGCGAGAATCCTGCCAAAGCTCCTAATGGATCTCAGTCATTTGTCTGTTCATTTATGGAATATTTATTTAAATTAGTCTTGATATATTCCTTGGCTTGCTTAATCTCTGTACAGCCTCCTGTTCATAGTCAAGCGCTTTCCCCATTTCAACACATTTAAATGATAATTACTTTCCATAGTGCATTCAATTTATAAAGTATGTTGACGTCGAGGATTCCGTTTGATCTTGTCAGCAGCCCTATGAGTTTGGCAGGGTAAAAAAATTATTTCCTTCTTATATGGAAGGAGAAACTGAAGCTCAGTGATGTCAGGAATTACTTCAAGGTTAAACAGCTATGATGTGTTGAGGCTATAGCTCAAATTTAGGTCTCCCTGCCTACATCCAGGCCTGTTTAACATATAAAGTTNAGCCTTCTCAAAACGTGTTTGAGGCCGTGTTGTGTAATGGAAGGAATCTTTGATTCTATCACTGACTTTGAATTTCTTCATCTTTAATTGGTGATTTGGATACTTATGCTGCCCTGCCATAAGGATCAGAATTGAGTAAGGCACCTTGTAGAGTGTTGGGAGTTTCGTAGCACTTACTAAACGGTAGCCATATTTTTGTTATAATTATTGTTTACTGTTTTTTCCATCAAAACTGAAGATATTCCCTTTGACAGAATACATTGTGGAGGACAGTATTTTCTGTGCCCTGGAATGTTTGTAAAGATAAAGTAACTTGCGGTAACTACTAAACCATAAAGTATGTTAGGCCTGGGTTATAAGAGAAAGATTGATTTCATCACTCAAGTGTTCCTGGGTTCTCATGCCCAGGACACACCCATCCATCTTTTCGCAGACCCTATGTACTCTACACTCTAATATTTTTATTAATGGTCCATGTTAAAAATGCTTAAAACTTTCCTCACAACCTGCTTCTACAGAAGGAAATGATATCTTCTTTCTCCTTGAAGGGGAATACTGCTGAGATGAACAGCAGACATTAGAGCCAACAGTGTCACTTTGTCCTCAACACTGCAGGTCATTCTGGACCCCTGCTGCTCTCCCTGTGTCCCCAAATAGCGCCCTATTTTGGTAGAGGTGTGATGCACAACATGCCAAGTTTAACTACCCTGCCAACCTCAGCTCCACCAGCGAGAATCCTGCCAAAGCTCCTAATGGATCTCAGTCATTTGTGTGTTCATTTATGGAATATTTATTTAAATTAGTCTTGATATATTCCTTGGCTTGCTTAATCTCTGTACAGCCTCCTGTTCATAGTCAAGCGCTTTTCCCATTTCAACACACTTAAATGATAATTACTTTCCATAGTGCATTCAATTTATAAAGTATGTTGACGTCGAGGATTCCGTTTGATCTTGTCAGCAGCCCTATGAGTTTGGCAGGGTAAAAAAATTATTTCCTTCTTATATGGAAGGAGAAACTGAAGCTCAGTGATGTCAGGAATTACTTCAAGGTTAAACAGCTATGATGTGTTGAGGCTATAGCTCAAATTTAGGTCTCCCTGCCTACATCCAGGCCTGTTTAACATATAAAGTTTTCGGAATCTCTAGTTGTCTAATCACCTTTATTTCTACTATTTGAGGAAATCTGTTTGTTTTAATTTTTTTTCCCTTAAGGTCCAAAAAATTGGGATGAATGGACAAGAAAGAAAAATGTTAGTATTTACAATAGAATGCTGTCGTGTGTTTGGGGTCTAATCAAGTAAGGCATGTAGTGGGAAGAAATTGCAGATGACTGAATCTGCCATCGGAATGTATCTCTTTCATGTTTCTGACCTTAGTTCCAAACATAGCAGACAACAGGCTTTCAGAAATGTGTCATGATCAATGTATAAATGAATGATACCCATGCTGTCAATGACACTCCTTTCAGATGGTGAGCTCTTAGTGCATTGCATAATCTTTCAAGAATATGGG
>NW_017731487.1:416767-417257 GCF_001890085.2 Hipposideros armiger | reverse complement strand
TCTGGTCACACTGCTGTCACATAACCCACTCTTGAGTCATGTGCAAATTAAAAAGGTTCACTACGGCTCTGCTGGTGAAAAGCAACATTTCCAACTGGGACATGACATTGTTATTGGAATTTATTAAGTGAAAATTACATAATCATTATTTTTTAATTTATTTCCTCCTGTAACACACATGCACTGAGGACCTACTGTAAGGTAAGCACTGCTGAAGTGTAAAGAATGAGAGGATCCATTTGTGTGAGGCGCTCACAGTTTAGTTGAAGAAATGACCATGGCAAAAGAAGACACTGACTCCAGTGCGATAGGTGTTGTAACGTTACACAACACATAAGAACACGGCTCCGAAGTTAGAGAGATTAGAGACTCTGCAGGGCGTCCCTTCTTGGTGAAGGAGAACAGGACACACACAACCATTTTATCCCTTCTGCCTTTGGGACAGCGCCTTCGTGCTTGTGGGGCCTGGATAGAACGGGTGTCCAGGCCC
>NW_017731487.1:395736-416282 GCF_001890085.2 Hipposideros armiger | reverse complement strand
AGTGCCCGAAGACTGAATGAAACTGACCAGTCGGCGGACAATGCCTGAGGTTGATGGTTTTGGGGTGCTCTGGAGGAAACGTGTCTCATTTCCCAAAATTTCCTCGATATTTGAAAGACCACACAGACAAGTACAAAGGCATTTCTCTAAGGCACTAAATCAAATGTAGTAGGGATAATATAAGATTCCAAAACGGTTTTCTTGTCCCATTAAAAAATAAAATATTGGCAATATGCAAGAAGATATACGTCTGTCAGTAAGAGCAATGACAGCTAACCGCCAGTCTATGATAAAGATAATATAAAATGCATGCATGTTTTGTTGTTTAAAAAAGATAAAGCTAATTCAAGAACGGATACTTCTCTGATACGACTTGTTTATTAATTGCACAACTTATAGATCGAATGAACCCCTGGAATCTCCATTCAGGTCAGAAACCTGAATAATAAAGTATAAAATGCATTCCAGATGCAGGAAAGGGGCTTCCTAATTCCACACCAACCTTCGAGTGGGAGAATATCTGATACGTTTATGAAGTCCTTTTGACAGCGATTGCAGGGCAAGAATTTTTGAGAGCTCTACTTAATACAGCATGAAGCACTTTAGGTAGTTTGAGAGACAGGTAATTTTGCACAGTCATTAAGCTTCAGAGTCCAGACAGAAAAGGCAAATCAAGAGGCACCGAGTCAGACGGGGGATATTGGAGCTCCTAGGAAAGAAAGAGGCTTGACAATCATCCCTCCTTATTCTGGCCCTTTCCAGCCACAGATAGGACTTTTACATAGAAAAAAAAAATCTTATCCAGTTGGGTGAGTGAAACCCATGTGCACTCAAAGGCAAAGAATGAGATTGGCTTTACTGATTTTTCAATTCATGCCCCCAAATTTTGGAGCTGATTAGGAGTCACCAAGTCTAGTTATGTGCACATGCTCAGATTTGCTTCTAATTTTCATTTTGCACGAACTCAAACAAATATAATTGCACAGGCACTAGCGAGAGTGTACTGTGCACACTGCTATTATTGTTGTTTTACTGTTTTTGATGTTGCTTGAAACTCCCCACTCTAAGTTTCTGGCTTCCCAGCTCCAAACTTGCAAACCAGATAACTCATGTCAACAAACGAATATAGATGTAGGTCTTTGTACATACTTTGAGGCTTATAAACTCGTTGTTATTTGCTTATTTGCCATAGTGAGGCTGCATTACATAAACTTCCTTTTTCTGGCTTTAATGACTACATGGTGTTCAACGTTTCTGTGCTGACGGTAGCATGATTTATTCTGACAATCTCCGGTGGATGGACTTCCCCTGTTTTTTTTGTTTTAATTTTTCTTGCCACAAAACAATGTTCCAATAACAATTCTATTATGTATACCCTGACATATTTGTGTTTTCATTTTGTGGACTAGATTCCCAGGAGTGAGATTGCAGGGTCAAAGGCAATAATTTTATATTTTCATGGATGTTGCTAGACTTTTGTCTAAAAGCTCTGTAACAATTTATTTCTATCAGAATGTATGAGGAGGTGTTTTTTGCTGCTGCACTCCTGACCCTACTGCATATTGTAGAACTTTGAAACTTTCACCAGTTTTTTAAATATAAAAAGGTATGCTATTGTTACTTTGATTGCATGTCCCTAGATCCCAGTGAATTTGATTATTTTCTCATATGTGTATTGGCACTTTCAGTATGCTCTCTTGTTTTTGGCTACTTCATACCTTTTGGATTTTGCTGAATCCAGAGTGTCTTAATTTTCAAAATGAGACTTATAAATGTAAAGTGACTGGGCACCTATGAGATATGTTGAGAGTAACGTCCACAAAAAGAGAAAAGAGAATCTATAGAGCATGTCTCAAGACAGGAGAGGAAGACAAACTACTGGGTTGTTGGAAAAGTCATAACGTATTTTTTTTCTATGTTTTTCATTGCAAAAATGTGTCATGTCTTTTCTGACAACCCAATAATAACCTTTGTTGTTGTTTCTGCAACTTATGTGATCCAGCCTCTATTGTAAATAAGTTAAGAGTTAACATACCAAGGGCCGGCCGAGTGGCTCAGTTGGTTAAGAGCTCGCTCAAGAGTTTAAGCTCTGAGCAACAGCGGTTCGAGTCCCGGCCCAAGCTGAGCTGCCGCTGAGCTGCCAACCAGTGGCAGGATGGCTCAGCTTAAAAAAAAAAAAAAGAAAAAAGAGTTAACATACCATGTTATCTATGGTTCACCTGCTAGGAGGGAAATTTAAGTAAATGCCTTGATGCAGTTAACAAGTGGCCATTTAAAGTATGAAAACGTCAGTGCTGTTTTATTTAGTGTCATTGTTTGTTTCAGTTAATTTGTTACTAGAGTGAGCCCTAGAACACCGACAAGGCCATATTTCTAGGAGCCTCTAACCTTTCTGACAAGGCTGCTATGAACAACTCAACTTAGGCCCACCCTTTTGAGATCAGAAGAACTGAAAGACCGATTCCAGCTCCAGCTTCCTTGTATCTCTGATCTCATGATTACTTTTTGTTTTTCTAGATTGCTGTTTCGATAGCAAACTAGTAGGAAGCAATTTTGCTTGAATGTAAGTTGTTCTTCTCACTACTCCTTTCTCCGAAATAGCCTTTGGGGTCTGTCAGTGCTCGGGCCCCAGTTCCCAAGTTTGTGGTAAGGTTAAACTAACAAAAACTGAGTTAGAACTTGGATTATTTGTATCCTCACCATCCAGATGAATCACATCCATTGCTCTTGTATCAGGATTTGGTGAAGAGACCTGTCTCAAGCACGAGGAACCCCTTTTACACACTTTCCAAAGTGAGGCCGAGGGTGGTGGGGAGAAAGGGAGCGGAACCATATCAAATTTATTAGACACACGTAGAGAGCACTCAGTAGTCATGGCTGAGCTCAGGAATACATGCAGGAACCAAGTATTATATTAAACTCAAGCACCTTCCAGCTCAGTGATCTGTGCACAACGCCACACCACCCTCTGCCTAGTGTGAAGAACATCCCTTCTCCGTGTCCTGTTAAACTCTGTCTCTATGTTCCTCCTCCCCAAAGACATGATGGTCTAGTGAGGACAATGTGACAAGTCAGGGATGCTTCACTCAAGTGTGGCATTCACAGTGACAGAAGGGTGGAAGGCATCTCAGAGGAACAAGCAGAAGCGCTGTGTGGGAAGCCCTCCCACAGGAAATGCTTTCGCTGAATTGTGGACATTACGAAGAGCAAACGGGAAGGGAAGACAGCTTTCGGGTGTGTGCAGAGGTTCTGGGGGGCGCGGGGGGGTGTGACCTCAGGCAGCTCCCACCAGCTTCTGACCCTCAGTGTCCTCATCTGCTACTCGCAAACATGCCTTATCTTGCCAGCCCTTGCTGGTTAATAGTCAAATAGGTTACCATGTGTGAAATCATATTTCAAAGGAAACCTATGCAATTTGACTAATCAATGTCATCCTAATAAATTAAATAAAAAAAATAAAATAAAGTTCTCTTGATAATAGTGATGATGATTTTTTACTGGGCTCTGAGAGCGTGGTTCTCTCAAGAGTGAGAAACTTGATTGTTAACTTTTGAAAACGCTGAGCTTAATGCTGAGTGCTGAAACCCACCTTGAAAAAAGTAAGAACATACTTGCTTCTCAGAAGGGAAGGGGATAAAGATGGGATTATAAACACACTCAAAATGCTCTTGCTAGCACCATAAACAAAGCCCTCACTGGCGTCCTCTTTTTTTCTTTCACCTGGACCTCCGCCCTCTCCCCACTGGCTCACACTCATTTCCTGCCCCTCCCCCTCTTAGTACCTAATGCATATGGAGGAAGCGACCACTTTATATGCGTTACCTCATCAAGCTGTACTATGAAATTATTTAGGAACTATTATTAGGCACATGTTTCAGGGGAGGAGAGTGAGAGTTAAAAGATTTAAGCAACTGGCCTGGAGCCCACACCCAGGGCCAGGAGTTCGTTTCCTGCTCTGGTAACGGCCACACTGCTCTACTGGCTTCACGTCCACTTTATGTGCAGTAGATGCACGGCTTCAAAATTCTTGCATTTCTGCCATACCACCAAAGCACCAAATCATCTGTACAGCAACCAAGGCGCTTCCTGGTTCCCTTTCATCATAATTGCACGCAGTGAACAGTGGTGGCATAAAGGGAGGAAAGCCGGCCCAGTGGTGTTAGGTATGGCCTCCCATGATTTCAATTGTCCCCAACCATTTTTATATCAACAATGAACATTTTCTCATATTATGCATATGTTCCTTTAATCTCCCCCCTCTGTCTACTGCTATTACATCTCCATCATAAAGAACAGCTGTTGCTATTAGTGCATGTTTCGTCAGCCTAGAAACTCAGCAAAGTAAAGTGCAATGGGCAGGAGACTTGGGGTAACGATGTGAATTCCAGCTATGGTCTGCTCCTTTCTATTGTGAGTCTGTATTTGTGCCACGGGGCCTCCTTAACAAAGTACCACGGACTGGGTGGCTTAAAGCAGCAGGAACTCGGTTCCCTCCTAATTCCGGAGGCTAGAAGTCCTCCACCAGCGTGTCAGCAGGGCTGCGCTCCCGCTCCTCGTTTCTGGTCACCACCGGTTATTCTGGGCATCTCTTGTCTTGCAGCTGCATAACCACAGTCCCTCCCTCTGCAGTCACATGGCTGTTGTTCGTCGGTGTGTCTGCATCCTCACATGACGTTTTCCTCTGTGTGTGCATCTGTCCCCACGTGGAGTTTTCTTCTTAGAAGGACGCCAATCACATTGGATTAAGGGCCCAACTTTCTCCAGTGTCATCTCATCTCAATTACATCTGCAAAACCCCTTTCTGGAGTAAGGTCACAATCACATGGACTGTGGATTAGGACTTCCACATACAACTTTTGGGGGCACAATTCAACTCATAACAGACACACTAAAACAATCAATATTTTTCCTTTATCATTGTGCACAGTTATAAAAAGGGGGGGTTTAGGCTAGGTGATTTCTAATTTCCTTCCCAATTCTAATAGAACATGGCCCTGAAACCTAGGAGACTGAGGGTATTTTTATAGTCTGGAAAGCTTGTTTTAACTGACAGTAAGAAAAACCACTACTGCACACACGCGCACACACACACCAGGATGCGGGGAGAGCAGCTGGAAGGCCGCAGTGTGCCGGTGGGCACAGAAGAGAAATCTTTAATAAGACATAGCAAGCCCACGATGTACTGCCAAAGCTCACATGCTGCATTGTGTCTGAGGTCACCTGCTAAACAGTTTACAGGATGTTTGTTTGCACAAAGATTAATTTAGAGATTAACCAGGTGACTGTGCAAAAGACCCTGAAAACTTTTCATAAAAGCTCATAAAACATATTTGTGGGTGGTTGTTAAAGTTTATGAGTGTGTGGTGCGGTGTGTGTGTGTGTGTGTGTGTGTGTGTGTGTGTGTGTGTGTGTAAAACCACAGTCCCAACTCAGACGGACAGATCTGCAATGACCCCTTATCTTTTAGGGGTACGACCAGCTATTTGTTGGACGACAACTCTCTGGTGTATTAAACACCAAGTCACAGATAATGAAGTTCACTCTCAGTGTTTCCAGCAACTATAAACCAAGGAGAGACTGAAACCTGTGTGCGCTCAAAGGCAAAGAAACCCAGATATTTACATATTTTTTCCCAAGGCTTATGCATTTCTCTTTGTCAGGGAGAGGAAAATTGAAGAACATAGAGGAGAAAGAACTAGCATATGTATGCACTTACCAGGGCTAGGGTTAGGCACTGATATTTGAAGGAGTTCTGACGTGACAAGTGTTTTGTCTGGCTCACTTCATCTAAACCTATAGGTAAGTTCTCCTATGGTTTCCATTTTATAGAAAAATACATCAAGGCTTCTAAAGTTGTCATTTGCCTCTAATTATAAAAGTAGTATAAGAAATGGAGCAAGAATTAGACTGAGATCTGATAGACTCAAAATCCTGAGTAGTTTTCCCTATGCCCTGATGTGCGAGTGTGTGTGTGTGTGTGTGTGTGTGTGTTTATAAAAGATAGAGCATAATTAGGCCCCCCAAAAACGGCTGCCTGTCAGCAATGTTGTTAGGACACTCGAAACTTTCCTGTTTGTTTTTTGCTTCACAGAATCTTTATGTCAGGTTGCTCCATGTGAAAATATTGCAGATATATATTATACATTACATTGGGTTGTCGGAAAAGTCATGATGCATTTTTGCAATGAAAAACATAGAAAAAAATACGTCATGACTTTTCTGACAACCCAATATATATATATGTATATGTATATGCATATGTATATATATAATATATAATATATAACAAATATATAATATATAACATATAATATATATCATATATGTATATGAAACTTTAATTGGTCTACTGCTTTAAATGTTAATCTCATCCAAAAACACCCTCACAGAAACACCCAGAATAATGTTTGACCAATTATCTGAGCACCCCATGCCCAGGTCAAGTTGACACATAAAATTAAACATCAATGCATCGATGTACTGGTGAACTCTTCCTTTTGAAAAACAAAACAAATAAAAAAACCCCTGATGTTCACTCAATTACTCAATTTGCCCAAATGAGTAAAGCTTAATCACGTTGGTACCCAAAGGGGAAAGTAGGTATAACATGAAAACTAAGAAAAACTTTACACTATTTCTCCAGGAAAGCTGCATTTGTCTGTCACATCTACTTCAAGTTCTGAGATTCTCTGTAAGCATCATACCCCACTGATTCCTCCCACTCACGCGGTGTGCTAAAAATGCCAGGGTACTCCTGTTCCCTGAATACCCCTCGCAGCCATGCACTGGTCCACCCCCGAGCCTCTAAGCACGCTGTGCCCTCTGCATGACGTGACCTTTCCTGCCTCTTCTCCACCAGGCAGAAATCTACCCACTTTTCAAGGCCAGTGTGTACATCGCCTCCTCTGCAAAGCCTTTTCTGTTCCTGCACTCGATCAGAGTACTGCTCATCCCACTAGCAAAGCGTCTATCCTGGCTCTTCACGCGTAGGCAGGCTTGTTGTCCACACCCCACAGCCCATCCGTGAACAGCAGCTCCGCCCACCACTGCAGCGCCTTCTGCAAGGCTCTCTCAGCGCTTCCCCACTCTGTTCCCCACGCGCTTTCTCTGACTCCTGTTTCAGCCCACTCCTGTGTTTTGCATCCAGTATGGTGTTTTATATTGACACTTGTCCCTGCTGATTTTGGCTTCGGAGGCTCCCCTAAGAACCATTGTTTCCTGTATGATTGCACTATTCTGCATCGCTTTGAGCGTCACCCTCCTGGAGGACCAGAGTCCCATCCAGGGGTCTCGGCCTCCTTGTATGTGTGCTTTCATTCACAGAGAACCGTGGGCTCAGGCTGTGTCATTATTTCTCTCATTTTGAGTGGGGGGCCCTTTTCACGTAGAAATTATATCTGATTCATCTTTGTACCCCTTGTGAATCCTAGATATGCCTAGGATATTTTAGATGGTTAATAAACATGTGCGACACTAATCAATGAATAAAATTAAATATATTTTTATCTTGAGTGTCCTCTTTGTTCTTCTAAGCTTCTAAATTCTTGCTATCCTTTAAGTGCTACTTCTAGTCTCCTCGGATTACCCCAGCTGAAGGCGATTTGTTTTTAACTGGTCTCTTATTATTTCCCATAAAACCAAGGAATTATTCATTTTACAGTCTTTTTCATGTGTGCGGTCCTTTGCGGTGTCTTCTGCTAATCTGAGAAGCTCCATGTGTAATCAATGTGTTGCTCTTTTCACATGTCTAGGTGATGCTTCAGAGGGTACATGTTTTAACTAATAATTTTGTGATGAAACTTTGTTCTAACTTGCTCTCTTTAATTCATACTTGTGCTGGATGCAGATAAGCCATCGTGACAACTGCATCTAAACATTTGTCACATTGGTGACGACTGTTTATGAGTCTGTTTCTCAGGCGTTTGACAGCATCTTGCCTCGGAAGGCAGTCATCACCTGAAACCCAGAATCTCACACGTGCCTGGAACGAAACAGTGACTAGGTCAGTGCTGAATAGAGTAATGACTGATATATTATGACAATCTCCAACTACCTCTTAATTACTTAATAAGGGGACAAGACAGCTCGTATTTATTATCCACCTTGGAGAATGCATCTTGCTTGGTATTTTATATCTATGATTTCATTCAAGGCATTGGGGAAGTCATTTAACCTTTCTTGGCCTCAGTTTTATCATTATAAAAGTAAGGTTGATATTACTATTGGGTTGTCAGAAAAGTCATGGTGTAATTTTTCTCTGTTTTTTGTTGCAAAAATGCATCGTGACATTCCCGACTACCCAATACTTTCCTTATAGGTTTGTTAGGATTAATTGAGTTGATAAATATAAAACCACTGAATTATAAACTTCAAAAAGAATGAATATTTTAATGTGAATTATATCTTAATACACATGATATTAATGTTTCAAAAGCCCCCGGGTATTGTGAAAATGCAGCTTTCACATTTGAGGGAGGAAGGTTAACAAATTGGACCTCCTCCTCTACCCAGCGTCTTGAGTGTGATGAGGTTCTGCCCTTCAGTCAGGAGAGGCAATTAGCCTTTCCTAGAAATCACCCCAATGGGAAAGAACGGAAGATATTAATATTCTGCTGTGTTTTTAAAATAGGATCAGTTTAGTCAGATGATCCTGCCTTAAGACCTGTGTTTTTAAATCAACGTATTTTACTTCTTCACACAAAAGACTTAGAGTGCATTTAAAAAATTCTGTAAGGATTGTTATAATGTGAATTTTAAAATGTTTTTGAAGTATTGTAGACACACAAAATGCACATGGGTTAAGTATGACAAATGATCAAAAGGTAAACACATTTAGATAAGTTGTACCCAGGTCAGGAAGTAACGCAATACCCGTCCCACTGAGCAGCCCTTATGCCCTTCCCCAGCCAACCATGTCCCCAAGATACCGACTACCCTGACTTCTAAGAGCATGACAGGGTTTGCATGGTTAAAATACATATAAATAAATCAACCACATAACACATATCCTTTCAGCCAATATAGCCTTTGGTTCAACAATATAGTTGTGAGATTAAGCTATGTTGCCACATATTTCAGTAGTTCATTTGTTTTAATTGCTGCAGAATATTTCATTAGCTACTTGATGTCTTATTGGTAAATACAAGCAGACATTAAAGGACCACCAAATACTGGGGTAATTGTGTCTATTATAGAAGATCCCAAACAAAGGCATCATATAAGAAAAAAGCAAAACAATATTTTTGTTTAAAAAAGAGAAGATACAGACAGAATTCTTAAAACAACAACAACAAAACAAAGCAAATGTCACTTTGCTCAGAGAGATGGGAGAATATATTGTAACTATAAAGCAAGAACTAAATGAAATAAAAAATGACAACTCAATGCTTGAAAAAAACATGGCTATAAAATAGTTCAACTAAAATCTGGAAGATAAAGTTAAGTAAATCTTCAAAAAACAGAGAGAAAAAAAAAAAGATGAAGCAATGGAAATAGGAGCAAGAAGGTAAGGAAATGAGACAGTGCGAGTACAGGGAATTCCAGCATCTGAATTATCTCCGGGCTTGAAAGAAACCTTAGGAAAAAGAGAGGGAAGACATGATGAAAGAAATGTTCCTAGATAATTTCCCAAAAGTAAAACAATGCTGTTTCACGTTGAAATGGGTAGTCGGTGCTTAGCCTAAAAAGTGAATTAAGGACCATATCTAGGAATTAAATTGTGATATTGCAGGAAAATAGGAGCAGTGAGGTGACCCTACATGCTTCTAGGGAATGGGGAAACTACCTCCAACAAAGCATCAGGAATGTGGTACATTTCTTATTGGTGACACTGACAACCAGAAATCATAACGCCTCCTACTATTGAAACAAACAAAACATTTCCAAACCTAAATTGCTACATCACAGCTATTAACTAAATGTGAGAGTAGAATAAATGCATTTTTAGATATTCAGAGTCTCACAAATTTACATGCTATGCACTTTTTCTAAAGAAACTTCCACACTTTATGTTCTGCCTAAAGGAGAAATAAAACCAAAGAGAGGAAGATATGGAATCTAGGAAACAGGAACTCAAAAAATTAGAGGTGGAAGGAATCCATAAGAAAATGATGAAGCAAGATCCTGAGATTATAGCCAGTCCACATGGAAAAAGTTCAAAACACTCGGGAAAGATTTCCAAAGCGGTTACAAAGATAGGGTATCTAATGGCTCTGGGTTTAGGTACATAAAATTGTACACCACTAGAGAGAGAAAGGTTGAGGTTGAACTAGACACTAAAAAATACAAAATAAGCCAAAGTAAATAAATAAAAAAAATTATTCTCTCTGAAATTGCATGCAAAATACAACAAAATATTTCACGGGAAATGAATAGTAATCACAGTATACTATGTATCTCAGCCATGAACAGCATCATAATAACTTACTAACTGGCCATGAATTCAACAAAAATTGCAACATGATTATATTAGAAAAACTAGAATTGAGTAACAGAAGTATACACATTATATTGTGGGGTGGGAGGGAGAAAGAAGACTAAATCATCACAAACTAGGAGTCCATATACAGATGTAGATATAGAGTTTAAAAATCAGCAAATTGAAATGTAATTATACTACTGAGATATATGGGGGTGGGGGAAGCTGCAAAAAAATCCACTAAAAGTTGAAAGTGGTTGCCTGTGGGAATTGGGAATATGGTTTGTGCTTAGCATGGTGGAGTGCTGGTTCTTTAACAAGCAATGGTGGAAACATTTGATATGTTTTTTTCTCTTCAAACTATGTGCTTCCACAATTTGAATAAAATTTAAAGAAAAATTAAATGCTGTATAAATTAAATGTGCATTTTAAAACAGTATTACTACTCTTTATTTGCTCTGGTTTATAGCTATATGTGCCCATAGAAACATAATTACATGACCACATTTCTGTGACTAATTTGAGCATTCTGTGTCTCCAGGTTACCTATGGGCTTTGCAATAAGTCTTCATTGAGAGCAGTGAACAGTATTTTCCTCCCAAATGCCTTCATGTTTGCACTGTTTATAGTCATATCACCAACTCATAATGCTGGTGTCTTCTCTGGAGATTGGGACAATTATATGACAGGGTATCCTCTGTCTTTTAATATGTTTGGTGACAAGGTAGCATCCATGAGCTGTGGAAGGCCAGCTGTTCTTCACCTACTATGGTGTCCTGGTTTTGGGCATTCCAGTCCCCATGCCATGCCAAAGGTAGGGTTTATTCTAGAACTCCAACACAGATACAAAGTGCAGACAGGTGCAAAGCACCAAGGTACTGTGCAGCCATCTTTTGTCACTGCTGCATTTTTTTTCTTCCACTAAGAACACTGAAATGTAAATGTCTATATTTGTAAAAATGAGGTATGGTTTTCATTCTTTTTGGGCTGAAAAGAGCACAGAGTTCCATCAAACACAAAAATTAAAGAACTCGGTGTGGGGGGAGGGAATTAGAAATAACAAATGCAAGATGTGTTTACAATTCCATTTCTAGCAGTTTGCATGAAAGCCGGTGATTCTCTCAATCATGTTTTCATCTGAAAGTGTTTTCTCATCTAGTGACTGGGGAAGGAAAAGATATCCACAAGAGAATACATTTGGTAAAATCAAAGTCCTTTGTAACATTTTAGGAGAACAAGATAATAAATAAATGGTTATCCTGTACCTTCTGCTGAGCTGTGAAAAAAATTGATGCAGGAAGATCTTTGCATCAAGTATGAATGCTTTAGGTGGTTGTTAGAGTTTTCGGTTGGGGAGCAGACATGGTCAGTCAAGAGCCACAGGTGTCCCTAAATTAAAGGTGAGGGTGCATGTTGTTCTGAGAATAAGCCCATCTGGGGCTTTAGAACAGTCAGGAAAGAAAATTGCTGA
This sequence comes from Hipposideros armiger, assembly GCF_001890085.2. Taxonomy (NCBI): domain Eukaryota; kingdom Metazoa; phylum Chordata; class Mammalia; order Chiroptera; family Hipposideridae; genus Hipposideros; species Hipposideros armiger. Next base: position 404,394 of record NW_017731487.1, on the reverse strand, counting down.
GATCCCACCACTGACATGGGTAAAATTGTTCTCTTTCAGTAGGAGAAATAGTTCCTGCAATAAAAATGATGACACTGACTTTTTAGTAAATGGCGACCACTGCCTTCAAAATCAGAGGTTCAATACTTTTAATGAATGTATATATTTTAATGTAAGGCATTGTTTGATATTGTTATCTTTTTACTGGCAGGGAATGGAAACTAATGTCTATTAAGGATATGTGTATACATATATGGATATGTATGTATATATATAATATATACACATGGATAATATTTTATATATATATATTATGTATGATCAGATGGAGACAAGAGGAAAGTTACTTTCATTGAAACTTACTATGAATGTAGTTTACTTTATTATTTCTTTGATTTATTCTAAGCTTTACATTATTGTGTGAGAGAGATATTGTGATTTCCATTTCATTTAATGTAGATTTGAAGCACAAAACAGTGAAAAGGCCTGCTGGGCTCTGGGACCAGAACGCAAACCCAGGGATGCCCAATTCCAAACTCACAAACTCTGCTGGGCCTGGTGTCTGTTGTGGTGGGACCATGGAGGCAGCCTGTGAAGTGAAGTCCGGAAACAGACAAACTTGCCTTTTGGGGGATTATAGAGCTAGGCTGGCGAGGCTGTCCCAAAGCCACAGGTAACAGAGTGATGTATATTACAATGAAAACTGTGATCCTGTGGTGCATAGCATACATCAAAGACTCACTTCAACTTTCAGTTCAACTTTCTAATTCCCTAAGAATGCATTAACAGAAAAGATTAGTAGCACACACAGCAAGGCATAAAAAAACCAGATGCAACTACACATTTTTATGTAACAAACATTCCCCTGTCTGCATATGTGTTCCAGGGACGGTGCTAGGCACTTTCAAATTCATCGCTTTTATTTATACACTCTATAAAAATACCGTACCCACGAACATATATATTGAGCAGGGAGGGACATTTGTCGTTATGAATACAGCGTGTTTGTGAGGCACCATGCAGAATTTTCGAATAGAAGAACATAGATTTCAATTCTGGTTCTGCCTTTTATTAGCTATGAGGCTTTGGTCAAGTCAATCCCTTCAAGAAGGAAGCGTTAGACCGGGAATGGGACTTCAGAGAGGTTGCATGCACTGTTTTCTGTCAATCCTGTTCCATTTCTGATCAACAGATGAGCATTTAACTTATAAAATACACTCCCTATTTTTTCAGATGGTTAATCCTATGTTTCCATTTTAACTCTTTGCAAAAAAGTCAGTTAAAAACAGTAAGCTTGGGATTGTAGCCCATTTTAAAGCCTGATTGGTCCCATTTTCTTCTGAATCTTCTATTATTCTCTGATTTTCACACTTCTTGCTCTCTTTCATGGTCCCTTCCACACGCTCAGTTTTATTGCTTACATATCCTGCATTTTAGCACCAGAAAAAGGTACTCCCCTTAGCTTACCTGTAGGTGAAATGTGATTTCTTATCTCTCAAAATGAGAAAAAGTAGCTAATAGGGAAACAGATTTCCAATTATTTTCCCTCCACTCAAGGTATGTCAGCACTTACACAACACATGCCAACTTTGAAAGAATAAGGAAGATAATAAAGGCACAACTAAGCACAGAAACGGTATCATGAAACAAAAAGATTCATTTTCTGCTGGAGAGGATAGACAGGGAGTTAGTTCCCTGGGAGCTTATAATTGGGAAAGGTGGCCATCTTCCCAACAGAACCTTAGTGCCGTTTAATGAGATCATGGATCTAACAATGTTCTAGAAAATGCAGTTATAGATGGAGAAAGGTACAATTTATTATTGTGCTTAAATATGTATATATGTACACACATGCACATATATATATAAAATGTAATATATATAGTTAAAAATTAAATAAACATATAGCCATTGAGTAATCCCAAACTATCTGCTGTGTGCTCTTTTTTTTTTTTGAATGGGTTCTCTCATTTAATCCTCTAAATAACTATATTCTCCTTTGAAGTGTTGATATAGGGACTATAGAGTGACTGATGTGATATAAGGTTAAATATATAGTGTTAATATAAGAAATATAAGAATGGAATATATCAGTGGTGAGGTAAACCCTTCAGTTTCCCTTGCTCATGAAAAAATATCCCAGTTGTTTTTACTCAGTGCCAATTAAATCAATGGCCCTCAGGTGGCCTGTGGATCACAGGATGTATTATTGGTCAGGGTTCTTCAGAGAAACAATAGTATACACAGATATATGGATATAGATTATATATATATATATATATATATATATATATATATATATGAGATTTATAATAAGAACTGGCTTACACAGTTACAGAGGCTGAAAAGTCCCACAATCTGCTATCTGCAAGCTGCAGACCCAGGAAAGCTGGTGGCATAATTCAGCCTGAGTCTGAAGACCTGAGATTTGGGAAGCCGATGGTGTATTTCCGTCTGAGTCCTCAGGCTGGAGAACCAGGAGCACCAATGCCCAAGGGCAGGAGATGGTCGCCGTCTCAGACCAAGCAGAGAGCGTATTTGCCCTTCTTCCATACTTCACTCAGGTTCCCAACAGGTTGAATGATGCCCACACTGAGGAGGGCCACCTGCTTTTCTCAGTGCGATTCAGACGCTGATCTTCTCTCAAAACACCGTCAGACCCAGAATTAATATTTTACCAGCCTTCTGGGCATCCCTCAGCCCAGTCCAGTTGACTCATATAATTAACAATCACACAAGGGAAATGAGTAGTCAGGAGTTTCAGAATCTTAGGGATTAAGACTTAGTGACCAACTGCTAAGGAATTAATTTAGGAGCTCAGCAGTCAGCTTTCTTGCACTCTTTTCCTCCTACCTGCAGCTAGGAGTGGAGTTCCTCTAATATTTTTTTTTTCTGTTCAAAGTAAAAATGACCTTTTGTAAAAACTATATCTGTATCTTTCCATTTTTTTGACATAAGAAGATGCAGACTATCAAATGTGAGAGAAAAAAATCATTAAAAGTTGCTTACTGGGGAGAAGGTAAAGCAACTGGCCTGTGATCTATTTTCTCCCTTTAAGAGGAGCTATCACTGGGAAATAAGGCAGGTTCCCCAGTTTAATTTCACTGTAGACATGACAGCATTATAACCTCCTAGACAAGATGAACTTGGGCTTATGTGGACTAGTGAGATGAATAGTTCCAGCTGTAACTGGATTTATAAGTCTAAACACAGCAGAGATCAGGGAAGGAAATAAGGCGAGAAGTGACCATTTGGAATCATAGTATATATATCTATATCTATATTTATATATATCTCTATATATCTATATCTATATCTATATCTATCTATCTATCTATATACATATCTATCTATCTATCTATCTATCTATCTATCTATCTATATATATATATGGCAGTTGAAACAATGTGATTAGATATAATGGACTTAGGGGAGCAGTGATGAACCAAGGGTAGAGACTTGTTAAAGGGAGTAACAGAGAGAGGCGTTTCTGAAGGTCAAGGAGGAGTAGATGTGGACATTGGCACTATTGAGGATTTCAAAGAACGGGAAGAGATCAGTAGTGACAAATGCAATAGATGGACTTGAAAAGGATTCCATGTGATGTGTCAACTAGTAATGAATAGTTATTTTTATCAAAATAATTTCAGTTGACTTTGGGGTCTCAAAGTCTGACTACCATAGTTTTAGGAGGAAGGGAGAAGTGAGCATATGCAGAGGTTATTACAGTTAATTGGGGAGAATCTGAGGTTAGGGGCTAGCTAGCAGCAGGAAGTTGAAGTTAGAGAGGCAAGTTGCATAACTGACAATGACCAAAAGCTGATGGGCATCTGTCTTCACCCAATCAACACACCTATGACCTCCCTGTACAGACTGGGTTAGAATTGTGAAAAGGCAAACGAAGTTGCTGTTCTCTCCATTTGTCCTGATGTTTCCCATTGGTGATTTTGAGGGTTTTTCCCTGCTTAAAGCCTCCTGTGTTCCTCACTGGGGGTGACACTGCACCATAAAAAAAATAAAAACAAGCAAACAAACAAAAAGCACTGAGTAATTGAGGGGAAGTAGAAGTCTTGCAAATTCATAACATACGATCTTTTCCTTCAACTTTTAAAATATTTCTATTATATTTACTTTATACCCATCTCAAGTAAGTGAATCTAAAACCATGAATATCACTAGCCTGAGGCAGAATAATAAACATTATTCCTTTGGGTTACACTTTTTATTTTCAATTTTATTACCAATTTTATTCATTAATTGGCTTGTAGCTCTTAGAGCAAACTCCATTTCATTCCACCCTTGTTCTGTTTGTTCATGTTAGTTTATAATATTATGAGATATTTTAAGTGTTTATTAAAGATTAAAAAACAGATTGGTATAATTTAATTGAAAAATGTTGGCATTTCTTTATAAAATTAGTAAACTCCTTTTAATCATTTGTGTTCTAAAATTGCCTTGGGGGTGAACAAAGAAAGCATTCCTATTTTCCTTGCACTGTTATATTTTAAAATCAGCCCAGTGTTGATGTGATGAAATTTGTAATAATCTGTCACTACTGGCAGAAAGGGAAATTATAGGAACCGATTTATTACAGAAGAAAACATTAGATTCTCCTCCCTCCATTGAACTAATTTAAAGTTCTATTGTTGTTTTAATATAATTTTCACATTTCTGGTACAACGACAGGACTACGCTTTTAGGGAGGATCTTTCTGTCTTCACAACATCCGCAGTGAAAGCTCAATTCCTCAGCATCAGATGCTTTATACAGAGGATGCCCAAAAAAATGCATACACGTTTTAAGAAAGGAAAAAACTGTATTATAATGATAATACTCAATTTATACCAATAACAAAAGATGAATACAAGTCACGTTTGACTTTTGCAATTACAAGAGGTGCTCAAAGTGGTTCCCATCAGCGTCTAGACACTTCTGATTATGGCGAACTACTGCTTGAGCAACGTTGACCAAAGTGTCCACTTGTATTTTTTCTATATTTTTCGTTGCAAAAATGCATCACGACTTTTCCGACAACCCAATACATAGATAATATCTCTTAAAATGTCTATACATTTTTTTTGGCATCCCTGGTATATTTCCTAATTCTGTTCTGTGCTTTGTGGGTGTGACTTTTGTTAACGTTTTCATGTTGAATGGATGATCATTCTCTCCCTCTTTTTCTGCAGGACACTGAATATGCATCTTGTCATCCTTTAGCCCATGAGAAGGTCAGGGGATGAGAGAACATTGCTCCTTCTCATGAATTTATGGACATCACCCTCCAGACAAAAATTAAGCCTGAAGTTAAGCCTTTAAATAGATCACTTCAATAAACCTCTCTATGTTATCAAGAATGAACTGTTTTAATAGATGGCAGAAAGTAAAGATTTGGCCGGCTTGCCTGGCTCCGGCAGTAATTAACGGCTTACTTACACCAACATATATTCAGTGCTTGAGATAATTGAAAAGATAGAGAGCCCTTCTCTCTGCTCTCACTCCGTAAATATCCCTCCACAGCTACTGAAGGACATATATAAATGTGTTTGTTTCTTTCAGGCCCAATTTACATGAAGAGAAATATGTTCATGAACATAGTTTAAAAAGACAGGTGAATTAGGGTCTAACTCAGCCTTAAAAGAAAATGTTTCCCTTCCACAAAATAGGTCTTTCCTGAGTATATGAAAAACTTATTTATAGATTTTGGTGTCAAAGGTCACATTTATTATTTTTTAAAAGGGCAGTGGGTCTCTGGTTTAATGATGTCAATTCTTGTCAAATTAAACTAATGTTTAAACAAAATTCTAATAAAAATCCCTTTGGGTAATATGGCCATTTTAACTATGTTGATTCCTCCAATCCATGAACACTGAATATCTTTCCATTTCCTTGTGTCTTCTTCAATTTCTTTAAAAAATGTCTTATAGTTTTCAGTGTATAAATCCTTCAAATCCTTTGTTAAGTTTAATCCTAGATATTGTATTCTATTTGTTGCAATTGTAAAAGGAATTTTTTTTTTCATTTCTTTCCCTGAAATTTCATTTTTAGTATATAGGAATGCAATGGATTTTACTAATGATTGTCACCCCAATACATTTAATAAAATAATAATAAAAAAACAACAACAATGCTAATCAAAATCCCAACAAGGTTTTTTCACAGAATGTGTCTTTGGGTGCTAAAATACATGGATATGTAACTACTCAAGATGAATCAATATTGTTGGAAGGAAAATAGTGAGGGAGAACTTTTTCTATTATAAAGAATTCATTTGAAGCAATCATAGTTAAAATAGCGTAGCATGGAAAAGACATATACAGATTCCAATGGACACACTAAAGATCCTGGGTACAGACCCATGTCACATGGTAGCTCCACATACGACAGATCATATATGTCAAACATGGACTCACAGCTGATGGGTAGAACATACGATACTTAATAAATGAGTATTACAGTTGATTTTACATATTAAATAATGTAAAACTAGATCTCAAACTTACATCATATTCTAAAATATATTCCAAGGGTGACTGAAGACCCAAATATCAAAAAGCAAATCTCTAAAAAATTAAAAGAAAAGAAATAAGGTCTTTTCCTGTAAGTATTGTAAAAATAATAAATAACAAATTATTTTACATTAAAAGGCAACTGGCATACTTGCATGATAGTTGCATACATGCCCCTTTTAACAAAAAATAATATTTAAACTATATAAATAAGATCCTAAAACGAATAAGAAAATATAAATCTTTAAATATTCTGAAAGCATGCATGAGCAACTAAGTCACAAAATAGGAGACCTGGATGGACAAGAAACAAATGTAATGTTGCTCAACTTCACAGTAAACAGAGAAAAAGCAAACGAAAAACACAAGTGGTTATAGTTTTATGCTCATTATCTTGCTACAATGAAAAAGTCTGCTCATAGTAAGTGGTCACTCAGATGAGAAAAATCACCAACTAACGCTATGTGTTGGAAAAGCTATTTTGTTAACCACTTTTGAAGATGTAGTAAAGATGATTATGTGCATAGATTACCAGTTAAGACATGATTAAACATGTATTTATTAAATTTCTATTAATTTTCCTTTGTCCTAGGGCTATCATGATTCATAAGATGGAAGGATTTTTTTATGCACAAGAAGCTTACATTTTAATGGGAGAAGGCAAATAAAAAATCAAAATAAATAAATGAACATACCGTATTTCCCCATGTATAAGACACACCCTTTTTCAAAAAATTTGGGGTCTAAAAACTGGGTGTGTCTTATACAGTGGTTGTATGAGCGCAAAGATAAGTGCGAAAAAAGCGGGAAATGCAAGTAAAAAAAAAATCTACAACCACTGTATAAGACACCCAGTTTTTAGACCCCACATTTTTCGGAAAAGGGTACAACTTATACATGGGGAAATACGGTATACTATAACAGAAAATTGTAATAAGTGTTCAAAAGAAATGTTAAAACTCAGAAAAGGAAATAAGGCTGGGGGATGTGCTATTTTAACCGAGGTTGGTCCAGAAAGGTTTCTCTAAGCAAGTGACATTTGAGCAGAGACCTAAAGGGGCTGATGGAGGAACAAGGTCAAAGACCTGATTTTTGGGTGGATTAGTTAGACAAGGAATCGTGATGTGGTTAAAGCAGTGTTGAGGAAAGGTGAGAGTGAAAGGGGAGAATGTCAGAGAGACGGACTTGTCCCAGATCATGTAAAGTCTTTGAGGTCACAACAAGTCATTTGATTTTTAGTCTAAGTGTTATGGGAAATTATTAATAATTAGAGGACTTTTAAAAATTAATTTGAGGATTTTTTTATGTTGAAAAATGTTACACTATGATTGAAGTCTTTGAAAACACATATTGGTTCTTGATGGTTTGCTGAAGAATTTGGGAAGCTTAAAAGGCAGGCCACGTAGACACCTACTGCCTTTAGGGAAGTGAGAGATGACATCTGAGCTCTAAGCCTGTGGTCATGGACGGGAGAGGGATGCCAGCATATGTGGAAGGCAGTTTCTACAAGACTTGCTGAATGATGGAAACAGTATTCGAGATAAATTGGCTCTCTGTTCCTATGAGATTACTGCATTACTAGACTTCCGGCTTGAGTGGCTAGGTGTGTGGTGGTGCCATCTCCTGAGAGGAAGAGGACTACCCAAAAGCGGGTTTGGAAGAGCATGACAATTAAAACTACTCCTTTACAATTATATTGGAGATACATACCAGACTTCCAAATGAAGAGCCTTAAGTAGGCAGTTGGAAATTTAAGCTCCCAAGAAAGGTCAGGCTAGAAGACAGATATTGGGTGATGGGGAGCTGAGAAATGGCGTTCCAAGCTCTAGCACTGTATGATCTTACTTAGGAAGTGAATAGAGATATTGATGAAAGGTCCAATTACAGTCCTGAGCACTCAAAAGTTCATAGTTCATGAAGAGACACACTGGCCAAAGAAGTCTGAGAAGGACCCGCCAATACAGCGGGGAACAAACAGAAAAGATCCCCAAGGATTACATATGTACAAAAAAGCTTGTCTATGTGTGTTCAGTGTTACACTGCACTTTTCCCCAACCCAAACCAAAAACAACCTAAACCTACTAGGAGAGAACTGGAAGAAAATAAGACACAGCATGCTCGTTCATAACTATCATATGCAGTTGTTCAATGAATGTATTGATATAAAATATAT
>NW_017731487.1:387231-394196 GCF_001890085.2 Hipposideros armiger | reverse complement strand
ATATATATATATATATATATACATATATATATGTATATATATATATATGTTCACAGGATATGTGGTACGGCATAGGGAACAGATTAAATGGAATTGTAACAGCTATATACGATGTCAGAGGTGTAGTAGATTGGGGAAGGGAGGTTATCACTTTGAGAGGGGTGAAATGTCTAACTATTATTATATTGTTTTGTACACCTGAAACTAATCAAAAAAGTAAAGTTTCTTGTTATTAACACTAAAAATAAATGAATGAATGAATGAATAAATAAATAAATAAATAAATAAAATAAGATCCAGTATCAATTAGAAATCAAAATAACATAGTAAAAAATAAATTTGCTTTAAAAGATATATGTATATATAGGGCATAACATTTGCACCAAAGCTAGTAATCAAAAAATAGGGGACAAAAACTGTTAGGAACATATAATATGCCTCATGTGTCAGTATTTGGCTCACTGTTTAAAATTTAAAAAAAACAAAAACAAATGAATGATGACATTGAGACTTAGAGTAATAGAATTATTATACTTAATTTTAGCGAAGTCATGTAAAACTTGACACACTACTGAGCAGGGCTTTCCAATAGAAATACAATGTGAGTGTCAAATATAAGCCAAATAAAAAATTAAAATTTTTAGTAGCTACATTTTAAAAAGTAAACAGATAAAATTACTCTTAATACCTTATTTAACTGAATGTTTTTTAAAATATTATGCTTCAAAATATAATTAACACAAAGTTATTAATGAGATATTTTACAACCGTTTGTTCATACTAAATCTTTGAAATCCGATGTGTATTTTATAGTTAAACACATCTCAATTCAAATTAGCCATATTTATGGTCAAAAACCAAGTGACTACTGACTACAGTGTTGGATAATGCAGCTATATAGAAGGTATTTCCTTTCCCAATATATACAACATGCTGACAGAATATTTATTTTATTCAAAATTATTTCATCAAATCTAAGATACCATTAATTGAAAGATGCATTATTATTCCATGTGCTATTAAGAAGGAAATGATGACACTTACACTGTGACATATTACTACGAATCACTGATGTACTACCTACCCCAAGATTATAGATGTTAATACTTGAAAAAAAAATGTGAGCATAAGAAACAAAATCCTAGAGATATTTTGTCAGGATTCTTTCAGTTATAATGGTCAGCAGTCTATTTCGCACCTGCTAACCAATACTGGGAAACCTATTTGGTCATTTGAACAGGGAGTCCAGAGGTGCTACTGGCTCTATCACAGCTGGAGTGAGGAGTTCTCATGACGGCCTGAAGACTCCTTCTACCTTATTCTTAGACTCTCTACTGATGAACAAGATGGCCGATAGCATCTATCTCCTGTGTTGCCAGTTTATAGACCTCAGCGGAGAAATAATCTTTTCCAAGAAATGAAAGAGCAAACTCCCAGAGTTATTCTGGGATTGGAGTTTCACCATGTCCCTAGTAGTCATTTACTGTAGCCACGATGTTGAAGTCCTCTGATTAGCCACGTCTGGACAATGTGCCCCTCCTCGCAGTTGATAAGAGCAAGGGGGCAGAATCGGCCCCTTCCAGGCAAGAAGGAACTGAGTCTCCAATGAAAATGGTGTCTGAGCAAATACACTAGCAGAAACCCACCAAGAGGAAGAAAGTCACACACACAAGTAAAATCACAACAAGTTTGGATTCATACTCTCTGCTCATAATAATAGTCCTAAAGACATGAAAATAAATAAGAAAGTAAATAACTAACATTTTGTGTACCAATGTCCTCATTATTGGAAGTTGAAATGAGAGCAACTTTCTTATCTATTGGGTTAATGAGAAAAAGAAATTGTATGTATAGACTATTTAGTAATAACGCCTCACATTCAAAGTCAACATCAGTATTTAAACAATCCTTAGGAACATGCCTAGCGCATGCTACCAACGTTTAAACAAATATTTATGGACCAGAAACAACATGAAAATCATTCTTTTGGTATCTGTAGAGACTGAAGACAACGTGAGGCCACAACTCAAGCCCTAAGTCAGCTGAACTATTATGTGGACAAAAAAGATATGTGAAGATGGGAATTTGATTAGCACTTCCATTAAAGACACGGATTAGGCAAAGAGAGGAAATATAAAGAAAAGTGACTGTTTTCCTAACAAGTGGTTTTCAGATTCAGAGGGACATTGCTCACCGCACCGAAGAGCCAAGAGTCCACTGTGCAGTCAAGCCTGTTCCAAGCTCTGGATTGGGGTGAATTCCTGCTGAGCAAAGAACTGTCTGTCCTAATGCTCCTCCAGCCAAGAAATGGCACAACAGGTGACAGTCCAAAATAGGTGGGCATTCGTGCTCAAGAGTGAAGGATTTGGGAGGGTGTTAAGTCAGCTTTTAACTATGCTTTTCTCCCTTTGATATAAATGAATTATCAGAAGGCTTTTGAGTTCCAGAAGAAAACATTTTAGTACTGAAATTGGTTAATGGGTAACCCCGCTGCACACATTTCTGTTTTCTAAAGGGTGAGATTTGGAGTGTATGCCAGTTATGTTTGAGATTTTATGTTTTCTATTTAAGGACTTCTTTCATTTATTCACTTTCTACTTCATCATTCATATGATTATCCATTTAATGCAGATTAATTGATCTACACTACTAATTATCAATGTGGTACAGTCTAAATAGAGAGAAAAACAAACCTCACCCTCTCCCTCTGGAAACTTACATGAAGTTACAAGGACGAGTATGTCAAGAGCTAAGTGCAAGCAAAACAATTTTGTTAAGAAGTACAATCATTAGGCACCAATTATTGAGGGACACATAGGAATTATGGAGAGAAGCGTTTCCTCGCAGCTAAAGAAATTGATAAAAGCTTTAATAAGCTGTGATATCTGGAAATTACATGCTGAATGAAATCTCCAGTTATAGGTAAGAGTGTCAGGCTCCTGGCCAGAGGGAGCAGTGTCGGTAAGAATCCAGAAGCTTGGAAGTTCCCTGCATTGGTGGGTGGAGTGGGGAGTCCTTTCCCGAGGCTGCTTCTCCCCACCTCTGTGGCTTCATACTGTGCCTGAGATTTGTGCAAATGACGGTGAATATGCAAATATGCTCTGTCTATTATAGACTTTTTTTTTCATAGATCTATTTTGGGGAAAATTTCTCTTTAAGAACACAATTCAAACAAATCATTTGTTTCTTTTCTGTGTGTTTAAAGGACAAGAAAGCCTTGGTGCTAACCAATTCTATGGGGTCACCAAGGGAGGCTGCCATCTGCTACATGGGCCTTTGAAATGGCTGTGGGACTCCCCACTCTGAAAACATTTTGCCCTAGTTTATGGCCATTTATTCTATGAGCACCACAGAGGACTATTTTCAGGCTAACTGTTCCAGTGGATTGAGACCTCAAGTTACAGACGCAGCCATTAATATAGTGGAAGAGGACAAGGCAAATTGCTGGTCATAGTAAAGGAAGGTGCATTCCCCTCTCTTTTCAGCAAAGGAGGTCCGTAGTCCACAGTAACAATCAGGACTTCACCACGACGTTCAGCATCTTGTTCCAAAGCATACCAAGCTGGCCCCACAGATGGCACAGAGAAACGCTAATGAGGCTCTTTCCTGAAGAGAGAAACTAACTCACTCTTGCAATGCTTTGCTGCATATAAAGAGATTCCCAACATATAAGCCTGTTTAATGCTTACCCAAACACATAAGGTGGAAAGAAATGTTCTTGGAAGTCCTGAATGTATGTTTTGCTTCATTGCATGAGCTTAGGAGTGAATCTTTAAATTTTCTTCATGCTTAAATAGGAATATCAGCTTATGCAAGTCTCTCAAGGCTACTTACAGGGGACAATGCATTTTAAAAATACCTCATAAAACATTATTTATTTTAAAGAGCCATTGAAATGGTGATAATTACTTCATAATGACTATAGTCAATTAAACTTTTATTATTTACCAGGAAACACCATCTAAGACTTTCTCCAGCCAAGGTCACCTCCCAGAGATAAGAGATCACTCCAAGATGTTCTTCTGGCATAAGGGACAGAGGAAAGCTAAGCAAACACGAACTCAGAGGCAAATAGAAGTGAGTGATTAAAAAACTGGTCTCCCCTGCTTTTATCATCACTAAAATGGACTCACTTTTATTGGTGTCTGGTTATTGGATTTGATATGGCGGAGTCTCACCTGATTGGTTCATTATTTTCTTATGCAAATTATACTAATACATAATTTTAAAGGAAATGCTTTGCCGTAGACAATCCCAGTCTAGTTCTTTATTCCACAGATGGAGAAACACATACCAACAGAAATAACAGTAACTTTTGTTAGAATGTGTGATTAGTCATGCATAAAACAGTGACCTACCCCGACATCTTGGTTCTTTGAGTGGTGTTCCTGCTCTCCTCCAGTGCTTGGACTCAGCCCACCTCTGTATCCTTGTGTCACGCTTTTAGAACTTTTTAACGTTCTAATGCAAACTGCTTGCATCTAAAGAAAGGGTAACATTAGATCAGGCTTATATAAAAAGTGGAATAAATATGGTACCCAATATAAATTTTTCTGTGCAAAACCCCGCAATTTTCCTGACGGTATAGACATTATTTTAGCACTGTGACTTTGCTGCAAGAGAGCAACATTGACTTGTAACTGCTATGATTTGCATGACTACATATTTTCAGTTTTCAAATATGTTTCTCCTTTTAGTTTCAGATTTTAATTATTAGAATCATTAGAACTACTGGGGTTGTAAAAATGTAAAAGCATTTTGCTCAGATGGTTTCTAAAAAAGTTTTCCCTGTAATGTTCAAAATAATGAAATTCAAAACCATAGTAAAAATGAGCATTCACAGAGGACTTCAGAGCTGAACATGAAAGCTGACTTCAAAGAAAATCATAGGAATTTACCTGTCAGAATTCAATTGTTAAACCCACAGACAAAATCTATTCTATTTCTACTTATGATTCACCCAGAAAAAAAATTATATATATATATATATATACATATATATATATATTATATATTATATATATATATTATATATTATATATATAAAAATTATATATATATATATAAAACAGAGTGATTTTCTGCAAAGGTCTTGTTTATAATGAATGTGTCCATGTAAATGAGGTTTTCCATACTTTTTCACTTTCCTCTGACAGTCTTTGCTATTCTTTAATTTATAGGAGACAGATTTTAAGTTAAAGCCCCTGGACACAAATATTTGGCTGAGATTTTGGACAATTATGAGTACTTCTTCTAAACTAACATAATTCAAGGCCATTTTTCCTTTATCTTGTCTATATAATATTTCTAACTGGATAAAAAAATAAAAGGCAATTTCAGGATATTCTCCTTTCCAGCCACTGTGTGTGTGTGTGTGTGTGTGTGTGTGTGTGTGTGTGTGTGTGTGTGTNTTTTAGCTGAGCCATCCTGCCACCTGTTGGCAGCTCAGCAGCAGCTCAGCTCGGGCCAGGATTCGAACTGCTATTGCTCAGAGCTCACACTCTTGAGCGAGCTCTTAACCAACTGAGCCACTCGGCCAGCCCTGAATAGACTTTTGAAAACATTGTTGAGTATTAAGTTGAACAATTTATACAGACATTTATACAAATTGTAAACAAAATTAATCCCCCAGGTATTAATGTTATATATTTCTTTGGCTTCATATGTTCCTTTTAAAGACAAAAAAAATACAAATGGGAAGAAAATACAACTTCAGGGTGGCGGCTACCACTTGGTTCAGAGGCAGGGGAAATAAGGTAAGAATGTGGGACAGTGACAGCTTTAGTGATAGTGTTATTTTTTGTTAAAATACGAAGTAAACATGAAAATATATTAATGTTTGTTAAATTTGTGAGTTGGATGCCTGAATATTTATGTTATTTCTTAATATTTTTTGGTATGTTTAAAATTTTTTAGAAATATAATAAAAAGCTACTTATAAAAATAAATCGTAAGTGGGTAAGCCATGGTACTAATAGTGAAGGTAAAAAGCAGTTAATCATACTGATGAATCTACAGGATTAGAATATTTTGCTTGAACAAATAAATACAAATGTAAAGAATTCTGGAAACAAGAGTACAGGGAAATTACATTTTATGATCAATATTTTAGATATAAAATCCAAGGTTACACTATGAAAAAAGAAGGAATGTAGTAAAGTTTTCATAAAAACAATGTCTTAATTGAAAAGAATTAAAATAGCTTGTTTGAGGCTTACTATTTTCTGAGGATAGATATGGAAATGTACAAAAATTACTTGAAACCTTTGTATTTTCATCCTAGTAATATTTTAGCTTAAAGTATTCTCAAATGATGTAATCTGATATATCCTCAATAGGGACAATTGTTATTAAAGCTTTTAATAGTAGTTAAAACTAGGTTGCAAATTAAACATTCAATATGGGTATTTGGTTAAATAAATCTAAATACATCCATATAATGAAACATTGTGCAGCCCAGGAAAATAATAACATGTGGTGAAAATTAAGAGTGAGGGTCATATATTAATTAATGTTAACCTAATTATAATGTACTAATTAATGACTAATATAATAAATAATACTATTAATTTGAAGTGAAAGAGAGGAGAGCAAGCAAGCCAGAGTAAGAGAAAAAGAGAATGAAGGGTGATTATTTTGAGAACATAAATAAACTTAATATGTTAATTAAATCTTAATGCTGGTTATTGTGGTGATGTAACTATGGGCAATTTTAATTTTATTCTTTGAGCTTTTCCATATTTTTAAACTTTCCGAAATGAGTATGTGTTGTTTATTGGTATGAGAGTAGGAAAATAAACAGACTTTATTATTTAAAACAGCAAAATAAAACGCTACTAAGGGTGTATTAGCCAATATATAAAATAGAGTTCCGCATCTATCTCTCTGACCACTGTATTGTACACCTGAAGCTGAAGCTGAATAATACTGAATGTGAACTATTTATAATTATATATATATATATA
>NW_017731487.1:371333-380781 GCF_001890085.2 Hipposideros armiger | reverse complement strand
CTGTGTGTGTGTGTGTGTGTGTGTGTGTGTGTGTGTGTGTGTGTGTGTGTTCTACCTTCTCTCTACTACCACCCTTACCAGGTATGTATTGGGTTGTTGGAAAAGTCATGACACATTTTTGCAACGAAAAACATACAAAAACTACTTCATGACCTTTCCAACAACTGAATAATTCACAGTTATTAATCCAGAGTAAGCAGGGAAAACTATTAAACTTGAAACATAAATATTTATCATCTCTATGCTTATATAAAAAAAGGACAAAAAGCCATTTTCAAGCACTTATTGAGTACCATGAAATCACAGGGTTATGTCTCATGTTTACCTACCCTTAATAATAACATGGTTACATAGAATATTCAGTGATACCATGCAAATGAAGTTCAGAGATAACTATATACCACAGGGTAGAAAACAGGTTGTGTAATTTATAGCATTAACAAAAATCAAAAACAAAAAAACCCCTCAGATTTTCTTCCTAATATTGGAACTAGAGCAGCCAGTCAGACAAATCCCAGCCCTCAAAAGGTTTACGTTGTTGGAAGGATAACTTACAATTTATATTTAAATACATGTGTGCAGGTAGGGAAAAAGTCAGCACTATTACTGTCAGAGAAAATGACAGAAAATGATACAAAGAGGAGTGTGTAGGGATGGAGGAAGCCAGAGAGCTAGCATAGGCTACATGGCGAGTGTTGGAATCTATGATTTATGGAAGGGTGATGTTTGAGCTGAGGTCTGAATGTTGATAAATAATCCTCCAGGAGAAAGTTTGAGAAAAAAAATCACCCTAGGCAAATGGACAGTAATTTCGTAAGCCCTGAGGCAGGAACCAGCTTGGGATTTTGCAGAAGCAGCAGGACGGACAATGTGACTGTGGTTGGGGTAAGTGGGGCAGTGTCGTTGGAGATGGTTGAGTGATTTGGGCAAGGACTATTTCACATGGGCCCTAGAGAGCAGGATAGGGGTTTGGGTTGTATTCCAGCAATAATAAAAATCCATTAGAGGGTTTTGAGCAAATGAGCTATGTGATAAGATGTATTATCTCAAATCATATGAAATATCTAATATACAGCATCTAACCTAAAACATATTGGTTTCCCATGTTTCACCCTAATACTTCTTTATTTCATCAGAGTCATCTTTTCCTTCATTGCTATAACTCTGTGGTAGTAGCTGCTTCAAACCCGAAAGTCTCCCACAATTTGCATCAAATCCGTGATCTTCCCTGGTTGCTATGTGCCGATTTTCTCCATTTCAAAGGTCAGCTTCACACTGTAACTTCCTTTGAAACAGATGACAATGCACTGTGTGAGATGGGGCATGTGCTTGAGATGCTGACATCCTTTGTTTGTGTCAAACCACAGGAAGAACTGGGAGCCTATGGACTCTGCATTGTTTAGTAAGTGACTATTGGATATATAATTTATGTTAGGCAAACTCATGTGTTGTCTCATTGAATCCTCAGAGAAGTGAGAGTTGAGTCTTACAGAAGACCCTTAAGTACAGAGAAACCTGCTTGGGTACATTTCAGTTAACACAATTCATTTATTAAAGGCAAAAGATTGCACTGGGAAATGGATAGCATTATTAAAATAAATCCTTAAAACAGCCCTTAAAATGCAGTGTTGTTCTTATTACAAATGAGCAATGAGATGACCAAAGAGAGTAAATAACTTGATTCAGCTTAGCTAGGCAATGGTGGAGTGAGGGTTCAAACCAAGTTCATTATAATTCTAGAGCATGGGCTCCTTACCCTACAAATAAAAACCTAGTCACTTGGTTACTGATAAATGTTTTTGCCATTTCTTAAAATATTCCCTCACATTTAAACATCATGCTTCAAAGTCAAGACACAATACACATTAATTCATTAAAGCTTTACATCCTTTAAATATAGAAACTGAGGTCAACATACAACCTAAAAATACAGAACTGATAATAGAAAAAAAACACACCTGATTTTCACTCCAGTACTCTTTCTACAATACAGCAATGCTTTTCACCTAATGAGGAGCTATTTCAAAATAAAATATACTTTGAAGGGTATTTTTGTAATGCAGTCTGTGCAGTTTTTAAAGCCTACCTCTACTTTTTCCTAAGGAGAAACAATTGATATAATCATTTTTTTTTTCCAGAGCACCTCTCAGTAAACTGGTTTCTATGCTATTTCACATCTGGTTCTTCTCCTCACAGATGTTTTTTAGTAATAAAAATAGCTGAAGAGAAAGAAAAGTGACAGAACAGCAAGAATCTGAGATTGGAAATATGCTCTGTTAATTTATTTTCACTCTCTAGTTTTCTGTTTAACAATAGGCATCCTGGAAAGACTGTCAGCAAGGCTTTGGAAAGATTGTCCAAACTTTAGTAGGTAATAGTCAGGGAATTTAAATTTACAAAGTCATGGAAAGGATGGTGATTGCTTCGGCATCATTTACACCCTCCTTCA
Organism: Hipposideros armiger; assembly: GCF_001890085.2. Classification (NCBI taxonomy): domain Eukaryota; kingdom Metazoa; phylum Chordata; class Mammalia; order Chiroptera; family Hipposideridae; genus Hipposideros; species Hipposideros armiger. Next base: position 378,332 of record NW_017731487.1, on the reverse strand, counting down.
GGCTTCCTTGGACCAGTAGAGAGGGGTCCTGATGCCAGGTTTTGGGTCCCTTCACTTTCCAAAGGAAATGTCTGGGTATCAACTCTGGGATTCTGATAAACACTAGTTGTCAGCAACTATTCAACTATTCATCCCAGACCCTGATGTAGAAATATTAGAAAGGTAACAATATACAGGAAAGAAATTGTTTTAAAGTATTGGGACAACGGGGGAAGGAAAAGAAAATTAATTTTTTGTTATTTCTCAGGAAAAGCCAGTTTTTGATACGAAGGTTAACATTTGAGTTAATACGTACAACTTGGATGGGTGTGTTTGCTTTACCCAGCTTTGTCAGAACAGTGCTCTATAATAAATTAAAGCTCTAGAATATGAAAATTCTGGTATTTTTCTCCTGTTAAAATAGGAAACCCTATTATTTCTATTGCACCTATTCAAGATCTATAAGATCTTGGCTAACCAGTGTCTCTTTGCTTATATGGGGGCATTTTTCCTGCTTTGTTTATTTGTTTGGTTTAGATTTGGCAGTAATTCCTGGCAGTTGCAGTTGTGTAGTTGATGGAAAGTTCCTTTTCAGTTTTTGTCACAGTCCTCAACTGAGGCCTTATTATATGTCGACTAGGGCCTGTGATCTTCTTATAGCATTTTCCCTGTGCTCATAGGAGAGTGCATGCTGATACTTTAAGTTTGTTGTTCTCATTTACAATATCCCCTGATATTCAGAAGACACGGCAGTGCTTAGATCTGGTTGATGGAGCAAAACTGATCCATTATCACTTTCATTATGGAATGTGACATAGTGATATACAGTCATCAAGCTTAATCAGGTATGAATACCTAACACCTTCAATCTCCAATTAATGTAAGAGCCATAACCATCATTGTGGGCACTGTCATCCTTACTGAACTGCTGTTCCTCCGGAGTAACCATTGTCACAGGTGCTCGTGCCTGCGTCCTCCCCAGGGAACGTGATACATGTGCACGACGGGATGGGTAAGAGAAAGGGGAAGAAGAAATAGTGAGATGTGATTATTTTGTAAGCTAAATGACTTATGAACCCTTAAATGTCCTAGGATTTTTATAAACCTAAATTATTAATGTTTATTAAACCCATATTCAGAACCAAACAAAACACACATAAATCTATCTCTTTAAATGACTGTGGAAAGGAATAAAAAAGGCCGCCAAAATTCAAGCTTTTTTCCAAGTTTCCCATTAAAACAATTTCCTCAGAATATTATTACACTAGACTTTTGAATCTTTTAACAAATTTTCCTTGCATGTTTTTAATTATTATATTGGGTTGTCAGAAAAGTCATGACATATTTTGTCTATGTTTTTCAAAGGTCATTTATTTATATCAAGAACAAAGATCAATCAATGATAGATTGCCCGTTTTGTTCCATAACCCTTGGCCATCTTTCAATGAGCTTCATGATTCCTCGTTCATAGAAGGATCTGTCTTTATTTGCAAAAAACTGAACAAGGTGCTGATTTATAGCCTCATCTGAATTGAATGTTATACCACGCAAGGAGTTTTGAAGAGAGTGAGAAAAGTGGAACTCTGACGGCACAAGGTCAGGTGAGTATGGTGGGTGTGGCAACACATCCCATCCAAGCTCCAATAATTTTTGATGGGTGATCAAACTTGTGTATGGTCTCGCATTGTCGCGATGGAACACAGCTCCTTTACAATTAACAAGCGCTGGACATTTCTGGATGATGGATTTGTTCCAATTGTCCAATGGCCTACAGTACACATTCGAATTGATTGTTTTGTTACTTGGTAGGAGCTCAAAAAACATGACACCTTTAAAATCCCACCACACTGAGAGCACAACCTTCCTCTGATGAATGTCTGCTTTCGATGTCATTTGGGGCGAATCATCACCCCAAATGGTCGGGACCAAGACCATTTGAGCACCACATTGTTGTCAACAATCTACTTCTCATCACCAGTTATCAGCCGCTTCAAAAAAGGATAATTTTCCTCATGTTTAATGAGCATATTGCAAATATACACACAGTCAAATGAATTTCTTTGAGTTCATGTGGAACACAAATATTGTGCTTGCTTATGTATCCCAGCTTCTTCAGGTAATTATGAATACTTGAATGATGGATGTTCAATGTTTCTGCAATCTCTCGTGTCATGTAACATGGGTTTGGCTCCATCAGTGCCTTTATTTTGTTGTCATCAACCTCAGTAGGCCTTCCTGACTGGAGTGTCATTAAGATCAAAATCATCAGCACGGAATTTCGTGAACCACCATTGGCACTGACGTTCTTGTAGAGCATTGTCACCGTAAACGTTATGCAACTTTTCACAAGCTTGACGCGCATTCTTCCCTTTATGGAAGTAAAACAGTAAGATATGGAGAAAATGCAGTTTGATCTTCCATCTTCGACTTGTAAAATCTCCAAAACTCAAGAAAATTGCTCAATTTTATTTTTAGAATGAAGCTAGAACTGTCAGCTGTCAAACAACATAGCAATAACATAGATGCAAATGACTCTAGTACTTCCAAAAATGAACTAGTGCCATCTGTTGCAAACACACATCATGACTTTTCTGACAACCCAATAAATATACTGACTATAGGTTATGTCTTTCATTCAGCTCAAATTTCCTATGTGTCTATTTTAGAGACAATGTTTGACCTTTCGTTAAAACAAGATGATGAACATCTGTTTTCCAAATAGCTGTCTTTATTTCCATTTTTGTTGAGTATCAATTTCTTATAAAGTGGCTGTTATTCTTCATGTAGAGTTACTTTGCTGTAGCTCTCACTCTCACGTCTCTTCCTCTCATCGCACCGTGTTATGTGTGTCATTTACTGAAGCAAAACCCATTCATGGAGCACCCACTCTCCGTGGGCGAGTGGAGGACTCACCCTTGGGTGTAAGAGTGGAGATGTTGGCAGACTGAGTCTTGTGAGAGACCTGAGTGGGGACCATAGATGGGATGTGTTGTGTTATAATATTTCCATTGTGAAAACTTTATTTTATTTAAAAATAGGAAAAATGGGGGTCTATTCTTGGACTTCCACTTGCTGACAATATAATTTTCCACACATCCTTTAAGTTGGCTCAGTCTTGGGCTCTTCGGTCAAAGAGAATGATGCCTTATTCACAGGATCATTTAACTTATTTAGAAAATGCTAAACAATTATAAAAATAGACTAGTATTTTATACAAGTGTTAAGTGAGTACTCTAAAATATTCATATATTTGGAAAACATCTTCCAAAGTTACAACTTTGATTCCAACTGAGGAATCGGTGTCCCTGGACCTAACAGGCAAATCCCTGTGATTGTGAATATTTACATAAAGAATTCTCAGTGTCACAGTGATTGCTTTGATAAGGACGTGGACATCAATGCCAATTTGTAATGAGCAAACTCTGTTGGGTCTTCTCTGTTAGACAGGGGAAACAACTGAATTAATTATAGTTATTTAACCTAGCCTTAAGGTAGAAACGAATCATTAACATTCTTCAGCTCCCTAAATTCAGATACATGACTAAAATAAAGCCTTGTGATTTTACAATGTTTTATAGGCTTTAAAGAATGTCTGCCCTCATTCTCTCAGTTGACCTCACAGATACTTGCCACATAGTAGAAAACCTCATCCGTATTTAGTCATATGTCCCAAAACCACTGAAAAAGGTACCAGAGGCAGAGCGTGGCTTCACAACCCCTAAATCTAGATCCAGTGTTTTTAACATCACAACACTTTGTCTACTTATGTAAAACCAACGTAAGTGCCAACAATGCTCCCTGAACTAGAGCCTCAGAGGAACAAGGGATGCTAATAGGGGCTTAGGCAAGGAAAAGAACAGCTTACATTTATGAAAAATCAAGTATGGCCTCTGAGCAAATGCTTGAATATTCGCTATTGAACATGGCGATAATTTATTAGAGTCTGGGCACCAAGGTCACAATAACCTCCCTTAAAATATAACCATAATAACTTGTATTCAGTAACATAAAGTAAAAGATAATAGCTAACAACATTTACACATTTATACACATTATGAAGTTTCAACTACTACTGACCCTCTTAAACAAATGGCCTATTATCGAGTGCAGTGTTTGGAAAATGTCTCAGAAATGCATACATCATCACTAAATTGACAGCCTGATATTGAGATAGGAGGGAGAACAAGAGACATAACATTTCATGCATGCTAGGACTTCATGGAAGGTCACACTTGGATGGCTTCGTTTAGCTGCTGAGATGAAAAACGTCTGTGGACTGTGGGTTTCAAACAATTCTTTCTTCTTATGGAAAAAGTATTCTTTTAGGTATTATTACCCCAGTTTTTACCTGTTCTCTTGTCCGTCCCTCCTTGTCTAAGACTGCATCAGAGTGATTAAGGAACTGGGCACGAAATGTGAGTTTCTGAGTCGTTTTCTTAGACTTAAGATAAGCTTTACATGTGATGACCCTAATTGAATAAAACACCTCTAAGATCATTGAACTCGCTTTGCCTTAAATCAAAACTCGTGCTCACCATAAAAGTTTATCACATATTTAATGAATAAATTGACCAGAAAATAATGGCATCTGGAGATTTCAGTGTCTCACTTCCTGCCAAATGCCTTTCCTACAGGATAAATCTGTACATTTAAATTTCAGTTGTTGAAACACAAGTGTAGTCTATCTCACTGCAATTAACACATGACGACGGCCCTTCTATTTAACCCGTGGTCATTTTCAAACTTCTTGATCTCTTGGCTCTATATTTCACACTATTTTTGGTTCATTTATTTATCAGATTCATTTTCACTGTTGTGTGTATCCATATGTGCTTTGCTTTTGGTGGAGGGGATGAGTGATAAGTCATTTACTCACATACGTTTTAATATTCTTGTTTTTTAATTCCTCCCAGGTCTAAATGTAAACTGAAAACTCTCTCAAATATCACAATTCTCATTGCTTTTGAAATATTAAAATTTACTGTTAGAAATTATATGACTGACTTCTCCCACTTTTTATCACAGTACTTATAGAAACAAGGTATGTATATTCTTATCACCTCAAAAAGTTATTTCAAACTCATTTTAATAAATCCTGGTAATGTCTACCACCATAGAGTAGTTTTTTTATGTTCTTAAACTTCATTAAATGAAAACGCAGATCCTCTGCTCGACGTCAAATTTATGAGATGAATACACGTTGTTCGGTGTTTCAGAACATTTTCTTTGTTTTTAATTGCTGAGTAGTATTCCACATTACAAACATTGTAAAAGTCAATCCAATATTCTGTTCGTGAATATTAGAGTTATTTCCAGTTTGGGGCTACTGTAAAGAGACCATAAATAATCGAGTACAAATCTTTTTGCGAAATGGTATTATCATTTCTTTTGAGCACATTCTAGAAGTAGAAACCTTTTCCAAAGTCTTACGCTCTTCTCCTTTCACACTACTAATGCATGAGAATTTCAGTTGTACCCATATGTTCGTAACATTTGGTGACATCAGTATGCACATATGCATTTATGCCATTCTAATAAGTGTGGGATCAGAGTTCATTGGATTTGGCCTACTGGTTACAGTGTGATTACCCCTATCCTAAAAGAAAACATTTTGTTTTTTAAATTTCAGAATTTTCTGTTTATTATACTTTCAGAAGGTTGGTTATACTTATTAAATGAACAAATACTATTCTTGGGATGACAAAGATAGCATTTTAAAGCAAAAATAATCACACCATATTGTGATATATATTATACATCTATATATGTGCATGTGTGTGTATGTATGTGTGTATACATATTATATATATATATATATATATATATATATATATATATATATACATATATAAAAACATGACAACATTAGCACAGAAGATAGAAGAGGAAATTGTGAATCCAGTCTCATACTGTCCTTATGCTGCACGTGAAATGGCACACCATCCTCTGGACCCCAGTTCTCTCTCCTTATGTCACCACCAGCGTCTTCCTGAGTTTACTGTTCCAAGTGACATTCCCCTTGCGAAGCTGGAGGGCTAAAACTAGCACATTCCGCCTTGCGACTCAAAGTTGAATAATAAACATCTAAATTGTGCAGGTAAAAATGGAGGGAAATCATGGAGTTTCCATCATCTATGATTTTATCAGATAGAAAGCCAAAGTTACATAGAATTATACCTCTCCAAATAGATTTTCTTTAAAAATGCAAACATCACAGACACATGAATGCATGTAAGCGCACACGCTCACACTCCCACAAACTAAGTAAAGCATGAGAATTAATGAATAAGATTTTTAAAAGACATGAAGCACAGCATTAAAAAATATTTAGAAACTCACTTAACAATTAAAAATACATATACCTTAGGGAATATAGAAAATATTTAAAATGTAACTACTTTTCCCTTTTAGGAAAATTAAAGAGATGGACACAATTAAATATTTGATTAAGAATGAATGAAGAAAACACATGAGAAAAGAGGAAAAAAAAGGAGCTTGTGGAGCTAAGTATATAAATTAAGATAAAATTTAATGCTATTGCTGGACTCACTTTGATTTTCAAAAAAAAGTGACACTGTAAAAAATGTAAAGCCATAACCTGAGGGAGAGGCCTGTGAAAGCCACACCATTTACAAAGAAAATGTACAAAGTGATTGTAATGACTAGAGGAAAAATGAGAGAAATGGAAGAGCGACAAAGGAATACTCAAAGAGCAATGATTGGTATCAATATAATAAAATGTATCAAATGAAATGTTAAGATAATATTGAAATGAAAGAAAATGTTACTGAAATGAAGACATGGATAGACAGATAAGGATTATTATTGTATTTCCAGAAAATACAATTAACAACCACCATGATATATAGAGTGATGTAGTCAATTGAACTTCCTAGTAAAACGTGCAAAATTTTATATTTCAAGAAATGTAGTTCATTTAAAAGGAGAAAAATAAATAGCTTCCAAATTACTGGTTACTAAATAAACAATATAATAGACAATAGATATCTAGAACATTTA
>NW_017731487.1:366476-369808 GCF_001890085.2 Hipposideros armiger | reverse complement strand
GCAGGAACATTTCAGGAATGTGTCTGAATTTCAGTTTTCTTGGCTTTCTTAGCATGAACCCAATCTCTTGTAAAGATCTTATGTTGATAACTGCTTTTAATATGTAGAGTATTCTTTAATTTTACAAAAATTATATTTCCTTTAAGAAAAGTATAAATATGAAATTAACTTAAGGTTTTGTCAATACTTTGGGGGGGGGAGGGCTTAATTAATTCAATTGAAGAATAGGCAGTGAAATTTCATTAAATGCGAGACACAGAAGGGAAGCTAAAAATTGGTAAAATGCAGTTCTCCCTAATTAGCGATGGGTAAACATGCAAAACTAGATGTTATTGAACTATCCCGGTTATAATCTTCTGTATGATGGTGGGCTATAAGACTCTGAATACATAATATAATCTATTTGAGAGATTAATTCTCTAGCTTTTTAAATACAATGTATTCTAAGTTTTCTTAGAATGTTTTCTTTGATGACTCACTGCTAATTAAATAGAAGATACCATAGGGAACATATGTTCTGACTTGTGCACTAGAATATAGTTCATTTTGACACAAGGAAACAAATAACCCTCTCTGAAGCAAGAATTAATCCATAAACAAGATTGCACATGGCCTTTTCAGAAATGAGTAAATTCCACAGCTTTATTTATTGGTAATCCCCTGGCATTTTTCATAGATTGCATGAGATGAAGACTGCAAATTCCTTAGAGAAGTAAAAGGGGCCAGAATAACAGATGGAGGTTTAGAAGCATCGAGCAATTTTTCAAATGAGAACTAGAAATACTAATGTTTTACAAAAGATAAATTCTTATCATTTTTGCATATGACATCACTTGTAACATGTCTCAAATATGCAATAAAATAAGTACTTACGCTGTTAGTCAAACTCTTACTGTCAATAAAAGTTTATAACTAAACTATAATATGAACCCATAAAGCGTTCATATTAGACTTGATAAACACAAGCATATTTGGTTCTTATAAAGCAGTAAGTGTTGAATATTCTTTATATTTTATGCTCTAGAGAGCTCAAAAGTTTTGGTCTATTTACTTATAACAACTAATTGAATTACTTCTCACTTAGTAACTGCTTCCTTTAAATTTTCTGAGAGTCAAGAATTTTCATTTTCTTTTTCCATTTTTGCTGCACCGTGAATGATACTGGTTTCCTGCAACACTTATGACATTCTGCCATTACTAAAGCTTTTATTTCCACTCTGCTTGTTAGTAATTAAAAGCATAGAAAGTATCTCCCAATGAACCAAGCAAAGGTCAAGGAGCACTGAGTGAGCACGCAGAGCTGGACAATTGGAGTGGGGCTTGAATGTGTGGTCAGGCAGAGTTCTTTTATTAACAAACTTGGTTGGTGAACATTTGTTTAGGATTTGGAGAAAGCACACTTTTAGAAATATAGAAATCACGAGATGACAATTCGAAAGACTATAATAATTGACTCATATTGTATAAAAATGTTTTGAGAAGAAACCAGAAGTACATATGGAAGGTGTGCTTTAGGTCTGCGGAAGTGGGGCTCTCGTACGTTTTGCAGCCATCCTGCAGCCTTTGACTGAGGCATAACTAAATGCACAGATTTGAAGGGCAGTTGCCTGGAGCTCCAGCTCCAGCCGTGAAATAGTCAAAAGGAAAGTGGCCCAAAGAGACTGAATGGAATAATAAGCATATAACTTGGTGTTTTAGTCAATTAAGTTAATAGGATTTAATACAGTCTGCCAAAAACCCTATTTTCAGATGTCTAGGCGAGCCTATGTACCAATGATCAACAAAAATTATTTTTTACAAAGTTTTACCATTTTGTCATATGTTTCCTTTACTAAATCATTGTTCTACAACAATCACTATAGTAATTTATTACTATAAATTACATGATTCTTAGTGAAATAAAAACTGAGTTTGAAGCTATTTCTGTGTGAATGTAATCAGAACAACTACCATGTTTTTTGTTACCACCACAGAGATGTCAGCTTATTCTAAAATAACTTGACCACAAAATCAAAATTCTTCATCATGCCCTTAATGATACAGTGATGGCTTTAGACTTGTAAAAACAGCTTTGGCTTAAAGAAAAGGAGCAAGTTTTTATTTTTCTCTAACATGAAAAATATATTAGAAATCCAGTGATAAGTCATAGAAGATCATAATTTAATTGACTAAAAGTATTTTTAGATGTATGAAGCATTGTATCCTCAACTAATGTCACCTTTTCTAGTATACAGAGGAGTAGTAGGCCAGCCAGCTAGGTCCTATGTACCCATTGCGCAGTTCCAGGGCTGTGACATGTATTTTGTAATATTACAAAGATTTCCTTGGGGGATAAACACGGTCCCTATTCTCAGAGAGTTCATACTCCGGTGCAACAGACAGGAAAAAAACCCCCAAAAAACAAAAACAAACAGAGCGTGATGAGGTAGCGTTTTGAATGTTCTCCTGGGAAAGAATACAGAGTGCTGCAGAGACTCTGCGGAGGGGACGCTAAGCATACATTTGGGAATCAGAGGTTTTCCTGTGAGAAGTGATACCTGAGTTGAATCCTGAATAGAATCATATTAGTTTTTTATTGCTTTATAACACATTACCCCCACAGCTCATGGCTTGAAACAATGCACGTTTATTCTCTCACAATGCAGGTCTCCTGGCTCAGGGTCTCTTACAAGTAAGGTGACCGACTCATCTGGTTAGCCCTGGACTTTCCTGGTTTTGAAACTGGAAGTCCCACCTCCCAGGAAACGCCTGGGTTCCAGGCAAACCAAGATAAATGATCACCTTACTCAAAAAGCTTCAACCAGTGTGCTGACTGGGGCCGCAGGCGTCTCAGGTTTCGGCTGGGCCAGGCTCTGCAGCCAACCTCACCCAGTGGTTGTTAATCGGACTCCGTTCCTTCAGAGCTCTGAGCCCGAGGACCCTCAGCGATCCTCTCCATCAGAGCCATTGCATGAGAAGGGCCAGAGAGAGAATGGCAGTGAGACAAAAATGACCGTTCTCACCGTTTCGTAACCTAACCACAAAGAGGCATTGCATCACTTTAGCTGAATTCTATTTGGTAGAAGCCTGTAGCTAGCTAGATCCAGTCCCACCTCAAGGGGAGGGAAGCAACCAAGGACAGGACCACTAAGAATCAAGGACCCCTGGGAGCCAACGGTCCAGGAAATAAACACAAACTGAGCAAATGACCATATCATATGTGTGATAATAAACTGTTATGGTGCCAGAAAATGAAATCTTAGGTATGAGGATGTTTAATAAGGGAAATTGCATTAGCTCAGAAAATGCCGAGAAAGCGATGCCTGGGTTGAAATCTAAAGGAATAACCAGCA
>NW_017731487.1:360019-361941 GCF_001890085.2 Hipposideros armiger | reverse complement strand
ACAATCTACTTTGAGCTAGTTTTTGTATATCATTTAGGTAAGAGTCCAACTTGATTCTTTTACATGTGTACATCCCGTGTTCCAACACCATTTGTTGAAGGAGACTGTCTTTTTCCCATTGTGTAGCCTTAGCACCCTTGTCAAAGATCATTTGAACAGATACATGTTATTTCTGGGTTCTCTTTTCTCTTCTACTGGTTAATGTATCTGTCTTTATGCCTGTGTTCTTTTTGTAGCTTTGCCATATGTTTTGATTCAGGAAGTATAAGACTCCCAGCTTTGTTTCTCTTTCTCAAGACTGTGTTGGCTATTTGAGGTTCTCTGAGATTCCATATGAATTCTAATATGGTATTTTATCTTACTGCAAAAAATGCCATTGGAATTTTAGTAGAAAATGCATTAAATCTGTAGATCACTTTGATACTATGGAGATTTTAACAATATTAAGTCTTCCATCCACGAATACAGGGTGTCTTTCCATTTATTCATGTATTTTCTTTCTTTCAGCAATGTTTTATAGTTTTCAGTGTACAACTTTTTGCCTCCTTGGTAAAGTTTATTCCTAAGTACATTTATTTATTTATTTATTTATTTATTTATTTATTTATCTATTTTGATGATATTGTAAGTAAGCTACCAAATCTAAGAAAATGAGACAGAGAAGTTGAAAGTAAAAGAATGGCAAATGATATATAGTATAGCACTAACCAAAAGGAAGTTGATTGANTTGTAAGCATTGTAGCCATATTGGTCGCTTAGATAATGAAATATTTTAATATGCATTAATTTGTCCTGTATTCCTGTGGAGTTGTTTGGATGTAGAAATGTCTCCATTTTTTTCAAAGGAGGATATGAAGCTCGGTGCGATTAAGTGACTAACCCAAGGTCACACTGCTTCCAAAAACAAAGTACTTTTTAAAAAGTGTAGATCCAACTGAACTCCTATTAGCGTTGCCAAGTTTCTCAACGCATTAGGCAGCCTTTGTTTCCGACACGTTGTGGTCTATTCTGTGTTTCCCCCTAGGACACCTGTGGCTGGACAGCCGTTTGATGCCGTGTCAGACTCAGCGGTATTTATGCTTTTAAGTGGATTTGCCACAAGAGGGCGCAAACACTTAGGAAACAGATTATCTCTGTGCTTTTTGCTTCCAACTGACTGGAAGAGGAAGGGAGAGTTGGAGAGGGCAAAAAAGGAAGCAGAGTCTTTTTAAACAATTAAACTCCAGGTATTTTACATTCCAGCATTGCAGGCAAGCTGACCGGAAATTGAAAGCATGTCTATGCATCAGGCAAGACGAACAGAAATCCTTCACAGATTTGAGACGTTTAGGAAAATTTATCATAAACAAATTCATTGTGAAGACTTGCTATGCTTTGGCCTCCCGAACATGTTTTCATGTGATTAGCAGGAAGATACCCTTGCAGCGCAAAGCACAACTGGAATATTCTTTCCTTTTTTTCTGTCTCACATGTCTTTCAGTGTGAAAGTCAATTTTCTTCTTTTCTGGGAATCCTTCCTTGATAGTATTCGCCCTAAGCATTATTTTCCTCCTCCCCCTCGGCATTAATAATTTCATTATCCATCTGTTCCTCTCACCCACAGGTAAGTTAAGGTCCTATAGACTTTAAACATAATCCTTGAGTTGGAAGAATCAGAGACTAGAGACACTAGAGAAAAGTAATTTTCAGAAAAAGTGCTCCTTATCAGCAATTCTCATCTTACAGATCTTGAGTCACAAGAGTTTAAGTAATTTCCCCAAAATTACACCAAGGCCAATTTGACTCCAAACCAGATGACACTAATTTGACTTTAGAGCATTTTGACAAGAATATAGATTTTGAATTCCTTCACAGCACTTTCAGAAGGATAACAGATCTTGAAGTCATATGCAATAAATAAAATTGAAGTTTATTAATAATTC
>NW_017731487.1:342180-357144 GCF_001890085.2 Hipposideros armiger | reverse complement strand
CTCATGAATTTGTTTGTTTTTTCAACCTATAATTTTGAAACGAAAACTGACAGAATTACAAGTGTATATCCTCTGTAATAATTCTTTTCTTTCCTAATATAATTGTTTCTCTCTGTTCCTTTTCTTCCTTTCATCCACTCTGCATTTTTCTTATCTTAACCCAGTTTTTCATCTTGTTTTTAAACATTTTAAACACTGTTTTGTTTTTCTGTTTGGATTATTCTTTTACCGAATTAGTTTTTATTTTCTTAATTTCTTCATTAATCTTAGCATGTTTTTCTTCAAATATCTTTTAATTTTTAAAATGCATGTAAAGGTTTGTCTTGAAATACACATTTTGATTTGTAGTGTGGTCATTTGGTGTTCAGTTTATAGTAATTTTTGATTTCCAATGTGATTGTCATTTTTGTTTCAAACTGTTTCTATGCCATGTAACATAAATTTAGAAAAATATGCATTAAAAAATATACAGTTCAATTTATTCATCACCAAGTGAACAGCTAAATAACCACAACACAGGTCAAGCTAGAACAATGTACCCCGACATTCTCCTGTTTTGCTCCAGGACATTAACCCTCTCTCACTTTACGATAACCATTTTCTTGTTTAGGAACCACTTGTGTTTCTGTATTAGTTACCATCTAGTCATGTATTCTTAGACACAGCAGCTTTTACTTCTCTTACTCTACATTGTGTTGTGGGAATTGTTGTGTTGCTGCATGTCTCTGCAGCTCCTTTATTTTCATGCCGCATGTGCCATATTCAATACATTTAATACAATCTTTTCCATTCATTCTACCATTGGTGGACCATTTCCAGAGTTGGTGTATCATAATAACAGCCCTAACAACATTCTTTTAAATGCCTTTTTGCGTGCATGTATGTTAACTTCTTTTAGATATATACTTAGGGTTGAAATTGCAGCATCATAAAGAACGTGTAACTTCAAATAGAGAAAATAATACTAATTTTTTTCCAGAGGTTTTTTTGTTTTGTTTTAACAATTTATGCTTGCTACTGAAGTTCATGAGAGCTACTTTTGTTCTGCATTCTTTCCAACCATTGTATTATCAAATTTCTCATCAATTTTTTTTTCTAGCCTTCTGTGGGGGAAATAGTGTTATCTCATTGTAGTTTTAATATTTGTTTCTTTTATGACTTTGAAGCACCTATGTATATGCTTATTATTTGTATATCATCATTTGTGAAGTGCTAACCAACTGTCATAAGCATATTTTTTATTGTATTGCCTTTCCTTTTCTTAGTGATTTGAAAGATTTTTTTGTATATCATGGGTACAGTCTTCATCATTTCATTTGTCAATATATTCTTTCAGTAAGTGCTTGTTTTTTTACTGAATTAATGCTACTTTTTAGCAAAAATATTTTAATGTCATCAAAATTTATCAATATTTACTTTTTAAATAATTTTTATTACCTGTTTAAGGAATATTTTCTGTTCAGAAGTTTTAAAGAATTCTTCTGTGTTATTGTTCTGAAGCTTTTTTTGTTTCATCTTAACATTCAGATCTGCAACTCACTGGAGTTGATTTGTGTACAAGCTGTGGATATGGACATGGATTATACATGAATACCAAATATTAGCAGCGCCATTTATTAAAAACAATGTTTCTTTTTTTTTTTCTACTCATTTAGATCACTTTTTTTAGATGTCAAATGCCCATTTTTGTGTGGGTATCTCTCTGGCTTCATTATTTGATTCCATTGATGTAGTTTCCTATTTCTGCATAAATATCATACTGTCAATTATGGTAACTTTACAGTGTCTTAATATCCAGGAGGGCAAGACTTCCCATTTTGTTCATTAAAATTATCTGGGATATTCTTGGCCCTCTGCATTTTCATGTGATTTTTAGAATCAGCTTTGCAAGATAAACAAACCATCAGAGAGTTGTGATTAGGTAAATCCCGTGTAATTTGGACAGAATGACATTATTATGATATTGAGTCTTCTGATGTAATAAAATGGCATATTCCTCCATTTAAGTGTTTTTGTTTGTTTGTTTGTTTTTGAGAGGGTTGGTAGGATGTGCACTAGGAAGGAGTAAATTCACCTTAGGCACAACAAATTTGCTTAGAACCTGATTATGTAATGATCCACAGGTAGTCTTGGCTATTCTACATATGTATTCTACATATCTATCAGTAGTAGGGCAGTTTGATTTTATTCCTTCACTCTACATATTTTTGTTTATTTTCCTTCTCTTAATGAACTCTTAGCATCCAAAAGTGGATACTGTGGCCATCCTTTTTTCTTTTTTTAATTAAAGTTTATTGGGGTGACAATGGTTAGTCAAATTACATAGCTTTCAGGTGTACAATTCCATAATACGTCATCTATATATCACATTGTGTGTTCACCTCCCAGAGTTAGTTCCCCTTCCATCACCATGTGTTTTTCTTACTCCTGACCTCAAAGAGAAAGCTTTAGACATTTCACCACAAAACATGATGCTTTCTCTTTTTATTCATTGTAGCTATCTTGTATTAAAAGAAAACTATTCCTTGAGTTTAATTATGAATGGGTATTTAATGTTAAGAATGGATTAATCTATGTATATTAAGACAACCCTCTGATTTTTCTCTATTATTCTATGAAGGTGGCAAATTACATTGACTTAAAAATGTTCCCAACCTTACTTTCAAGACTAAATACAATTTGATCATAATATGTTTTGCTGGATTTTCTTTGTTAACATTTCTTTAGGATTTAGAAAACATTAATTTTCCTTTATTGTAAGACCTCTATCATGTGTTTCTAAATCAACATTATGGTGACACACCAAAAAAGAAAAAAACATCAAACTGAAAGGCAAAGCATTTTCCTTTTTTGTTTGTTTGTTTGTTTGTTTGTTTGTTTGTTTGTTCTATCTGGAGGAATGTGTGAATTTGGCAACATTTCTTCCTTTAGTCTTTGGGAAATTTTCTAGTGAAGCTAGTTGTCCCTGAAGTTCTTTCTGGAATGATTTTGAGGAAGAGGACTAGTTGTTTATTTCAAGATTATACCAACTATCCATTTCAGTGTCCTGGCAACATACAAATAACTTTCTATTACACACAAGGGAAATACTGCCCTTAGATTAGGCAAGAAGGGACTCTGTCCTCAATCATGTGTGTTATGACCAATTTGTTCCAGTTTGTCAGACGCTGATCCAGTTTTGAACCTTGAAATTCCCTGCATCTTAGGAAACTCCTCAGTTCCATGTAAACCACAAAAGTTAGTCACCCTAACATTGCCCACCTGGCAGCTCTAAGGATTGACAGGGTCTCTATATATCCAGTATAGTCTCTATGACATGGGTATAGGGATAAAAAGAAAAGGAGGAAAATAAAAATATTGCTCACATTAGCAACAGATATTAAAAATAGGAAATAAAATACAAGCAGTACCTAGTCAAGGTTCACAAGAAAATAAACCCCCAAATTTCATATTTTTATTTAAAGATATAAGCAAAAACATGTTTCTGAAATTTAAAAAAAAACCCTCACATTTACATAATTGAGTGCACACTGCATGCTGGGAAAATGAACTCAAGATGATTAACAATAAGAAAATTCTAGCTAAGTTATTTGCATTTGAGGCAGAGGTGTGGTAAGTTATCTGAAGTTATCTTATTGTGGATGATGTTATTTACATGTAGTTTTAACAAAAAGGATTCCCGAGAGTGGTGGTGAGAAAAAGGGATTTAATGAGATAGAAAAGCAGCCATAGATGTGTGGACAGCAGTCTTACGTGTGACAAGGACATTGAGGTAACATGCACTGAAATTAGGAACAAAGCCATATACCTGTCATGCCAACATGAGCTGAGTCATGAGAAAGGGAATCCCCAGTAACAGGCTGCGGGGTTCCACCATGACTGAACAGGAGTACATGATAGTTCCTGGATTCCAGGGACCGGTTTTATGGCGAATCTCATTTTTTTATGGGGAAAATCTTTCTCAGCTATGTCATCCTGAAAGGGTTGCATAAATGTTAAGCATATATTTTATTTTTCAAGTATTCAATTTTCTCTGAATTCTTAGACATAGTAGGACACACTGACTATAAAATTCAACACAAAAATGCTATTAAATTCAGTTGCTTTATGATATGGAGTAACTTTTTTGTATTAATATTCAATTTGTAAAAGTTATCCATGTCAAAAACCAAAAAGCTACTAAGCTTGAACATAACCTTAAAAGTCATAAGCAAGCTGAAAAAGATGCCATCTTTCTATCTTGAATGATTTTTGTGTGATATACTGACTGTTTGAAATTCATAATCCATGACCTTGGTTTCTGAACTGAAGATGGAGAAATTATTCTATTTTCATTTTTCTTGAAGATTTCACTCTCTTGTAGTAAAAGTTTAACGTGAATGTGTATTTTCGGTGTCAAATGATCTCATTTGAACAGGTACAAGCTTATATACAGTATATCTATGAAGCAGAATGGGGTGAAAGCTAAAAAAAATGTTACTGCTTAGTGGCTACAGCGAGTTGCTCTATTTTAATACATCAGTTGACATTTTGTGTGCAGAATTCATGCATTTCCAATAGTCCCCACAAAATGTCAGCCTGTTCAGGAACAGTAAGCTGGCAGAGAACAGCTTCCACAGCCTAGACAATTGCCCGGGACTGCCCTGCTGCCAAGCCAGTGCCCCAATTATGTGTCACACGCAACTCTTCTCAGTAACTGCATATGCACTCTAAATGCCACCCACTCTTCTGCTCATCACCCTCTCCCCACAAAGTGAACACAAGGGCCTATTTTTTTTTTCAAAACCTCTGTATCATAGTGATAAAGCAAAACCATATTCTGAATTATATTATTTGCATTGAGTGAGGCTTTTACAATTACAATTGAATGAATCCATTTCATTATTAATCAAAACAACTCATTTGCCTGTAAAATATTCTTCCTTCTCTCCCTCACACTTTGATTTTTGACACATACACACTCAGCTATTCCATAAACTGTAAAGGGTTTCCTACAGGGAAGAAAAGTTGAAACCAAGTAAAAATGTGAAATTTGTTTTCGAAGAACAAATTTAAGAGTAACCATTTCTTTTTGTGTTACCTTCAAATTTTATGTAGTTAAATCTTAACGTCTCTAAGAAAGCATCCTGACTAGCCCTAGTCATTCTGATCTTTGAGTGGCAGCATAGAATGTTCCTTAAGAATAGGGGTTCAAGAGCCATACGCACTCAGCTAAATCTCAGCTATATTTCTTATAAACTCTGTGACTCTGGTATGTCATTTACCCTCTCTATGCTTTAATTTCCCTATCTGAAACATGCAATATTTTGTATATACCTGATGGGCTGGTTGTGAAGACTAAATGAGTTTATAGACGTAAAGTTCATTAAACAGTGTCTGGCCCATGGTTAGACAATATAAGTCTATGATCTTATTAGGATCACCTGTGCTTTCTCCCTGGATTTTTAAATTATTATCTGAACTTAGCATTTTGTACTTTTCTCAGGCTTACTTGCTATACATTTAGTTATAGGTATTGAAGGGAGAAGACAACATCTTAGCTTTGGATGTTGAACCTTTCACAGTATTTGATATAGATTCAAGTATAGTAGATCCTAACTTGAGAAAAAATGACTATTGTACAATCTAATGCCAAATTAGATCATTTGTTCAGTTTGGCTGATGTATAAGTGTATGAGAGCTTGTATAAAGATATTTTAAAAACATGATTAGAACCCAAAAACAGAAGAGAGAGAGAGACTGAACACATGAAAATCATGAAAAGGTTTTTGCAATCTAGCATATGAGAACTAAATTTAGCTTTATACTCCTAGGCTCCCAATATAAAAGGAAAGCGATAGTAGCTTATACTTTAAACAAATAGGAATATTCATTTTTGACAGGGGACAAAGTTGTTATTTCTTCCCTGATCTGAGGGAAACTATCATATGGAGGAAAAAAATCCGTGAAGAAACCACAAGTTATTTGACTCTAATTTTACAAACGCTGTGATTTATTTATCATATGTTTACATATTAGATGCCAATAAAAGACTAGGGTATAATATGGTTTTGTAACTTAGTGAATATGTTTTTCTGGACTTTTGAGACTCCCTGCTTGTGCATTTTGCTCTTTGCTGATCTAATTTGGTTTAAGTTTAGAGCTTTGGGGACACAAGAAAAAGAAAAGAGTCTTAAATTTTTCCACACCAACATCACTCTGCTCGGGTGTGAATTTGGCAAAATCTGAGTAACAGCTAATGTGAGATTCAGCTCTCTGGCCACACTTCTCCCGCCCTGCCTCATGGTATAGGCTGAGGAGGAATCTGCAGTTTCTGATGCGATCGCGGAGCTGACGTTATGTTAACAAAACTCACAGAACCTGTACTGACGGCAAGTGGACGTCCATGAATGGGCCCTGAGTATTTCCCCCCAGATAATACAAATCTATGCAAGTAGCTAATATATAATATGCCATAAAAATAATACTAAAGTAATGACGACAACAATATAAAAACTGGCCTTGGAGTAAGAAAACCAGGGTTCTCAAAGTAGCTGCACGCCTACAAAGCTTGAACAATGCACAACACTCAGCTTCTTGAAGTGTCTGGGAAAAGATTAAATGGGGTAACAGATTTCAACCCCGATCTCTGGTTCAATATCTCACACATGGAAGCTCCTAAGAAAATTATTTCCTCTTGTGCCAAACTTATTATTTATTATGAAAAATGCAAGTATTTCTTACTGAAAAGAAGTCCGTAAGCATCTCCTACGATACTCTGATAATATAATAGGTTTATTGGGGGTATGTTCATTGCTTATGTAAATGACACTTTTCAATCCAGGGAGCTTGAAGAGATAACACCCAGTTGAATGGAAGTAAAGATGGGATTTGTGGGCCAGCATGTTTACCTCAGACATCTGAGAACTAAGCTGCCTATGTTCATGTGCCACTTGGTTTCCAAAAGGAGAAGGAATCAGGGACCAGAGAGAGCCTTAAATTGCAGTCATGAGCAATAGAATTGATTGGTTTATGCAAAAGCTGGATATCTTCATAGCCTGCAAGAGTAAATAAGAGGCAATTTAATCAGGATTGACCTCAGAGCTGTAGCGGAACCTAAACGCAGTGATTGATGGGATGTCAATCTGAGCTAGAAAGAAGAGAAAATGTCGCTAGTTGAGCCACTGCTTAAACATTCTCCGATAATGCAACAAAATCTTTTATTTGTAGACTGGAATGTAAATAACTGGAGATATTAGCCTCTTGGTGACCATGAGGGGTGGGCATTTGCATGTGGCAGCAGACCCAAGAGACAGCCTCTGGCTCTCCATTGTCACAGTACATATGTGTATTCTGTGGTCTACTTATTAAAAGCTAGTTCATGTCCTGGGTTCCATTAGCGTTGTTTTGTTCAGCCCTCTCCACCCGTTAACAGTGACGGCTGAGCTGAGTAATCCTTGCCCTCTAAGGAGCCCATAGGGGACTATGGAGGGGACACAATATCCACCCATAGACGTGATAAAAAGCTGGGTTCCACAGAGCACATGCTGTTCTGTGATGACCACAGAGGTCATGCTTTCCCAGATGATGTTTCATGCAGGGTTTGGAAACTTGGTTTTCCGGAAACCCTAAAAATGGCAGGAGTCACACAACTCCTGTAATATCACGCGACCAACGTAACCTCGGAGAACAACACCGGGGAGAACTTTGTCCTGGGAGCACGTTGTAGTTTGGGTCAATATGAAAACTGGTCTAGCTTTCAGTTTTTGTGAAATTCAATGTTTGAGTTTAAACAGACGCTAGTTGGATGTTGGGCTGATACTGAATATCGCATTGCAGAAGGAGAGAAAAATTTCCCAACAGATTTATGTCCTTAAAGACACAATGATAAGTTTGGAGCATCTAGAGAGTTCACGCATTCTATGACAGCAATCTCACCCCAGGGCAAATGCTTGGGAATAAAATTTCTGAGTTTAAAATGTTTCTGGGAAAGCAGGAAATTAGACCGGGGGAGGGACCCAGTTGAATTCTCCTTAATATACCCCCAGTAGTACACATTTTTAAAAAATTAAATACACACACACACACCACACACACCACACACACACAGAGAAGTATTCCTTATGTGGCTTTAGTAAAGGCTTAGATTGGAATACTTGACCAGAAAACAAACGCACATGTATTTACATATGGTGATAGTGAAATGACAGCATGGTTGTTTGTGCTGCAGTGGATACAGCCTGGGGTTATGCATGTGCCAGAAAGCTGGGTTCTAAACCCAGCTGTCTCACTTAGGTGTGTGACGCCAAGATTTTGCTTACTCTTATTGAGCTTCAGGTTCTACAGTGTAGATGCTAATTTCCCATCACAAAGTTGTAAGGACAATCATCCCATATACAGAAAATCCTCTGGGAATTGTGACCGATTTTACTAATTCACAATATCATCATTAATCCTCTCATAACAGTTTATCTGCATGTGGCAGAAACACATTTTTAAAAATAAGTGCCATTTCAAAGCATACAGAAACTGTCCTTCTCCTCTGAAATAAACAGCTTGCAGTTTAATGGCACTTAATTTTTATGACCTGTGCTTATAGGAAAATTCAGTTTTCTTCCCCAACCCCTTCTACAGAAATGCTTAGTATGAAAACTTGGTGCATACATATTCAGTGAATGCTTTTCAAAAGCTACCTAAATTGTCTTTCCAAAATATAAATACATGTGAGAGGAAACAATCGACTACTCAAATGGATGGCCGTCTTTGTGCTCTCTTACAATGAGCTCCTATCAAGGAGGATAATGAGGGTTTATATTTGCCTCGCACCTGTTTAAGCAGGCCTCAGGCTGAGCTGAAAATGCACCTCGTCCCACAGTCCTGGGCCTGGAGGTGCTGAGAACAATCTGAAAAAATTGCCTTTAATGGAGCTGAACCAGCTTCATGGCCCATTTTCGGGAATAGGTTTTTTCCTAATGTTTGTGGTGTTGACTCGCAGTAGAAAAAGTACACATCAAAAGCTGGAATTTGGTTTTTGTTTCCTATTGCTGACTACAGAGGTTAACAGATGCAATATTTTCTTTTAAAGAAAATTGGTCCAATTCTTCCTCGAATACATTTAGTAATTACACCAATTGTGAATTTTTTTTTTAAATAAAGACATTTAAAAGATTGGAAATTGGTTATTCTTTGAAAGCATCCTGAAGCAGTTATAATAGCAGCCATTGGAGATCAGCAACATTTTTCTTAGCAATTTTTAGGAAACACAAAACAAAATAGCAGCTACTTAACTGCCAATAGTAGCAGATTTCCTTCTCTTTATAGTCAAGAGGGTAGCTTTTCTCAACTATACTCTGAAAAATTGTATTAAGCAAATGTCACATTTGCGGTTAACGGTTACTATATTACAATGTAGGAGTAGTTAGATGCTTATTGTTCAAAGTGATCATATGTCATCCTTCTGCAGTGGCGATGATATAATATCTTGCTGCCTGTTTTAGCTTTTGGTCTTTAAAGCCAAATTTAAATGTATGTACTACTGTCAGCCAACCTTAAATTTGAGTTAATTTTAAGGTCGAAATGCCTGTAATTTACATTTGTCTTTAAGACAATAGCAGTCAAAAACTGGAGGCATATTCCAGTGAGAATGCAGGGTTTTATATGCCCAGCCCTGGGTCTGGGTCTCAGGCCTGCTTCTTGTAGTTACGAAAACCTGGAAAAGTCACATCACCTCTTTGTGGGGTTTTTTTTTTTTTTTTCTCATCTGTAAAATACACAAAAAATTGCTTCCTTTTAAATTATAGTAAGAATCAAATAAGATGGTTGATTTAAGGCTTAGCAAGGAGAATTTGCTCAGTATATTTCTCTTCCCATCACCCAATTCCCCAGTAGATTAAAAAAAAGGGTATGCATCTATAGATATCTCTCTCCTACTAGAATTGAACTGGAAATAATTATTTTTAATATCAATTTCAGTCGGTTAAAAAATGTCATTTGGAAATTCACTCAGCGATTTACTTAACGACAAAAAATATGTCTTATACTAAGAAGACACTATTTGTATTAAAGCCAAAGAGTTAACTATTTTATACTAATCAGGAGATTGCTTTGGGTGTAAGAATCTAGTAAGGAACTTCTAATTATTAGCGGTTCAGAGGATTAGAAGTTTTAGTCTATCTTCCTTAACAAGTGACTAGAATTTCATTCTGATTCTGTGTGGGACCCAAGAATCTATGTGTTTAACAAGTTTCCCAGATGATTTGGATATAGAAGGCTGATAGTCCACATTCTGAAAAACACTCAAATATCTCAGATAATTCCCAACAAAACATAAGCTGGCGCTAAAACAGGCAATGGCTTTCGTGTGAAGTGCCAAAGAATCCTTGGATTTAATAAATCACATTTATGAAGTCACCATTCTCGAAAAAGGCAGCCTGCCAAGTGTAATCAGCAACAAAGAGCTATCTAAGATTGTGTGCCAACCTTGTTCTCATTGGGAACACAGCATACAATCACTCGCTAGATAATGTGGTTTTATCATTGATTATAAAATTGTCACATAGGTTAACACTATGTTGTCCCATTTTAATATCACGCATTAATGCAAATTTTACTTGCTCCAAGAAAAAGTACAGGTCATGTCATAATAACCAAACGGAGAAGCATTTTCTTACATCCATCAGTATAGTGCTAAAAACTGTATCTTCTGAATACAAATGGTCTTCACTGAATAAAGAAACTCAAATTTTAAAATACCCATTTTGTGGAGTTCAGGTGCATTGATGAATGGAACCCTGACATGTTGCTTAAATACCCAAAATATTATGTTTGGGTTCTTCCTTCTTAAATGAAAATCCTTCAGCTCTTCATTTGTCCTGCAACTTATAGAAGTCCAATATTTTTTGTTGCATCCTTTTCAGACTTTCAGAGACATTTGGGCTCAATTTACTGCCAAGACAACCAATCAATTAATTGATCATCATTCTGCCAGACCCAGGCAATGCAATTGGTATTCATGTAGCCTTTCCCATGAGAAAGCTAAGGTTTTAGGGGATTTAACTGAGATCACATGGATAATTACTATAAAACCTGGGCTTGAACCCCAGGCTTTGAATGCCAAATTCTGTACTCTCAGTTGCTAGTCAGAGGTATGTGTTGTGGAATGGGGGCATCACTTGGTTTTATAAAAGAATCAGCCGAATATCAGCTGGAAATTTTTCTTGTAATTGTACATTCAATAACAGAGTTAATAAAGTGCATTAAGAACTATAAAATTAGGTATTAAAGTCATGATTAAATTTCATGAGAGCAAAAAAGAAATGAAGATAACCTTATCATAATTACATCTTATTAAACTGAGTTTTTACATTCTGATTGAAGGAGGTATACCAGATTAGAGCATTAGGAGAGAGAATATTCCTTCTAGCCCTAAGGCCCTTTGGGTCTGTTTTACGAGATTTGATGTACTTCAAATAAACTCATGTCTCAAACCATCAAAAAAATTTTTCAGGCCCCTACTGTGTAGATTAACAAACTATCAAAAAAAACAGCAATAACTTGGATATGATGGTATAAGAACATAAGCGAATCTCAAACATCATCTCTCTGTTTAAGGAACTTGGTTTTTCTAAAGGGGCTGAAGACATTCTGAAATCCATCATTCATTCACTCAGCACTTCTAAGTGTCATGGGTTCTTTTGGATGCTGGATATAAAACAGGATAAATACTTTGTCCTTTCTATCAGTTTAAATTTTTTATTGGAATGGACAGATCAGTAAATAAGTAATTATGTGTCAAATACTTAGTTACAAGTCAATCCCAATGTCATAAGATTTTAGTGCATAGAAATTCAGTATGGTTTTTAAGAGACTGGCCCCCAGAATTGACTGCCAAATTCAAATATGGCTCTACCATCTACCAGCTGTACGATGCTGGAAAATTTATTTTAACTCTCTATGCTTTGTTATTGTTATTTGTAAAACAGGGTTTTGAGGAATATCTGCTTACTAGGGTTATGGGAGCACTGAACTAAATAATATATGTAAGTTGCTTTAAACAGTGTCTGGAACATGGTTATGCCACATGAACCAGGCTAACTTTACACATGAGAGTCTTTTTAAAACCCTTCAGAAAAGCCAACATGGTAGTAGTCTTAAATGACAAATGGGAATTTACTAGGAAGTAAAATAGTCCAAGTGCTCTAAAATGTTGAAAAAACTGGGAAAAGGAACAACTTTGTATAGAGCAAGCGTAACAAAGACAGTGAACTGTGTGAAGAGTCATAAAGGTGATTTTACTGATATGTGGGATATAAAACTGAAAACAACAAGGAACAAGACAAACAAATGAAGAAACAAAAACTCATAGACACAGACAATAGTTTAGTGGTTACCAGAGGGTAAGGGGGAAGGGGGGTGGTAGAAGAGGGTAAAGGGGATCAAATATATGGTGACAGAAGGAGAACTGACTCCGGGTGGTGAACACAAAATGTGATATATAGATGATGTATTACAGGATTGTACACCTGGAATCTATATAACTTTGCTAACAATTGTCACCCCAATAAACTTAAAAAAAAAGAGTCATAAAGGAAGTTTGAGAAGTGTCCTGGAGACCTGACCGTGCGCTTTAAAAATGTTGTCCCTTTGAAGGATGATTCCTCCTTCCCTTTATTTCAGGAGCCAAATGAGCTTCTTGGAGAGAATTGCCAGAGAAGAGCATCACCACCCCCATGCTTTCATGTCCACCAGATGCTACAGGACAGCTGTATGCATGCTGATAATGGTCCCATCTTTCTAGCATTACAGGAAATGGTTCTGGTTGCATTACGGATGGGATGGAGGGCAAGAGGCTGACGGCAGGGACACAAATTTATAATCTCTTGAAATGATCTGGGTGTACATTAGCAAGAGTCTGACCTAAGCCACTGAACTAAGGCATAGAGGGAAGGAGGATGGATGCGAGAGATAACTGGGGTACATAATAAACATGACTTCTTTTTATATTGACCAGATATGAAAGGAAGGGAAAGAAAAGAATCCAAGGTGACACCTGAGTTTTGGGCTTTAGTAACCAAGACAATCATGATGCTATAAATTAAGGGAAATCAAAAAGGGATACAGTTTTAGAAGATTAATATGAATTCCTTTGAAGCTGAAGTACTTTTTAATTTATAAAATGTTTTATAAATACCATTGTCATTATGATCTAAGCTTCATAGTCCAAATCACCATCATCACTGCTACTTCTCTGTTGGCTTTGTGACATTAGACTTGTAAGTAACCAGATGAGGCATGTCTCCAAGGCTCAGGTCACCCAGTGGCATTTTTTTGGTTTGGTTTTTCATGGGACAAAGGCAGATTTTTAAGATGACCCAAAGATCAGATGGCATCTCAAGTGTTGACTGCTTGTGATTGAACTGGTTGTTTTGAGTGTTGCCATCTGCTGCCCTGATAACTTCAAGTCACTGTAGACAGAAATGCCAGATCTGCCTCTGGGTAGCTGTTGGCTTTCAAGCCCATTTTACTTAGTGCTAATGCCAATTTCTGGTTGTTTCTACAGCTGGTTAATATGAAAACACTTGGTAGATGCTCTCTACTGGGAATGATCTCTAAAGGAGGTGATTCTGATGATAAAAGAGGCAAAAGACAACCTCCCTCCCTTGCAAGTAGCTGGGGACCATAAACTGCGTTTTAAAATTTGTTATTTATTTTCTTTTTAGGGCAATTGTGTTATGAATAAGATCTCTTATCACCACTGTATCTTATTGCCTACTTTCACAGTTGGTGCATCATTTATTGAACAAAACACTAAAATAATGGATGATTAAGTGCAATTTATTTAATAAATACCTTCTTTAATAAAACTTAAATAAACAAAACATGGCTTTAAATCTTATAAGTGATTATAAAGAGAAAATATTTTCTCAAATTCACTTGAATCTGTTATACTGAGAATGGGGAAGAGATATCCCCCAAAGCTACGATTTAGAGAACACTTGAAAAGGTGTCCATGTCTAATTCATTATCGTTCATCCACATATTTTAAAATTTCTCTCTGGACTGATCCACGCATTCAGAAAAATATATCATTAAACATGTTGGTAGAGAACTTGTTGAGCCATTTTTACTCATTTCTTTCAACTTCATGCCATCAGCTTCCATTAAAGGACACTATTGGAAAAGCTGTATGAAAGTTAAAGTTGTATTTAGTAGAAAAAAGCTTTGACGTCAGAGAGCACTGTACTACCCATGCCTTCTACATGAGTTAGTTCATAGCAAACATTCGGTGCTCAGCAGCAGGCATAGATGTGCTTCACTAAGAAACAAACTCAAGTGCAACCCACTGACCAGTTACCAATTCTCTGCAGGAATGAACAATTCTCTAGCAGAATTCCTAGAGCCATGTTTGTGGTCCTTAGGGCGTGTATGCCAAACCTTAGGGAATGGGTTTCTATTTCCTTGGTTTCATTTTAATTTCTCTGTTTATTTGTTTTTTTTTTGTTGTTGTTGTTGTAGTTTTTTTAGCTCCATTTTCCTAACTTAAAATAATGTGTGAATTTGGCTAATTTTCCTTGAATCTCTTGGGAAAGACAACTCATGGATTCATATAATATCTAACATGTAGGGAGTGATTTTTACATGTTAGGAGCTGTCCCCAGAGCTTTACCTGCACTCAAAGGGATATCAATGCCATCACCACACAAGGGAAACAATTCATTGCTCAAGGTCACAAGCCACCAAGTGGTGGGGTTGAGCTATGAATTCAAATAATCTCCTTTGAGCCGTCATCCACTTCATTGTCTTTTGTTTCCACATGCAATATACTTCTGAGGTGTTTCATGATCTTGTATTTGCCATCAACCGACAAATACATGCAGATTGTTTAGCTACTGTGCATGGCATTGTGGTGGATTAAAAAAATAGACCTAAATCTCTAAAATATATATATGTTATATTGGTATGTATATATATATATATATATATATA
>NW_017731487.1:305510-342029 GCF_001890085.2 Hipposideros armiger | reverse complement strand
GTGTGTGTGTGTGTGTGTGTGTGTGTGTGTGTGTGTGTGTGTGTTGGGGGACAGACAACTAAATGTCTTCTAAATGTCTTTTGCTGTCATTCATGAAAGCAATATTGCTGAGGCTTTTAAGATTAAAGAAGAAAGTGTAAATATAAATAATGATAATTTGCACTCCTCTCCCTCCATGCTCAGCACCTATTCTCATGGCTGGAATTTATAAATATCTAAAAAATGAATATTTATTGATGACTTGCTATGATATGTGCCTATCAACTGTGAGCACCTACTGTGTATCACACAAATTACTTCATGTATCCCTCAAAGAATTTCTGCAGTCCTTTTATTTTTTTCATAAGTGCTTTTATGATTTAAAAAATCATAAATATATGTTTCTGAAATTTTTAATAGAGTTTTGATGATAGTCTCCTTTGAACTGTAGGATATTGGATCAAGTTTTCAATGTCATCTAAACATTTCTCAATGTCTCTTCTTAGTCTCATTTGAGATAACCCAGCCCTATTTTTTTCCTTCGGTGATGTGGGTATTTTCCTGTCATCTTTTTACCTAAGATAGCTAGCTCATCATCATCATGCAAAAACACATTAGCTTTAGATATACTTGCTTTCTAATCCCTTTAAATTTCACCACTCATCTCCACCCCAGTTATACATAGCAAAATGTTTACAGTTTTCTAGCCTTTTCTCTTAACTTTACAGGAAAATGACAATTATTCACAATAAGTTTTTCCTCAATGTAGGAAAAGATTCACACAGCACCTTTAGCAACCTAAATGGATATATAAATAGAAAATTTTAGATACTTGCCATTTTGCTGGGTGAAACTAATTCCAGCAAATGACTATTTTAAGCATTTTTCACCTGCTATCCATAACTAGAATAATTATAAACTTGTCTTGCTTATTATTAATGTTATTATATTCTTTATTATGAATAACCAAGTTTTATGTGAATCTCCAAATATTGCTCAATTTTAGAAATTGAAATTGAGCAACTAAAAATCCATGAACCATAGTCAAGGTATGATTTGTGGAGTTTATGGGAAGAGTCATATATAGTATGTGACTCCTGTGGCAGGTGGCCTCAGTCCAATACATGTCCTCAGTGTCACTGATGTCCCGTCAGATGCCCAGACTATCTACCTCAGTCATGCATTCTGGTTAAAAGTCTTTCCTTGCTTATAGGCTGTCTTCAAAGTCTAGCTCCTCTGTCATGTCTTTGTTTATTACTCAACCAGATATTTGAACAATATGGAGTTTATAGTACAAGTGAGTTTTTTCAGCTAGAACACCCCTTCCAATATGAAATAGTTGCAAAAGTCAGGCACTCGCAGGACCGTACATTCAGTCAACGAGATTGCTTTCTTTCTTTCATTACTTTCATTGAAATCATGGAAGCTGTGACTAGAGAAATAGCAGGGAGCAGAGAAGAATAACAGAGCGTAATGATCTTTGGAAGAATCGAGGGGTTCTCTCAGTCAAAAAACACAGGCCAGCTAGACAAGTACTAAGACCAATGTTTACCAAATGTGAAATTTTGCCAACAGTTCTCAACATATAGCATTTTCTATAGTTTTTGTTCTATGATGGGTATGAATATACATAATAAAATAATATTAGGTTGAATCGTGTGACTCAAAGAGTACCTTAAAGAATATTTAGCAGCAAACAGTTGAACACATGGTCTGTGCTTGTGATAGAAAATGCCGAAGCCAACTTAAATGATCTTAAACAGATTAATTGACCAATTGACTTGAGGTTGATCATTTAGAATGACTGGATTTAGGAATGGCATAGGATTAAATTTGATTATTATTTACAAAAGAAATAAAGTGTATAATTTCATTCTCCTCAGAGATATAAATTTTAAAGAAAATTATTTCAAAGATAATTAAATGACCCAAGCAATTAATTAAATGAGGAAATATAGTATTTTCCATCTTCAAATGCCATATTTTTAGTTCAGTAAACCTACTTAAGGTGCTATAATTTTATAGTTTTCCATAAAGACGCAATTAAGCATAAGATCATTAAAATCTGTCCTTGGGAACCTTCCAAAGGGAAATTTGCTTTGAAACAACTTAATGGTCACAAGCATCGGTCTGATGAACAGCACAGATTTATCCATGTTCTTTTTTTTGGGGGGGGGATTGGGGGGATGGGAACAGTGCTGGGGAATTGGGGGAAGGGGAACAGACAAGTTGCTGTCGTTTTGTTCTTCAGTCTAGTTGTGGAGGACGTTGCTTCACTGGCCCAAGTTGGCACCATCATTGCGCTCTTCCCGGGCGAGGCAGATCAGTCGCTGGCCTCTGGACGGCCACTCACTGCGGCTGCTGGCCGCTCACGCTGCCTGCTGGCTACACACGGTAGCCCATGGCAACCTACTGCCACAGGGGCTGCAGCCTACGCCGCTGGCGACTCATGGCAGCCCAGCTCCAGGTTGAACTGTTGTTCAGCATCTTAGCTGTAGAGGGCAGTGTCACTGGCCCTCATATGTAGGATCCGAACCAGGGTCCCCCCGTATCCCAAGCCAGTTCCCAACCATCGCGCCACTCGGCCGGCCCCTATCCATGTTCTTTTAATTCTGCACATAAGAGTAGCTGAAAAATGATAAGTAACTGAAAAACGTATTTCCAGCCTATTCCATTTCTTCTGTGTGGTAACTTCACAGTAACTTTCTTAGGTTTCCCTGTTTCACAGGCACCAAAAGTCCTGAGGTTTGGTACACAGACCATGGCCTCGGCTGGAATGTGAGTGGTCCTCCCTAGCATCAGACTTGTCTAGCTCTGTGTGGACGGCATCAGAGGTGCGTTGGGAGGTGTCAGGATCAAGGAGGGTGCTGGGGAAGGAACCTGACATGAAAAGGGAGATTTGACTCAAAAGTCCTGGTTCGAAGTCCTTAAGATCAGAATGAAGGGGTCGTTTTATGTTTTCTCATGATATTCCAGATCTGCATCTTAGGGGTAAGCCAGGAGTGAAATCTCTGAGGCACGTTTGTAAATCATCAGTAGCACAATGGTAGTCTCCTCTGGGGTGACTGCAACACAGTGTGACATAAAATAGGTGAGAGGGATGCTCTGTACTCCAGGGAGGCAGGTTTCCCAGCTTAGGGGCATTGAGTGGTTACGCAACACTGCAAGCCTGGGCGCCCTGGGGCTCCAGTGGGTCAGCGGCTTCACCTCTGACACTTATGAGCCATGTTATATTAGGCAACTGACGTAGCCTCTCTGGGCCTCAGTAGCCCTCATCTGTAATATGGGTAGGATAATAATGTCAAATAGAAGGTTGTTGTGAATATGAAGTGAATTTGCACATACATGATATTAAGAACAGTACCTGGCACACAGTAAACTCTCAATAAATTTAGATTTATTTATCATCATCATCATCACATCATCTACACTGTGACTTCAGGCTTTTTGATTACAAAATAAATAGGCAGCATTTCCTTTGGAAAAAGGGACTAGCGTTATAGTACAGATGTCACAGTGCCGTCATAGGACTCAAAGGACTGAGGGACTGACATTACCCCATTAAGCCAACGCTGGAAGGAATCAGTAGAAAAATAGTACATTTTACCCAATAATCGGGATGGCTGTCTTCAACCATACACGAAGCAGAACATAGTTATTTTCTGAAAATAATTTGTGAATTGGGGGTTGGGAGCAGCCCATGTTTTTGTTCATTTTAAATGGGCTGTAGGCCCTGATTAAAGTCGGAGGTAGAGAAATGCAATCTGTGTCTCTTGAAATAGTTCCAAAGTAGTTAACATTGCAATCTAGTGTTTGAATCCCAGATGTGCTATTTCCCATAATGGGAATGTGGGCAACCTAAATATGTTTTTTGTTTTTTTTTAAAGTTTTAATTTCTGGGATGTTTCCTTATCAGAAAAGTGAGTAAGAGTCATGAGAATTTAGCTATAAAGATTGTGGTGAGGTTTAAATGAATATATGAATGGAATTTCAAGTC
Source organism: Hipposideros armiger (assembly GCF_001890085.2). NCBI lineage: Eukaryota > Metazoa > Chordata > Mammalia > Chiroptera > Hipposideridae > Hipposideros > Hipposideros armiger. The sequence continues at coordinate 338,053 of NW_017731487.1, read as the reverse complement.
ATTATCATAGTTCCAGAAATACAGTAAACATTTAATAATAAACGATGTTTTTCTTGATGATGATGATTATGATGAAGATGACAGTGATGATACAAATGTATTACACCAGACTGGCATCGCCTTCAAAACTTGGCTATTATTCCTAAGGAAACCCTCTTATAAATGACATTGGGTAGATGAGATGGTGCTTTCAAGACACTGGGCTACACATAGAATAGATACATAGATTTATAATTTATAAAGAGCAGCAGCAACCCTCCAGGAGTTCACAAAAGGGTAGAGGAGAAAAACATGTTTGCCTTTAACATGTAGAACAAGACAGAATGTGATTAATTCTAGGAAAAAGGAGAATTGAAATTCCTTGTGAACATTAGCAGGAGCAATGATGAATTTCTATGGAATAAACTCTAAGTTGGATGACAGTGAGCTATGAATTTAAGGGTAAATAGAATTTTTCCAGGTACGGATGGTGTTTGGCCAAAGCTGAGATTTTCAGAGGTTTAAAACCGCATGTTTTAGGTTTCTTTCACTGTTGCTTTTTTCTTATCGTAAATTGGATTGCTGGATAAAATACAGGATGTCCAGTTAGATTTGAATCTCAGATAAGCACCAATAATATTTAGTGTAAGCATGTCCCAAATATACTAAAAATAATAAGTAATTCTGAAAACCAAATATAACCTGGCAGCCTGCATTTTTATTTATTAAACATGGAAACGCTAAGCAGTCAAAGCAGGGAGAGGAAGAACGTTGGATCCGAAACTGAAAGACCCTTTGTTAACTGCAACTAATAATAGTTCTTTAAATGTGCTCAGGTCAATCTCTGTCTCTGAGCATCTGTTTCTGCATCTGATGTAAGTTAAGGGATGTTTAAGGGATGACCTCTAAGCCTCTTTTCAGCTGTCTCACACATAGTATTCATTACTTCTTATATTTTGTCTGTAATTCTGGACCCAGGTTCACTTTTAAATGTGCAAACTAGAGGTTCTGATACAGGCTGGTTTGGCCAGAACTACATAGTTAATAAATTGGGAAGTCATTATTTAATCCCTTTTCTTTCAAATCGCTACTGCTTTTGTCACTCTTGATATCCTTGAGCTATCCTTGAGTTTCCTTTTGGTATTTAAAATGAGTTGTTAGTAGAGAGTAATAAAGTATATAAATGAAAAATTAGATATTATGTATTACTTAAAATACTTATTGAAGTGTAATTATAAATTTTCACAAGCGGAGACACTAATGAAAAGCATTTTTGTCTTTCTTTTATTTATTTTTTCCCCCCAGTATCATTGCTGTGATTCTACCTTTAAAATAGGGTTTCAAGGTTTCTAGGGAAGGAGATTGGTGTCAGATTTTCCAATAAAAGCTTGATTGTGTGATAGATGACCTGTTCACACACTGAGGTACAGTTTCCAATAATTTTAAAAGCACCATTTAGCTTTCATTTCACTGTACATATTACATAAATTTCATTTGAAATTTTGCAAAAGTGCTACCCAATCATTCTTTTTACTTAAGTTGAAAGGGAAAGCTGTTACTTTCACTAAAGCATGACACTTCGAAGCACATATTCACTGTATATATATATATATATATATATATATATATATATATATATATATGTACTTTTTCACATTTTTCCTTGAGCACTTAGCAGGTCAGTAGGCACGATATTATAGAGACACAGTACTTTAGTGCAATGCAATTGTTTCAGAAGCAGACTGATGTCTGTCCTCATAAATCAGGAACTAGTCAATGATGAAAACCACAACGCAACGGCATCTTGTTTTCAATTGCGCGCGAGCTAGAGGACGGCAGCCTGTGGGATACCCCACAGGACCCCAACAGTTATCAGGAAGCTGTGTGACGACGCACCCTGGGGGACGCAGTTACATGGCCTGATATGAATGTCCTGGTTTTGCTCAGGTCTTGTGGGAGAAGCATGTGAGTCTGGCTTTCTTCCCAGCTGAAAAAGCCTAAAGAGAGAGACATCTGCAGGGAGAGGAAGTGGCGCCTTAAAATATGAGAGAGACATTTTTCCTTTTCCTAATTGTTCTGAGTCCCCCCATTCCCGTGAGGAACCGGCCCACAGACGACAGTGGCTCTCAGTTTGTCCTGTGGCCGAAGAAAGGCGAGACTCAGAGCAACTTTGGAGACCAGAGCGGGGGCCACACCACTGATGTTCCCCCAATACCGGGGGAGGCGGTGGGCGCTGGAGGCTCTGGGACCTTCACGCCATGTGCTAAGCCAGGGGCCGCAGACACGTCCTCAGGCCACGGCCTCCTCTCGCCTGCTTTGGTGTGGCCTGTGAGCTAGAACGGTGGTTACCTTTTTATACACCTGGAAACAATCAAAACAATAATTATATGAAATGCAAATTCTACTGGCCCTAAATAAAGTTTTCTTGAAACGCAGCCACACTTATCGATCACTGGCTGCTCTTATGCTGCAGCAGCAGAACTGAATAGGTCAGGAGGCAGGCTGCAAGGCCCACAGAGCCTAAAATATTTACTATTAGCCCTAAAGGATTTATTATTAGTCCTAAAGGATTTACTATTAGCCTTGGAGAGAAAAACGTTTGCAACTCTTGCATTAAACATCGAATTCATGTTGTGTCATGATAATTACATATCCCTTGGCATGATCATTTTTCTGTTTTTCAGGTACTCTCAGTTATGCTGGGATGGCGGATGAAGACAGAGAAAAGATGTGCCACAGCCTACAGTACGACTTACATTTACTTAAATAGTGATTTAGCTGCATGGTACACAAGCCCTAATAACCATTCAGCCGTGTGGTAGACAAGAAGAGGAAAACGTCCCAGCGTGGACACTAGATAACAGCGTCAACCTCGGAGAGCCCCAAAGCGCAGGTTGTCTCAATAGCTGTAATCAGGTCAGGGGTGAAAGATGGCTGTCCCTCATTATGCTCAACCCCTCCCGTCGAGGCAGGCAGGAGGGAAGTCGGGCTTGCAAGACCTTTGAGTGCTATCTCCACCTTTTCCTTTTCCCTGTCCATCACTCCCCGTTCCTCAAGGTTGTGTATGAGCCATCAGCCCCGCACACCAGCTAACGCGCGGTCCGACGCCTCCCTTTCCTCCCACAAGGTCACATAGGGGCCATTTGCCACAGGCAGCAAGTAGGCAGGCGATTTGCCATTTGCTTTTGTATCATTTCTGTGTGGTCAGGTAAGTGATGTTCCTCTGAAGCACAGCACTTATTATAGAATGGACAACACTCAGAGGATTTTTAAAAATTTAATTCATTTCTCTTTTTCTTTCTTTCTTTTTTTTTTTACCAATATTGTCTCTCCTACTCACATAACAACTTTAAGAGGTGAAGATTATATCCCCAATTTACAGATAAGGAAGTTTCATCACAATTATAAGGCCCTACAGGTGGTGAGTACTGTGGCCTGGATACTGACCCCCTAACTCTAGAACCCCAGCTCTCAACTGTCCTGATGATAGTTCTGCTTCGGACGTCAGCCAGGCTCAGGCTGTGCGCTCTGATGGGAAAAATGCCAGGGCAATTGGCAAGCTTTCTTGGTGTTTTCTCACTGGCACAAATGGCTCCTTCCCTTCCACCTTCTCCTTGTTAAAGTTTCCAGTAGAAAATAAGGTGAGAGATGGCAGTAGGGTGGGGAGTGGGGGTGGGGAGGGGATCTGATGAAGTAGCTAAGACACGGAAGCTGGCTGGGAATGGACTGTATAGTCTCATCTCTCTCCTGACCCTGTCCTGGCTCATCCAGGGTGATGTAATGGGACAGAGGAGGGTATTCTAGGCAAGTCCATCACACTCTCAGAAGGCTCTGACCAGCCGCAGTGTCCACTGGTGCTCGAACCTGGATTTGGTTTAAAGTAACCAGCACCACTCACTGCTCCAGTCCTAGGACATAACAGTCACCTCACTGGACACGAAGCAAATAAACACTTTGTACTATTGTTTGGCAGAATACAACCCTGAACTGTGGTGTGTTTCAGTTATAGAAAGTGTATAACCGTGAGCTCACTCATATTTTTCTCCAGGTCACATCAGTCTGGTCACAAAGGCAAATAAGTTATTCTCCCTCAATTTCCCACTAAAATGCAGAAAACTCCATCTCCATCTAAATGCATATTTCTGCTCACAGAGAAAATGGGAAACCATGCCATGTTTTGCAAACTGACATCTTGATATCCCCTTGTTTCTTCTTGGCACAGGTCTCTACGAATGGTTTTCAAATACTACAAATGTAATCTAAGCACAGAAGTCAAGTGCCTCCATCTTAATAGACTTATTCTGCTATCCAAATGGTGTCACATGCAAATATGGACGAATGAATCACTTTTGATTCTGCACTCGCTGCTTGTTTTTGCTTCTGCAGATGCCGGGCACAGAAATGTCCCCTCTCATGTAGGTGGGGGACAGGCTGTGTCTTCTGATGCCCTTCCATAAGGAAGGCGCTGTCCTCCATATTAATGGAGAACTCATGCCCTTCCTCACTGTGCTGCTCCTCTAGCTGGAGAATTTTCTTCCCTCCAGTCTCCTGGACAGAATTTCTTCTCTCTCCCTCCCTCTCTCCTGCCTTCCCCTCCCCCCTCCAATTGTTTCATTTTGACAAAACTGTCATTTTCCCATTGAATAGTCTTGGCATGTTTGCCAAACATCAGCTACTCATATATGTGTAGGTTTATTTTTGGATTCCATTTTGGTCCAAAAGTATATATTTACATACGGAGGGTGCCAAAAAAATATGTATACACATTTTAAGAAGGGAAAAAACTGCATTAAAATTATGCTGATGGTGGGCCGGCCGAGTGGCGCGATGGTTAAGAACTCGCTTGGGATGCCAGAGGGCCCCGGTTCGGATCCCACATATGAGGGCCAGTGACACTGCCCTCCACAGCTAAGATGCTGAATGACAGCTCAACCTGGAGCTGGGCTGCCATGAGTCGCTGGCGACGGCGTAGGCTGCAGTCCCTGTGGCAGTGGGTTGCCATGGGCTACCGTGTGTAGCCAGCAGCCAGCGTGAGCGGCCAGCAGCCGCAGTGAGCGGCCGTCCAGAAGCCGGCGACTGATCTGCCTCGCCAGAGAAGAGCGCAATGATGGTGCCAACTTGGGCCAGTGAAGCAACATCCTCCACAACTAGATTGAAGAACAAAACGACAGCAACTTGTCTGTTCCCCTTCCCCAATTCCCCAGCACTGTTCCCATCCCCCCCAATTCCCCAATTAAAAAAAAAAATTATGCTGATGGTAACCGCTATGAGCACCTCTTGCAATTGGCAGAAGTCAAATGTGACTTGTATTCATCTTTTGTTATCAGTATACTTTGAGTGTTACAATTTTATCACAGTTTTTTCCTTTCTTAAAATGTGTATACATTTTTTGGCACCCTGTGTCTATGCTCATACCCATCATAGACTCACTGTTTTGTTTACTGTAACATTATCGTTTGCCTCAAATTTTGCTAGTGGAAGTTCTACATACTTGTTTTTATCTTTTTAATTGTTTTGGCAATTCTAGGCCAGTTACATGTCTCCACAAATTTCACGTTAACTTGTCAGTTTCCTCAACAAAAGCCTGCTGGGATTTTGACAGGGGTTGCGTGGAATCTGTAGATTTATTTGGGCAGAATTGCCATCTTAACAATATTTTGTTTTCCAATTTGTGCACATGGTAATCTCCCGGTTAAGTTTTCTTAGCAATGTTTTGTAGTTAAATTTTCTAAGTATTGTATTTTTTAATGATATCATAAAAGTTTTTAAATTTCATTTTTAGATTGTTACTAGTATACAGAATACAATTGATTTGTGTATATTGATGTTTTCTTTTGTCACGTTGCAAAAGAAAGGTTCTAATATCCACCTTTGTATATTTTGCAGGATTGACTTGTATGTGAATTATAATGTTGCCCACAAATAACACATTTTTACTTCCTCCTCACTTCTGTATTTCTTAATATATTTTCCTTGCCTCATTGCACTGGCTAGTACTTACTTTCCTGTGTTGAGTAGAAGTTGTGAGAGTGGTTATTTTGGCCTTGCTAATATTCTTAGATAGAAAGCATTCTGTGAATTACCATTTAGGATTATAGTATTTCAAGATTTTTCATAGATGCCCATTGTCAGAGTGAGGAATTTGCTTTTTGTCACTCTTCTGAAAGATAGCATGTGTGTATTTGGGACTTTGGCAAATGCCTTTTTATCTATTGACATGATTATATGCAATATCCTTTATTTACATATTGATTTATATAGCTTTTCAGCTCTTAAATCATCTTTTCATTCCTGGGATAAACTATGGTATATAGTTTATCTTTGCCCATGGTATATTATTCTTTTTATATATTGCTATTCTGTAATATATAAAACATGTTTTAAATGACTTTTTGTGTGTATGTTACAGAGGGATATTGTAGCTTTTATAATAATACTTTATTAACAAGTTGGAACATGTTCACTGTTCCTTTAGCATACGAAATTGTTTATGCAGGATTGGTACTCATACTTCTTTTAATGTTAGATATAATTCCATCAACTGAGCATGAAATTTTCTTATTGGAAATATATTTACAACAATAACTAAATCATGTTGTTTACTTGATATAGGCCTATTCAGGTTTCCATACCTGTTTTTATGTGTGATGATATATTTATCCAATTCACCTCCGTTGTCTCCCTTCATACCTTCTACATATTTTGTTACCCTGGTCACCTTCTCTTTTCCCATGTTCCTTTTATTTTGTTTCAATAATGCAGAGACCTCTGCTGGATTTGAGGCACAGATCTCTAACTGCCTGCTAAGCTTTGCCACCTTTAGTTTTCACTAACATCTTCAAATCAAAATGTACAAAAGTCAACTCACCATTTTCTCTTCCAAATGAACCTATCCCCCTGTATTCCTTCTCTCAATTAATGAAACAATCTTCCAGTCACCTCCAAAGTCAGGGACCAGAGAAGTGACTTAAACTTTTATTCTCCAAAAGTCAACTCACCATTTTCTCTTCCAAATGAACCTATCCCCCTGTATTCCTTCTCTCAATTAATGAAACAATCTTCCAGTCACCTCCAAAGTCAGGGACCAGAGAAGTGACTTAAACTTTTATTCTCCAAAAGTCAACTCACCATTTTCTCTTCCAAATGAACCTATCCCCCTGTATTCCTTCTCTCAATTAATGAAACAATCTTCCAGTCACCTCCAAAGTCAGGGACCAGAGAAGTGACTTAAACTTTTATTCTCTTTAACCTGACAGCTACCAAGTCCATCGAGTTCTCTCTTTTCAGTATATTGCTGATCCCAACTTCCTCTCCATACAGATGACTAATTTCTACTTCAGGCTCACCTTTCAGTTGTACTATTTCAATATTTTTCTGATTGTTTTAACTTTATTTTTAGCATTAGTTTGCTTTCCACAGAGCTATTAGTCACTTTCTTAAAAATATGTACTCTGAATGCAACTGCTTTGCTAAAAACCTAGCAGTGGTTTCCCAGTGCCTATAAACAAACTTGAGTTCTCATCTGCATGGCACACAGGAAGTGACGTTTGCCTGGACCTATCTATTTGGCCACATCTCTCTTCACTTCCTACATGCTTTATACTCTTAACAACTGAAGTATATTCCCTCCCCTGTTGTTACGCTTTCCATGCCTTTGTTTTTACCACACCCTTGCTTCTTCTAAAATAGCCCTCCTGTTCTGCTTTATAAATTCTCAATCCTCAGATGTCACCTTAAATGTCTCCACTACTGAAACCTTTTGCTGCAACTCACCTAGGGAAGGTTATCACATCTTCTGTACACTGGTAGCACTTTGCACAGGTACTTGCCACACAGAAATTATTTATGTGATTTTCTTTCTCAGTACATCAAAAGTCCTTGAGGATAGATCCTATATCTTACTATATCTGCTTCCTGAATATGGCATGAAGTTTTGACACATAACTGATACTCAGTAAGTGTTTCAGAAATGCCTGAGACTCTAATAAAATCTGAAATCCCTTGCTTCCATGCTTGTCTTCAATTGTCTGTGTTGAGGAAAAAAATGGGATGAGTACTGATAGCCCATCTTATAGAACTTACAGTTTTGTTGCAGGGACACATACAATAATTCACATTAGTTCTAAATATGAGGGGTGATTGAAAAATATGGTGAATGTTTAAATAAAAAATTATAATTATAGTAAAAGACACATTGCTATTAATCCCCCTAAAAATACTCCCCCTTACTTTAAACAAAGCTTATCCCACAGTTCTTGCCACTTTCTGAAGCAGTTCTGGAAGTCCTCTTTCGTGAGTGTCTTTACTTCATCCTCCATCATGGCAATGCTTCGTTGTCACACATAGCTCTGGTATGGCAATTTTTGTCAAAAACATTACAATGTGTCCTCTTCCACCTTATTCACCAGATCTGGCACCATGCAACTTCTGGCTCTTCCCCAAAGTCAAAATGACCATGAAAGGTAAATGTTTTCAATTGATTCAGGACATAGAGACAGCCACAACAGCGCAACTAAAGACACGCATGAAAGGGGACTTCCAGAACTGCTTCAGAAAGTGGCAAGAATGATGGGATAAGTGTGTTTGAAGCCAGGGGGAGTATTTTGAGAGGGATTAATGACAATGTGTCTTTTATTGTAATAATTTTGTTTTATTTAAACATTCACCATATTTTTTTTATCACACCTCATATCTTGGAGTAAAGCATAGGTGGGTCTGAATGACATCTTATGTACCATATTTTAGCTATGCCAACCAGGGTCTAGCTTGTTGAGGAAGAAAAATAGTCTTGTTGTTGTTTTGGCACATAGAACCTATGTTAAGTATATCATTCCAGATGTCTTCAGAAATCTGATAGCCTGTTTTTTTGGAAGAGGAATTTGCGATTGTTGTAAAAACTCAAGTGATGTCCAGGACCCATGTTGTACATTGGGAGAACATAGATTTACCCAGAATCCTCTAATCATCTCAGCTGGGTCCAGATGGACTAGGCTCCCTCAGAAATCAGGGACGTGTTCAACAGGGTCTGAGTGAGCAAATGCTTGTCAGGAATATAACAGAATGGAAGCATCACATGGGTCAGTGAATAATATTGTCCATCACAAAACAATCTAAGATTAAAAGGCACCTGAAAAACATCAAATGAATTTTTCAAAGGAAAACACCTCTTTACAATGGCTAAGTGACAAAGGCTTTGTGGGTGTATCTACAGGTCACGATGGTGCCCACGGAAGCACAAAGGCACATTTTTTTTTTCTTTAGGAACAGGTATCTCAGGGCCACCCATAAACTTGAAAGTCTATCCGGGCCAGTGCTATTCAATCATCTTAAGTGATGCTCTCTCTGGTGTGAGATTTAATGTAACAGCCAGGCAGAATAGAATATAATCTTATTACAAGAAACACATCTATTTTGTTGTTATAAAAATACATCATCGGAATTCAATTACACACCAATCACAGGTGTGTTTATGCTAGATTAGCACAATTTATTTTGGTCATTTTGGCATCTTGGATTTGCACCATTAACTATTGTCTTAAATATGAAAAATTGAGAGTCACGATGGCAAAGGATGAGCTGAGACATCCATTAGAAATCCTTATTTCCCATCATTTATTATGTCTGCTCTCCTGTTTGATGATGCTTTATGTAATATTACATTGAGTGTGAGAAAATTGATTGATGTCAGGCTACACCAGCTCGGGCCTTTTATTCAACACAATTACACTAAAATCCAAGATTCAAAGTGGTCTTTTTTCTTACCTGTGTCTCTGCATCAAAACTGTAAGTTCCATCAAAAGCCTAACTATTGATTCAACTCAGGGTTCACCTCTTTGATGAGGCTTTCTTGATTGCTTATCTACTCTTGGAATGAATTGTTCCCCTTCTTTGAGACCCCCAATGACCTTTTGTTAAAATTAATAAACGTTATTTTTTAGAGAAGCCCTTCTATGGTCAAGTCACAGCATCACTTAGCCATGGAAGAACAGGTCTGTAACGGGAGAAAAGAACTTATCTAGAAGGAGTTGTGGGAGAGACCTAGCCAATTAGTGTTGTGAGTGACAGAAGTCAGCTGAGCATGCATGGGGCAGGATTCTGGCAGTACTCGGTGAAGGAGATCATAAAGTTGGATAAGGAAGACATTGGAAATATGGGGACACTCCCCATATGAAATATTATGGGGACACAGCAGTTAGCATCCTGGCTAGCCCCCAGGGAAGCGGTGCTGCAACGCACTGCTGAGATGACTCTTGGAAGCTTAGGGAAGTCACAGCCAAAACTAAGTAACACGTCCACCCATGGACAATTGCCTGCCATGGACATTTCCCTCATGGACGGAATCTATGCTAGGACTGTTTCCAGACACTGATCCACAAGCAGCGAAATAATGTGGTCCTGGAGCGGAAAGAGAAAAACCAGGGGACCCTGTGATTGCATTAGCTTACTTCCTGGAGACAAGTTCTAGACTGCGTTAAGAAAAACTCAGATCTACCCCAGGAGTCCTCTGAGTCGAGGAGACAGAGATCTGAAATAGGAGAGTCTGAGGAGCTAGATTTACGGGGCAGAGTACTGAACAAAAGGGAAGTAGCACAGAGAGCTCCAGAGATGTGCAAAGGAGCCCGTTTGTGGTTAGGCTCCTAACTGCACACGGGAAATAACAGCGAGAAAGAGTCAGCCCAGCAACGCTAGAGCACCCAGAAAGAGAGGCAGAAATAGCAATATATTTCTGCAAGGTCTTATGCTTATCGGTATATTATTTGAAGTTCAAGGTGTATATTATAAATCTAAGAACAGTCCCTATTCACTCCCTGTAAAGAGTCTGCCCTCCCACATTTTTATTGTTTTCTCCTTACTCCGTCATCCTAATGGAAGCCTCACTTCACAGCTCTGTGCAGACATAAAAAATAAAGTAGGCATTAAAGTCATTCTAACGTGTTTATGCGTAGATGGAGGTGGTACACTGTACTGCTTTCTCAGCAAAAGTGTTTTTCTCTGGATCATAATTTTTCATCGCATTAAAATTTCTTAACAATAGTTAATCTACTGAAATATCACTTTAGAGAGAAATGAGAAATTGAAAGGTAATTTTATTTCAATAGTACATGTTATTTCTCAGACGTATCCAGTATATTTTACAGTTGATGGTCAACAGGATTTAATTTGTTTTCCCTTTTGTTTAAACAACAACAGTCTGTTAGCTTTACAACCCTCTATTCTTGGAATTTATTTCAAATTTAACAGTCCCATGAGATGAAAAAAATTAAATCACTGAATTTCACTAGAAATTTCATTGAATATGATTATTACTTATAAATCAGATGTATGTATAACAATCGTATTCTGAATAATAAGCTAAGTTTTATGCCCATGTTTTGCTCTATTGAAATAATTCTAAATCACTGTTCTAATAGTATAATATTGAAATTTGCAAAATCATTTTTATGTTTTTCTCCTATTACAAAAGTTAACACTCATTATAGCATCAGATTTGGGGGCCCAAGGTCTAGAGCAAATTTCCTTGTAAAAATACCATTTTCTCCTATTTTCCTCAATAACTCTGTATCTAATGTTCCTCATCAAACAAACAAATAAATAAAGTATCTAACTTACAGAGTTGATGGAGAATTACATTGTGTAATAATTGTAAAGGGCTTAGAATTTGCATGCATATTTTAAAACCCTCAATAAATACTTTTCATTATTTTTATTCACGATATAAAATCTAGCACATATAGATTTAAAAATTGCTCTGTTCTCACACAGAGGTTAATTCTAACATTTCAGCAATTACCCAACCATGTTCTTTCAGGTTGTTTCTCTGATGAAAACTTAATTCTATAATTTAAATGTTTATAAGAATTATTGAGATAGGTACTCTTCTAACTGAAAAGCATGGAGATACCCATTATCATTTCTTTAGAAATTACTAGAAATATAATTTATGAGCATGCTTCTTTAAAGATTTTTGACGTGCTTCAAAATACTCACACCCAAAAATATTATAATAATTCAACTTTCCATTGTAGTGCATCCACTTCTCCTAACACACTGCTAGTGCTTTTATTGATATTTAAAGGAATTCAATTAAATATTTGACTCAAGCTTGTAGAAAATTAAAATTAAAAATAATCATTACAATTGGAATATAGATGGCAGATTTGATAATGGTATTCTTTAGATGTTAAATTGGCTGCTATTAAAAAATATACTATTGTCATATAAAAAGTATCTCTTTCTTAGTTAATAAACATTTTGTTAGTACATAATCCTGTTCATCAAGAGATCATCTATATTATTTTATTTCTAGCACATCATGCATTAATTTGAAAGGAAACAACTCTAATTTTGGTATTTTGTATATGCTAATATACCTAAGATTTGTCCCCTTTTAAAATCTTGTGACTGTAGACCACATACTTACTGTAATGGTATTGTACTTTATTTGATGTTGGTCAGTAAAATAAAAGGATATCAGCTGTATTTCAGAAAACCCAACAAGAAATTTAATTAAAACTCAGTTTTGACTAAATTACAATATCAACAGCTGATATTTCCCTCTGCGTGTTCCTGGGGCCTCCTCTGTTATGTGAAATTCTAGTACATTTTCTCTTTCAATCTGGTCTGGCTCTCCCTTTTCAAACAAGGTTACAGTAACCTTGACTTTCTATGGCCTCTAGTTTTAAATGGGACTCATAGTTTTTCTTCTGAGAGAGTTTAATCATGATTTTTAATTCCTTTATCAATGTGAATAATATCTTGATTTATTAGATCATTTTCTTGAGAACCAACCTGACATTTGTTAGTTTGTTGACTGTTGCAGTTAATCACTGAAGGACGGTTTTTAAAATAATGAGCTCTTTCAAGTGTAAAATATTACCTTCATTGGATAGTAATTGTGAGAGCATCTAGGTTACCTTTCCCTTATATTGATTTATTCAGTGAGATCTGTAGGATCGATACTCAAAAACCTGACCTAAAAAAGCATAGCCAGTATTCTCCATCTTTGTTAAATACTGGTTTAAACACACTGTGTGTCACACTTGCTAATGAATGATGTATCTTCTATAGTGTTACGGCCGAGGTGGCCTATGGAAATACACATGTTCCTAGGTGCTCTGACAATTACTCTCCCTCTCAGCCACACACTTGCACTGTCACCTCCTGGAACAATAGATGTACATCCTCCAAACCTTTGATTTCACACATCTTCCTCTGTGAACATCAGCATCTATAGCTCACTTATTCTAGTAATACTCATCTATCAAATGTTCTGACCTCATTGAGATATACATTCCTTTACCTACCGCGAGTTTCATTTTGTGTGTTTTAAATGTAGTACTCTTTCCTGATGCCATCACTTATTCCCTCCCCTGGCTTGGAATCCATGTCTCAGTCCCTTTAAGTGCCAGCTTCCTTGCTTTTCTCACCTACCAAAAGCTCGGCTCCACTTAAAACCAAATGTCCGTTCCATTTGTTTGCATCTCATTTCATATTTATAAACAGTTTTAAATCATCATTCACAAAAGCCAGACTAACTTTCTAGATTTCCCAGGACACTCTCGATTCCACTTCCCAAGACAATCAGTTACTAAATCTCACTCTTCTTTCTTTAAATCTTCATCAGCACTTCCCCAACTCTCAGTGTCAGCGGATTTCACCTTCTAATTAGTAGACAGAATAATCATAATCACAGTCAAATGCCTTCCTGTTACCACCAGCAAATTCCACTGGTCTACCCACACATGTATATGCATACCTTCACCCCCTCTGGTTTCAGGGGACACATATATCTGTTCCCTGGTCTGTCTCCCTGAAAGCCAGACTCTGTTTCCTTAATTTTGCAAGGCTCTGGCCTCTGCTTGAGCTCTCCCTATACAGCAGCCTGAAAACTGCCTCCAGGTAGTAACAGGGGAAGTTGTAGGGTTCATTTCATTGATTCCCTTTTCATAGAAATCATATTCTTATAATTAGACATGGCATATTGTGCAATGTCTGAAAATAGTTGCTGTGTATATTTTATGCAGCTTTCTAGCTGTTTATGGCAGGGTGGCAATTTCTGTAACAGTGAATCCTTCATGGGCACAAGTAGAAGTCCTCCTACCCGATCTTTAAATGTTGGAATGTTCTAGAGCTACTTAGCCTCCCCTCTTTTATTCTCCTTTTACAGTTTCTCCTAAATAATCTTATGTAGCCCACTCACTTCAAGTATTATTTATATCCTGATGACTCAAGTATATATTTCAAGAGCCCAGACTTTTCTTTCTGCTCCATTATATTCAGCTGCCTAGCTGACATCTCATCTATTAGCCCTTTCAGGATTATTCTGACCAAAACAGAACTATTGATTCTTCGGCTTGCAATAAATTGAACCGCCATTCACACAGATGTTAAGGCCCAAAACCTAAGAGTCATCCTTGATTTCTCACTTTCTTTAACCCTCACACCGATTCATCAATAAATTCTGAAGCCTTTGTCTTCAAAATCTATATTCTTTTTTTTACCATTTTGCACTCTTTTCATTGCTGTAGACTTGTGTTCAAGCCAACAAAATTAATCAGATAATGTAACTTCCTCCTTAAAACCCTCTTTTAAAATATGGTGAAGTCTTTTTACCATGGTCTGTGAAGTCCTCTGGAGTCATCTCATTCTGTTCCTTTGCCCTTCCCTTCATTGTGATCTGGCCACATTTGCCTCCTTCCTGTCTGAACATAAGCTTTCTCCCACTTAAGAGACTTCACACTTAGTCTTTATCTCCTTCAAAACCTCTTCTAGATTTTGGCATGAAACCCTTTAGGAGAACACATATGTATCTATCTTCCCTTCGTAGAGGTTGAAAGCAATGATATCTGTCAACTACTATAACAATACCACTTTTTTATATTTTTACTACATTTATCAATGCTTCTTTTTCTGTTGATTTGTGTACTTATTTTCTCTTTTTTTCCCAGCCAGAATGAAAATTTCTCAAGTGTTGAGACTCAATTTATTTTACAAATCAATAAATTATCAGTGCTTAGAAGAGTGCCTGGTGCATAGTAAACTAAATTCATATGTACTGAATACATGAATACATAATTATATCTTATTATAAAACATTATATATGGATGCATAAAGCACTTTGATAGAAAGAGAACTGCCTATGGTGGGGGTAAGAGACGTGTTGGAAATTTTCTGTTGCTATACCAACTAATTTTTAAAAAAGATGTTATTTCAACTTTTGATTAGAACCTAGCCTGGAAATGAAAAGGCTTTGTTCCAGTCAGACTTGTACCACAGAGAGAATATTATTCATGATATTATCATATTTAGAATGTGAAGGAACCTAAGTAAGCTACTTTTTTCTCCCATTATTTCCTGCTCTACCGCAAACCAATAAAGACGAAAGAATAAAACCCTGCTGGGAGTATTTATAAAAGAATATTTTATTCACATCTGTTACACAGTCATCTCAAATTATAACAATTTGAGAAATGAGAGAAGTACTTTTTAAACTTATTTGTATAACCTACATAATTTTTGTTAACTTGTACACATTCTCTCTATTCCCACATCTTTAAGACTGAGTTTGTCATTAGTTTAGTTTGTATTGCTCTGTTTCTTATTTTCACATTCACCTGTTTCCTTAATTGACTGAACGGTCCTTTGTTTGCTCAAGTCAAAAGGAACATGGTGAGGTTCTGAGCAAAATGGGAAACTTCTGTTCTTGACTATTTTATGATTTTATAAGTTGCTTGACTTTTCTAATGGAAATGCTTATTAAGTGTCAACTTCAAACAAAATGTAGAAGCACTCTACAAGTTAACCAAGTCACACTGACTCAGCCTTTCAAATAAAATCACTTGTCAAACAGTATGGCTAGAGTGTGAGGTATCCTCAGAAATATAGAAGAATGCTTTTTTTCCCCCACAACTTCAACTATTGCACCTACATATATTAGAACACACCTACTATTGCAGAAAGAACAGAGAATTTGGAGTTAGGAGAGAAATTTGGGATAAAAAAATGGGGACTTCCTGTCTTCAGAATTTAATCAAGTTGTATGATTTCTTTGAGCTCCAGTGTAAGTATCTATAATGTCTGGTATAGTATCCAGTTCAATGTATGGCTATGAAGGTGAAATGAGTTAATGAAAAGCAATCAGAAATGAGCCTGGCCTACAGTTAACTCATCAGTGAAGTTACATACATTTACTAGTATGTTATTATTATCCATCAAATAATTTTGAATGCCTACCTTGTAAACCTGTTGTGTGAAAAACAGAGATGCATGTATTACTGAATATATGGTAAAACTTTAGTAAAATAAATAAATTTTTATAATACTATTAATGGTTAAAAGTATTACAGCAAGGAGTATCACAGGCTAGAAAACTTTACTTTTCCTGCTTAAATTTTTTGCTTTTTTGCTTTGTTTCTTAACAATAAAGTTCTCTGTACTGCTGCTGCTAAGGGCAGTCCTCTTGGGACATTCAAAATTATTCATTCAACAAACATTTATTGAATATGTATTATCCAGAAATATTTGTTTGTATATCCTCTTATTTTATTTGTTTATATAATGCTTCATCTATGTATTCATTCACTAATGTTTTCAGCATAGATTTATTGAGTTAGTAATTTATGCTAGGAACTGGGAGGGGCTAGACATAACAAAAGGGACAAAAAGCAAATGACCTGCCTTTGTGAATTTTATACTCATGATAAGATGCTATTTTTATCTCTATTTGGTATTGAAAAGAGATAGAATGTCAGATGACTAGGAAAGATGATCAGAAAAGCCTTTTGTGAGAGCAACACATGAGGGATAATCTGAATTAAGTAAAAAAAGATGATTGAGACATAGTTCCAGCCTACGGTCTGGTGGAAGAGACAGGCGTGCATAACGATGAGTTATTCTCTCTGAGATAATTACTGTGACAGAGTGTAAATGGGAAGTTTAGACTGAGGTGCCAAGATATGATAAATAACAGGTATCATCAAATGAGTTGAGAGATGGATAAAAATGCAATTTTCAAGGGAAATATATATTAACAAGTTTCAAAAGTCCTTAAACCTCTCGCTCATTTCAAGGATGAGGAAATTAAAAAAAAAATGTTATCAGGGTGATTTTAGGAAGATAAATTTCATAGAATATGATGGAGATTCTAGCTAATGACTTTGGGAAAAATATCACTAACTGGGCTTTGAAGGATAAGCAGTCTTTTTGTTTTGTTTTGTAGGAAGAAAGGAGCAAAGAGGGGAAGGACATTTCAAGCAAATTTAACAACTTATGCAAAGTCAATCATATAAAAGAATTGATTAATTTGCAACAGAGTAACCAAGTGTGAGGTCCAGAGCATCAGAGAAAGGAAATATTATAGAAATTGGATCTACAGGTTGTGGGAGCCATGAACAATCAGTCATGGGAATAGTGGGAAATTTCAGGGTATGCAGCACAGCTCTGGGGGATGGTGCCAGGAACTTAATATGCACAGAACCTAATATTCTCTGAAAATGGAACATATGGAAACTTGTGGCCTCATTTTGTGTTTTTCAGTCATACTGACCTAAAGATGGCTTTAGGGATTTGGAGCAGAAGCTATAGGCTTTCTCCTGGAACTTGCAGAATAAATTCTGTAGTGTACCAATGCAACAGACTTTAATAAAGACACGAAAACCAGCTTTGTGGTGGTCATTAATTCATGACACCTTTCCCTTTCCTAAAAGCACAGGGATTTTCTTCATAGTTCTCATTTAAAACACGCTACTATACAACTCTCTAGGACCATGGAGGGCCCTGCACAGCCTCCTGTTTGGATGAGAAACTTGGTAGTTGTCCAAAGATTCGAGGAAATTGCTAGGCAGAGTTTGGAAGCTTCTCAATTCCCCCCTTTGGTCAACTTTGTCCCCACACACCCCAGCCAGCTCAGTAGTCCCCAAGCTTGATCTCTACAGCCCTTACCCAGGAAGTAGCTGCTTTATGCTTTGGCCCTGCTTGCCTGTGCCCTGGTTTGGAAATGCATCCAGGCGGAAATGAAAGGTGCATGTTGACTTTATCTTGTATGTTCCTTTAAGGAGCCAGCCATTCACAGAGTACTGTGCCACAGCTGGATTCATAGCTGAAAATGGTGGGCGGGTGAGTCTGGTACCCTTCACTCCATCGTAGCCAGATTTTTCAAATTCTTTGGAACATAGTAATTATAGTTATTTTAGTCTGGTTCTGATAACCTAAACATCTGCAGTGGTCTACTATTTTTGTTGGTTTTTATTCATATGTTCTTGTTATAGAATTAATACATTTGGATTTAAAAATTGGGTGATAGGCATTGAATTTGCAAAAGTTGTGTAGAAATAGTTGGAGGGCTAGGATAATATTCTAATGATGAATTGCACTTGCTTTTGCTTTCAATTGACTCTACTATTCAAGGATCTTCCTAATCGAACTTCAGAGACAGGTAATTTAAAGCTGTGCGGTAGTCTGTGCATGTTTCCATTTATGGGGCATCCTCCCTTTGGGGAACAGATCTGACCTTGGCTGTTTCAATCTCATGGGAAGACAGCTCCTAGGTCTACTCCCTGCATCTGAGGGAGAGCTGAACACCAATCCCTTCGTCCTTAATCTGGGGCGGTTGTAACACCCTGTCTCAGCCTCGAAACTCTCAGGTTCTCATGCTAGAATTGGCCTCAGGGATGAAAGCAGACCCCCAAGCTTGCTTCCACCCTGCCACAGCTTGACTGTGCTCCCCCCAAATTCATTTATTGCAATCCTAAACTCCACCATGATGGTTTTTTGGGGGGTGATTAGGTCACCAGGGTGAATCCCTCATGAATGGAATCAGTGCCCTTAGAAAGGAGACCCCAGAGAACTCCCTTGTCCCTCTGTCTTGTGAGGACACAGCCAGAAGATGGCTGTCTGTGAACCCAGAAAGGGATCCTCACCAGATTTTGACTACCAGCACGCTGATCTCAGGCTCCCAGCCTCCAGAAGTATGAGAAAGCCATTTCTGTTGTTAGAAGCCACTCAGTCTATAGTACTTTGTGATAGCAGCCTGGACAGACCAAGACAGACACCCCTGGGATTCTGTCCTTACAGAATTCCATCCAGTAATTCTTGACACTCTTTTTAGCTCTTTGGCCCACAAGCAAATGGCTTTTCAATTTTGTCCAGTTATCCTAGTTGACCAGCTTATTAGGATTGGTCCATATTATGTGCCCTGCCAGTTCCACAATCTGAGTTGTCCTGAGATATCTCTTATTACATGCAGACATGAGTGTGAGGCGTCCTTGTTTAAATGTTTTCAGTTATCATCTACTTATTTTATAATACATCCCAAAATATTATCTATCCATCCATCCATCCGTCCATCCATCCATCCACCCATTCATCCATCCACCCACCCATCCATCCATCCATCCATCTGTCCATCCGTCCATCCTTTCATGCTCTATACTTGCAGATCTTACCAGCTGTGTTTTACGCCGCCTTCTGTCTCTGTGAGCTTCAGCAACACAGGTCATCTTTCAAGTTCTTGGAATAACTGTGCTTCTTATGATGTGGGGCCTGCACACAATGTCCCTGGGATGCCTGGGATGCTAATATTTTTTTTCCCTGATGAAATTAATGAATATTCTTCCTTCAGCTGCCAGATTGGACTACAGTAACTCCTCACTTAACGTCGTCAGTTGGCTCTTGGAAGAATTGTGGTGAAATGACGTATAATGAAGCCAATTTTACCATAGGCTAATTGATATAAAAAAGAGTTAAGTTCCTAAGGCATCTCATTGATGTTATACCAAAATGATTTTGAATGAAACACGCTATTCAAGTACTTGCTGCACTTTCTCAAAGGAGCCTGACCTCTCTCCTCAGGTTGCCTTATTGCATCCTCATAAATACCTGTGTGTTTTCTTTCAGAGCACTTTTCACAGTTGTGGAATTTTGTGTGTAATACCTGTCTCCCATGCTTAGAGGCATGCTCTGAGCACATATTATCTTTACTATCATGTCCAAAGATCAACATAAAACCTCCCCTTAGTAGGTAATCAATTCACATGTGCTTGATAAATGAAGGAATGAACAAATTGTGGTGCACAATGAATAAATGCTCTAGGTCCACAGAACTTTGACAAAGTCTAGCACATACCTAGGTGATACCTAAGGGTTAGTTTGGTGATGTTTTCCATATTTTATACCATATTTATAACATTTTGTTCATACATGCTGCCCATTTACCTAGTAGGCAGTTTGCAAGAGTGTGTGCAGGATAGCTTTTAGAGTCTCTTTACTGGGTGCAGAATCCCAGCTCACACTGAAGGGGCTTTGTGCTGTCGGGAAAATTAACAAACCTCCATTTCATCTCAAATTCCTCATCTGTAAATTGGGTATAATAGTATAGCTCTCATGTGATTGTCAGCAAATTCAATGTAAGTTAAAACATGTAAAGTGCTTACAGCAGTGTCTGGCATACAGTAATAATTTCCATGTTAGGTTATTTATGGTTTTCTTACTAATATTTAAGTGGGAGATAGCCTATTTCCTAAATTTCCCAGGGTAAAATTATTTTTACAAACGATTTTTGTTTCCTTTTGGGATAGTATGGCAAATGCTTTTTAAAATCAGAATTATTAAAATGTTGAATACCTTTTAGGCCAGTAATAATCCATTCTAAAGTGTGTCCTCAAAAGTAAATTTAGAGCAAAAGAGTGATTTTTCATAGGACGGTTCATCTCAGTATTACTTACAACACTTTTAAAAAATTAGTTATCTATTGTGGCACGGCAATATCCTTAAAAACTTAGCATGCATTTATTATCTTACAGCTTCTGTGGCCAGGAGTCTGGGCACAGTTTAGCTGAGTCTCTTGAAGGCCATAATCAAGGTTTTGACCCAGGCTACAATCTCATTGGAGACTCAGCTGGGGAAGATATGCCCCTAAGCAACATGGTTGGCAGCATCCAATCCCTTGGGGCTACCAGGCTGTGGGTTTTGGTTTCTTGCTAGTTGTCCTCCCTCCTTTCCTTGCCATGTGGCCCTTTCTGTAGGCAGCTCACAGCATGGCAGCTTGCTGTTTCAAAGGCAGCAACGGAGAGAATTTTCTAGCAAGACTGATACTACAGTCTATGTAACATAACCATGTGCTATCTTTTATGCTGTAATCTATGGGTTAGAAGCAGATCACTGGTCCCGCCCACATGAAAGGGGAGAAGAGCATTGAAAAGCATGAACACCAGGTGACAATATTTAGGGGGGACACCTCAGAGCCTGTCTACCACACAGTGATAATTAAAAACACCCAGATATTGAAAAATCAGTTTACTAAATGATGACACAAGCACCCCGTCAAACATTAATAAGAACTAAAATGAACTTTTGAATATATAGGAAACAGTCATCATTTTATGGAAAGTGAAAAAATACTGGGGATACTAAAAAAATGTACACACATGACTTGTATTCACCTTTTGTTCTTGATATATATTGAGTATTACAATTTCAATACAGTTTTTTCCTCTCTTAAAATGTATATACTTTTTTTTGGCGCCATCTATATAAAAGTGTCTAGACTGATTCTTACTAACAATAATACAGTGCATGCTAAAAACACTTTGGAAGTAAAAGTGTCAAAACATTATCAAGTTTTTCTTCAGAGTGCTATTTTTCATTTGCTTGCTTTATAATAGTTTTTCTTCTTATTACTTTTCCTTTGCTCATTTATTTAATTTTTAAATTAAAGTTTATTGGGGTGACAATTGTTAGTAAAATTACATAGGTTTCAGGTGTACAATTCTGTAATACATCATCTATATATCACATTGTGTGTTCACCACCCAGAGTCAGTTCTTCCATCACCATATATTTGATCCCTTTTACCTTCATCTACCACCCCTCTCCCCACTTACCCTATGGTAACCATTAAACTATTGTCTGTGGCTGTGTGACAACATGGATGGATCTTGAGATTATTATGCTAAGCAAACAAAGTCAGACAGAAAAAGTAGAGAACCATATGATTTCACTGATATGTGGGATATAAAACTGAAAACAACAAAGGAACAAGACAAACAAATGAAGAAACAAAAACTCAAAGACATAGACAATAGTTTCTCTTGTTTTTCAATTTATAAATGATGTGTTCATTATTTGTAAAATTTCAAAAAATATAAAATTTACAAATTAAAAAAAAAAAGCCCAAACTGGCTTTTTTCTGGAACTCTTTTTTATTCCTTCCTCTACTGAACAGCAGGGGATTGACAGAGATCCCAAAACCTAGGAATCAGCAGGCTTTTCATTTGCGTTTGTCAAATGTCAAGAAAAGCTGAGTACTTACAAGAAACTCAGTGACCCTTGACAGCTTTCTGCCTTTGCAGCAAAATCTCAGCAAGATTGAGAAACTATCTGGGACAGACAGCGACCTGATTTCCATAGCAATTAAAATCATTGAATACAGAGCCCAAACATCCTTATGTGAAAAACTCTACTCTGGCCAGAGAAACTGCTGACTTCCTATGAGGATCCACACAGTGGGTGCGTTTGAAACATTCTTCTTTAAATATTTCCCTATTTAACATGTATCTAGAAGACATACTCAAATTCATTAGACCAAAGCTGAGTTACTAGTTTGAATAGACACAACAGTTACATCTCTAAAATGAAGAAGTTTGTGGGGATTGTAAGAGTGAGAAATTCATTTTATCTATCAATTATTCTCAACCTTAGTAAGGATGCTGAGTACCTGGCTATTTTGGAGCTGGTTTCATGATGCTGTGAAATGCTGATATATTTTATTCCCTAACAGAGATCAATTAGAATATTTTCTTTTTGATATTTAAGTTGCTTGGAAATAGTAAGGGAATCAGATTTAAAAACAATAATATGTAAAACTCAAGTTTAGAACTTTGGAATTTACTGAGTGTCCATTTCCAATTCGCCCTTTGAATCATTCCTGTGTGTGTACATTTCACTGATGGTTTTCTTTCCTAGTTTATAGTTTAGTATGGTTATTTATTTATTTTTCCTTTTTCTCCATACCGAAGTAATTTCAGTTTCTACTTAGTGTTAATAAACATTGGTTTTGCTGCATGGACATAATGGGCATCTCATTCATCACTTCTTGGGAGTGAGAGAGAATCACCAAGTGGACATGTTCAGGCTTACAAAGATGTATCACCCCTACGATGTAAAAACTTGGCCTGAGAAGCCACATTTTATGACAGGGAACCCAACCTATTTGCCACAGTTCAGCGCACTGAATTTAGTGCTGAAAACTGGTATATGGTACTGATTTGGGGTGGGGGGAATTTTTTGCTCATATAAATATGTTTTGACTATAGTTGAGTGTAAAGAACTGATAATTTCCTCCTTAGAGGCTCTCATTATACAATGCTGTGAGAAAATGTCAGGAAACAGAAGATAAGAGGAATAATTTAAACCTGACTTCCCATGCAACACACAAAAGTAAATTATCAGCAACAAATAAACGAAGGTGCTTGATAAGGAACATGAACGTTTTCTTTCTGTATGATCTGAAACACGTGACCTTAAAATCCTATTTGGGGAGAAAGTTGAGTTTATTATTTCCTATTTTCCCTTTATCATACCAATTTTGTGTAGTTATCTCTTGATACATTTACCTGTAACAATCCTAGTATTTTACCCAAAGTTCTAATTAAACAAAGTGAATTCAGAACTTTAAAATCACTCTACTTTGATTATAACCAGGTGATATTTTCTGATTGCATTGTCCTCAGTGTTGTAATGGATAATGTCACAGACGGACATTTTTCTTAACTGAGAGATGTTTTTAAAACCTGTGAACCCTCTGAATTATTGGATTCATGGAAAAGCGGCACATATATCTGGAGCCACATGGAAAAGATAAGGAATCACTGTTATCTCTATTTTGCATGTGTGGCTTTAATGGGTGCTTAAAGGGAGTAGAAACTTACAAAATTTAACAATTGACCAATATTCGATGAGGGCCGGCATTTTTTCATACAGTTTGATAAGCTATCATATGTCATATTTCATCACCAAAGCAACCCCTAACATGATGTGTTTTATACTCTCAGTATACGAGGTGTGATCAAACAACATGGTGAATGTTTAAATAAAAAAAAAATATTACACGAAAAGACACATTGGCATTAATCCCCCTCAGAATACTCCCTCTTGCCTTGAACACACTTATCCCATCGTTCTTGCCACTTTCTGAAGCAGCTGTGGAAGTCCTTTTTCACGAATGTCTTTAGTTGCACTGTCGTGTCTGCCTCAATGTCCTGAATCATTTTGACTTTGGGGAAGAACCAGAAGTCGCATGATGCCAGATCTGGTGAATAAAGTGGATGAGGACACACCGTAATGTTTTTATTTGACAGAAATTGCCATATACCAGAAGTGATGTGTGACACAGAGCATTATCATGATGGAGGATGATTTATGGTACACTTAAAAAAACACCTTCTCTCAACTGTAGCTCACACCCAACTGACTGCACTGAACAAGTTGAAACTTGTCACTGTCACTAAGGTTCAACATGCTGCTTCCCATATTGAAGATCCCTGCCTTTCTGTTGGATGGCACTTGGCAGCAGCATTCACTGTACTTTGTGATCACAACGGAAAAGCTCCGTGTCACACATCACTTCTGGTACAGCAATTTCTGTCAAATAAAAACATTACAGGGTGTCCTCATCCACATTATTCACTGGGTCTGGAACCATGCAACTTCTGGCTCTTCCCCAAAGTCAAAATGACCATGAAAGGTAAATATTTTGAATCAATTCAGGACATCGAGGCAGCCTTAACAGTGCAATTAAAGACACTCATGAAAGAGGACTTCCAGAATTGCTTCAGAAAGTGGCAAGAACAATGGGATAAGTGTGTTCAAAGCGAGGGGGGATATTTTGAGGGGGATTAATGGCAATGTGTCTCTTACTGTAATAATTTTATTTAAACATTCACCCTATTATTTGATCACACTTCACACAGTAAACAAATGTAAACTCAAGGAAGCCACAGGGTGCAAGTGGTAAAAATGGAATTCAAATCCCATATGTGTCTGACTTCCAGGTACCACAGTAGAATTTTCAGATTTTCTATTATATCTACAAGAGTCTCTTTATTTCTCAAGTAAAAATTTGGTTGATTGAAGTATTATATACACTAAAGATATATCTTTTTATTAACCTTTTTTACTGTGGTGGTCATTTAACTTTTGCCACCCACCCATCTACAGTCACACTAACACAAACGATCACACACCTGGGCTCTAGCATACAGCCTACTGCCCCTGGGCTACAGGACTGTACAGCATGTTACTGCACAAAACAACATGAGATTAAATCAAGCAAAGAGAAAATGATGCCATCAAAAGACATGATAAACACGAGATGTAGGAGGCTGTGCGTGTGTTGGGGAATTACGGAATTAAATACATCACTGGGTTTCTTATCACAAAGGAATTTAAAGTCTATTCCATAAAAATATGCTTTGCCTTGGAAAATGGATAACTTTCTCTTAATAAAGAGGCCAGACTTCAGTGCAAAAGTGGAAAGGAATAACTACTCGCAGAAATCTCTACAATCAGCTGAGAAAGGTTGGTTGAACTTCAGGATGGCAGCTTATGAACCAAGAATAAGATATTCTTGTTTATTAGGTTTTAAATTAAACTTTATGCTAATCTGGCAAGAAAGGTTATTTTGTAAAATACCCTAAAATCTGATATTGAACTTTGTTTTCCAAAGTATCAGAAAAGCTTTACGTTCCATCTCACACTATTGGTTGTATTTCTGTATGTATATGTGTGAAACAGATAAAATTCATGTATATCAGCATTGGAGTGAAGATAAAGAATTATTTTCCTTTCGCAAATGAAAGAGAACAAAAAATCAGATGATGAGGTATTAACCAGATGATGTAGCCAGTGGTCATTGTGGAGGGATTACTGATTTCTAACAAAGGTGAGCTTTATAGTCATATGGAGAAAGGAGACGAAATCTTGAGCCTACATAAGGTATAGAGTTGAAAATAAGACCTACATTAATCTGCGATATTCAAACATGTTAAACTGGATGAAAACATTAACTAGGAGCGAAAAGCTACCCTATTCAATTCAATGGTACAGGCAGAAGCTTTTCTTTCTTTCTTTCTTTCTTTTTTTTTTTTTGGTTTGGCCTGAAATTTCTAATGATGGGTTTGTATTCATATGAGCTAGAAAACCTAAACTGATAAATTAATATTAAAATGAAGAGGCCTATATTAGTCACTTATTATTACTATTATTACTACTGTGGATACACAATTACTAGTCATTATTTACTGTGGCTGCTTCATAGCGACACAGCAAAAATAACGATGTTTATTATTTTGTATGTGCGGAAACTCAGCCTCAGAGGCATAAAACAAGAGAGCGAGCAGTGTAACACAGCAGGTAAACCTGTCACCTGTGAAATCCAAAGCTTGGGTTAACTCTAGTCCACACCATAAACCAGTCTGAAAATTGTGCAAACACTCACCTTTGTAAGTTTACATACGCTCCATTGTAAAGTGTGAAGAAGAAGAATAATGCCTAGCTCACACGGTTGCATGGCTAGTTACTTGGTTGCCTATGGTTACATGGCTAGTAGGTAGTTTAGTTAGGATTTAAAGTCAGGTCTGTCTGATTAAAAATTCCATGTATTTTTCACCACCATGCTTCACCTAAATACAGCTTTTATTATTGTCTCCACAGGCCTCTGGTTCAGTGAGTTAATTGCAAACAGTCCTGACATGAAATCTCAACCAGCACTCCCAACATTCACCGTATAAATAACTGAGTATTAGCAATGATTCCTACAGGCAGGAAACTCCATGAGGAATATACTCAGGGCATGAATTTGGTATGAAATTCAAGTCATCTAGGCAAACTGTCTATGCTTTAAGTATATTATATTTAGTTATAGATATCAGACTGTAATAATGACATTCTCAAAAATGTTTATAATATACCTATAAAAGTTCCAGCGCATATGAGTCATTTTACAAATATATGTTAAGTGGTATAGTGAAATAATATAATTCTTTCAGTAAAAGATATTTAGCTATGATAATGGGGGGTAACTACTGTATTGATATATTTATTGTATATTGGTCATATACATATATATTATCTAGGAAGAGTAAAGCCAACCTATTACAAATAGAAAATTATAAAAAGAAAACAGATCAGCTACTCATAAGATATTTATATATTTACTTCCAGTCTGGTTTTGATTACAGATATTATTTTTAATTTTGTAATTTTCCCTAAACATTATAACATGGGTTTTTGTATGTTAAAATACTCTAAGTAAATATTATTTTAATGGGTGTACATTTGGATGGATATATTATAATTTATATTTGTACACTAATATAAATTTAGTCTTTTTCTTTTTTGATTTTTTTATGTGTTTAGTAGTTTTCTAGTTTATTATTACATATAATAAAAATATTTGCATATAAATATTGTTAGATAATTTGAATTACTTTCTCAGAATAGGTTTTAAAAGGTGGGTTGAAGTATATGAATATTCTTAATGCATGCTATCAAATTGAAAAGTTCTATGTGAACCAATAATTGGAAAGATAATTTTCCATTAAATATCAAACATTTAAATAATTTGCTTGATTATTTGACTATCATTTTTTTAAATAAATTAAGAAGATCATATTTGTATACTGGCTCACAAGGTCTACATTTAAGCCTTACTTAATCTGCTTTTTAATTTTTATCAGAATTTTAAAATGCATATCTAACTATAAACCTAAGATTGTGTTAGAACAGGATAATTAGAATTACTTTACAGAGTTAATATAAGTACAGCTTAACTCAAACAAAAAAACAGGTTTAGGTATATCTGCCTTACACTCTGAAGTGTTTATATGTAATTTTATTTAGGTTTTTGGTTTATGAAATACCAGTCTTAAATCAAATTAATACCTTTGCAGACACGTAAGTTCTTTGCAACTTTTGCTGGTATTTATTAGGCTACATAACTGTAAACACTTTTCTAGCAATAAGATTCTATAGAACAAAGAAAAGTGCAAAATAAAATAACCACAGAAAAGAGTGATTTTACACAGCTATAAAAGGTCAGAGAAAATGCCAAATCTAAGAGAAATTTATAAGATCTTATTCTTGTTATTTTGACCAAACTGTAAAACTGCCTTTTATTTTTTTTTAGAGAGACTAATGAAAATTATAGAGGCTGTAAAGAAATAAGAATCCATTGCAAATCACCAGGAAACCATTTAAAAACCCAAATGAAGTAATCTTTGATAAATTATAAGGACTATTCCATCTTAAAGGATTTAGCTTATGAATTTGACTTTGGTGCTAGTGCTTATAAACATTAATTTCATTATGAAAGGTTGTAATTTACTTTCCCCTTAGGAAAGAAAACTCTGTCTTGGATTATATTTGCATTTCTTTTTTAATAGCCTCATTCCATTTTTGACATGTAAAAATATTTATAGTGCTTGGGAGGTCTGGTATTTTTTTACTCTTGGCAGTGCAAGAAGCAACTGGTTTAGTCATGACTATGAAATTGCATCTTATTAATGTCCACATCCAGGAATGCAGGGACCCACTCAGCATCCCTGGATCAATTACAATAATCAGATGGTAATACTGTAATTGCATTTACACATATAGATATTGGCTTTTCTCCAAAAAATACTAATTCTAAGAAGCAGTTAGTACTTTTTATTGGGAGAGGGTTTTTCAACTTTTATAGAATTCTGAAACTGGAACCATCTAAAATTGTCCTTTTGATCAGATAGTTTGGCCTTCTTTCCTGAGGTTAGCCCCTTCTTCTCATTTACAGCTATTCCAGCCCTACTTCGGGCCTATTTCTTGTCTGGTCTACTGTGGTTGCTTAGCCATCATCTCCCACTGTCCAATCTCCCCTCTCAAACCCTCTTCTAAAGATGTATTGGGGGCTGGCCGAGTGGCTCAGTTGGTTAAGAGCTCACTGAAGAGTTTGAGCTCTGCGCAACAGCGGTTCAATGCCCCGCCTGAGCTGAGCTGCCGCTGACCTGCCAACAGATGGCAGGATGGCTCAGCTAAAATAAATAAATAAATAAATAAATAAATAAATAAATAAATAAATAAAGATGTATTGTTTGCCTATTGTCACTATAGGTTTTGCAAAGAATCACCCAAAGCTGCAATGGTTGAAACTACAATCCTTCCTTCTTACTGATCTGTAAACATGAGGAAACTTATCACTACCTCCATGAAACATTTTCTTCCTGCCCCCATATCTTGATAACTAGCAATTCCCCTCCAATGCTCCTCTGTAAACCATGTATGTATTTTTTAACAGCATATATTAGTTCAAAATATTTATTTAATGCCTACTAGGATAGGTATTGGAATAAGTCAATAAACAGAATAGAGGCTCCTGCTCATTATTTTATTTACTGAATTTTCTGTCTGTCTTTTGCTATTACACTAAAGACTCCTTGAGATAAATTACTCGCCTTTGTACCTGCAGGGCTTACCAGAGTGCTTGGTTCAGTGATGAAATAAATAAGAAAATAGATGAATGAATAAGTTAATGTGCAACGGGGTGCTGAACAAACTCTTTGGGCGGAGAGTTTTTGAGTGACCTGTCTATGCTGTGATTCACCCAGTATATTTGACACTGGAATAGATTGTGTTGAACCCTTTACACTACAAGAGAAAATTGCTTTAGTAATAATTATGACAAAAAAGGTAAAATTAATCAATAAAATACATACTATAAGGAATAAAGGAAAATGATAAATTAAAGTTTTGAATTGCATTAACATATTTTTCAAAGAAAGGTATATATTTAATGGTCTGTAACAATGATGAGTATAATAATACAACTTGTATTCTCTTACTTTTTCTTTAGTTTTAAAACATGCAGTTAATTTTTAAAAAAGAGTCATTTTCTATTTAAAAGGTAATAGTCAAATTCAGCAAAAGATCTCAGAAGTTAAATTATTCACTTAGCAAAGATAGTATGCCTCACAGTTCATGTGACACTGTTGCAAATCTTAAATTGCATAAGTATAAATTCTCAGTTTGCTTTAAAATTCTCTATAGATAGTGCATTCATTTGTCTACACCTGACCTCTGCTGGCTTGGATGCCACTGTGCCTGTAAGAATGGGAAAGAATCATGAATGTGTGTGTGTGAAAGATAATTATTCACAATTATATGTTCTACTCTAATCAGGGAATGAAGAAGTGATAAAAGCACTTCTAGAATAACAGAACAAAGTTACCTTCTGAAAGTAAAACTGATCAAATAATCACAAAATGGAAAAAGTGGCCCTACAGGAGGGTAGTCCATTCCAAAAGATGATCGGTCACGCCCTCATAATGAAAATGCTGCCCTGTCCATAGGGACCAGGGGACTTGTCTTCTGAGTGATGGAGTCATTTGGATTAGACTCTTTTTTTGCATGAGGTTCTTTGAGGATCACTGACAGAAGAGGGTGTTGACAAGTAAGAGCTTGTATTAAATATGGTCAAAATATCCTGATAAAATTATCATTAGAGAGGAAAAAGTAATTTATCTACCTTCTTGAGAACTTGTGGAACACACCAAGGCTTTCAACGGATTGTCCATTGAAAGGGGGCATTCTCATAGTTTGAATCAGGGCAGGTTTCTGAGAAGAGGGTGTGTCCTGATGAGAAAGTACAAAATAACTGAATAAAAAGTCTATTTTAGAGTGGAACCTGCAGTGAGGGGAGGGGGGGGATGAATCAAAGGCATGGATTTGAGATGTAAAGCAGCATCTGACAAATCAGGCAGATGAGCAAGACCATACGTTCAACTGAGGCTGGGTAGTGAAGGTGATTCGAGAATGGGGAAGAGGGACCTGGGGTGGTGAATAGAAAGCTGATCAGGCAGGAGCTCATGGGACATTTTACCCCAAGGCTACTGGAAAGCAATCAGTGGTTTTGGTCCCATGACGTGAAGAGATTTTGTTTACCCTAGCTAGATGCATCTCCACATGTAAATCAAGTGCATTCTGGTTTATAAATGCATAAACATTTATAAACTGTGTGGCATAATCATTCATTCAGAACCTTACTCATCCCTGGGTTAGTAGCGGTGGGCAAAGGGGAGGAGTCATGTTTCTGATTACTCTTCTCGAAGCCTTACCTGTCTTTGACATCTCTGTAGCTGCACATTTACATATTCCAAAGTTATTCAGTCATGTCAAAACGTTCTGCATAGAAATGACCGATATACAGCTACTTACTAAAATGATATGTGAAGCGGTTGAACATCAAAATTATCTGTGCAATCTCTTCAATATTTTTTCTTGTACATACTTGGTGACCACACCCATGTAAATAGATTTTTGAGGTCAACGTCTATGTGGAAAAAAAAAATGTTACTTGTTTTTTGTCAAATTGGCCAGCCCTGTGGAGAGCTTACCTTTGAAAGTCAGAGGTTAGGAGAGGATCATAGAGAAAGGTTTGTTTTGTTCACATACACAAAAAAATAATAAATGAAGGCCTAAATAAATAAATGACTTTCACAGCTTTCTCAATGTAGTACACATAAAATCTATAGTCAGTTGATTTCTTTACATTTTACTATAGAGTGAAACAATCCTGGATCCAGTATCCTCAGGAACCAGCCCTCTTCCAGCTTTGTCTATATTTTTTCTACTCCTTGTAATATAGTTCCTTTCTTTTTTTACTGGGCTTAGCAGGAGCCTTGCCAGATTATGTTGTGACTTGACCATATTATTAATCTAGTTGCCAGAACAGAAAATCATGATGGTGTCACACGTTGCCTCATATTGTAGTGGCCTCTACGTCATCATCATGAAATGGGTGTTAAGCCTCCCAACAGAAAGGAGGGGGCCACTTGTGCAGAGCTAGAGGATCCAGAGAGATCTCAGCTTTCAAGGTTTTACTATTCAGATGTCCCAGTTTAAACTCTCAGATCTACCCCTTCCCAGCTAGAGCCCTAAACCTGGCATTGAAGACCTTTGTTATAACTGAGGATTCACCCACTGTGGACTCTGCTGTGGTATGGAGAAGGTCTGGGCCTCGTCTTCAGCTTCCCCTGCTCTCTGATATGAGATACAGAGTCTCCTTATACTCTACGGAGGAGGTCCTCTAACTGCCACAACTGCCTTCAACTGTTGAATACGATTTTTCACCTTCACCTTTTCTTCCTGCAGGGCACTCACGGAACTCAGTAATAGCATCAGGTTCATTTCCTCATAATTACTACTTTCCCTTGATCCCTCAAAAGCTTGAGATATTCCACAGGCCAGTGCATTCCTTTCCACAGGTATCCTGGCCCAGGTTACAACTGGTGAAAACTGTAACAAATACAATGCTACAGCGTGTCAGGGACTATCAGGGCTCCTCCTACCAGCCGGTAAGGGGTCCTCATGGCCAGCTGGCTGGTAGGTGATCCAGCTCTAAAGCAATCTTTTTATAGTCAGCTTCTTCCTGTATGTTCTAGAATCAACTACCTTGGTTAGATTCCCTACGTTTGAGATCTGTGTCCTGAGTGGGGGCGCGGGGGGGGGGGGTTGTTCATTGGGAAAGAGTAAAAAAAGT
>NW_017731487.1:271912-305171 GCF_001890085.2 Hipposideros armiger | reverse complement strand
GACTGATCTGCCTCACCCGGGAAGAGCGCAATGATGGTGCCAACTTGGGCCAGTGAAGCAACGTCCTCCACAACTAGACTGAAGAACAAAACGACAGAAACTTGTCTGTTCCCCTTCCCCCAATTCCCCAACCAAAAAAATCTAAAAAAAATGCCACACCTGATCCCACGGAAGCAGCAGAGCTGTGATTGACCTTCACAGTTGCCCCACTTGGAGCAAGGGGATACTCCTTCATGCCCCGTCCTTCTCCATATGGTCTAGTTGGTGGATTTAGGATGTCCCCTGGAAGGGATGTTGACCTTGGGGGAAGTGGCATATTAGGGAGCAACAGTCCCCAGAGAGGTTTCAGCTGAGAGCTGCCAGCCAGCCCACATTCCCGGAAGCCTGAAGAAGGGTGTCTAGATTTTTGAAAGGGCGCCTTGATTCGTCAACACAGTATCGTCTCCCACTTAACAGACTGCATAGTGACTTAACCCTCTTTGGTCAACCTTTTAGTAGAGGAGGGGGAAGGTGATGACTATCAAATCCTGAGAATAAGTACTATGTCGTCAATTATTTTGAATTAATTAATGTTTCCTTTCTGAAGATTTTTGAGAGATTGTTAAGTCTGAAACTAGCAGAAAAATGAATTTGTGAAGGGAGATAGCTAGATAGACAGATGGATGATCGACAGATAGCCATTTCTATGTTTCATTCAGTTTATATCATTGACTCTTTTAGACAACTGTTTTTTCCAATTGCAGGACTGCATAAGTGAGTTTTATATCATCAGCATACTGCTTGCAAAGCTATTCATTTCATCAACGATCAGCTTTCAATGGTGTTCACTTCTCCCTTTAAAATTCTTTTTTTTTTTTACTAAAAGTCTTCAAAAATATTATTTGCCTTCTACATGCATTAAATGGCGCGTTAAAACGATTAACATTCTCAATACCCAATAGAGTCCAGTGGTTTATACATTTATTTTCTAAATCTATCCTTCATTATAACATTGAAACGTTTTATTACATTACCTTCAATCGAAATAAAAGAATCTCTTCTCCATAGTCTTCTCAATCATAGATCTTAACCAGGACGGCCTTAAGTTTCCCTCAGGGTCACCTTGACTAAATTTTAGATGCCCTTCTTCTTCCTGTCTCTGAGTCACTGACCTCCCTCACAAGCCTGCTCTTAAGGAACCCACAGGGTCTAACACAGAGATGCCTCCCCTGCTTTTCCTTAGATCATTTATCTCAGAAAACTTGGAATTGCAAATTCTTTCTCTGCTCCTTTGAGATGTAAATCTTTTACAAATTCTCTGGCTGGTTTTGGGAATTGAGGACTCCTTTTTGCAAGGACCTAGGAGCCATCTCTTTGAAATGGAGTCATCAAAGATCACCCCTTTAACTCCCAGTTCCTGTGGGAAGGTAGGAACCTCACCTCCACAGGCCCCTTGCTCCAAGTTGTGAAACAACCTCTTGTCATAAAGATATGAAAACGTTTTCTTTTTCCTTGAGTAATTCCAATTAGCAAACACAGATGAACTATGACTCCCCCACCCCAGCTCTTAAAAACCCTCCTTGATCCCTTGTTTTGTGGAGCTAACGTGTAATCTGGTCGGTTTCCCTGACTGCCATAGCCTTCAACAGAGTCTTCAAACTCTTTTTTTATTTTGGTCAGTGTGATTTTTTGCTTTGAAAAAACTATACAATTTTCTAATTCTTCCCATAATTTCTTATGTCTTATCTATATTACATCTTATCTCTCTATTTGTTTCACTCTTAAATCAAAATTATTAAACTCTTTTAATCAATTTCATTTAATTTAGTCATATCCATTTTCCTTTTGAATGGATAGTAAATTAAGAAGTGTTTATGCAATGGATTCAAACACATTCATAGATATTAATATAGTTTTAATGAAAACTCCTTCAATTCTCTTTTAATTTAATTCACTAATTATTCTATTCATCAAACCACGACTGGACTTTTAATTTTTACACAGGAATATCAACAGATTGTTTAATATTCCTTTATTTAGACATTTCTATTCAGATCATGATAGGAAAAAAGACTAGGAGTCTACTGGCAAGAATAGCATTAATGTGGAAAATGCCAGGTATTAGGGGTTGATTGAACTAGAGACAAACATTGTCCAAACAAAGAAATTTTAATTTTCAAAGGACTTGAGAAATTTGATTAAAACCTATCTTCTTCAGTTTTCAGATAAGACAAGCCAAAATTAATATAATCTAAACATGAGTGCTCTAATAGCAACACATTGATACTGGTGAGAACAAAAACCTGACTCTGAACTCTGTAATCTTTGCACCAGGCTATTTCCATGGATTTTTTTTCTTCCCCAAACATATCTAATGAAGTAGCTTTAATGAAAGTAATAAAAATATACATGTTTTCTAAAACCTTCAAACTAGGACTAAATTAGGATCAAAAGAATCATGAAAACACAATGTGATGGCTGTCACTTCACTGTAAGAATCACTATCTTTAATCCATTTTGAGTTTATTCTTGCATATGGTGAAGGGTATTGGACTTACCAGGGGGATTGCTTCATAGACTGGGTAGATGCCTTATCACTGCACTGTACACCTGAAGCTGACATAGAATAATATTGAATGTCAACTATAATTAAATATATATTTATAGTCACAGGATGTAAAGTACAGCATAGGGAATAGAGTCAATGGTATTATAATAGCTATGTACGATGTAAGAGGCATAGTAACTTTGGGGGGGTGGGGTGCATCGATTCTTCACATTATATTGAAATCATTGTTTGTGTCTCCTTTTCTTGCATGTGTATTCAATACTATTTGGCACCTATTACATGCAAAGCACTACTTTGCATCTAAAAGCACGAAGCAGACAGCTATATATCCCGCCCTCATGAATGGACCCTCCACAGAGCAAACAGTATTCATGTGGATAATTACATAAGTTATTACTTAGTCATAATTGCAGTAAAATCTAGAACACAAGAGTGCAAAATGGCACCAGGTTTTGTATCTGAAGTGTGGACAATAATTTAGAATAAGTAGCAAAGAAGTACTCGAGTGGAGTCAAATTTTGGAGGGCTTGAATGTAGGACAGAGGAACAGTAGCAGAGAGGAGCCATGATGAACAAGCACACAACAGACCCTGGGTTCAAGGTCCTTAAGAAGGAAAGATGGCCCTTGAAGCACTAGAGGAATGGAAGAAGGCTAAGGAAACGGGTTAACTAGAGAGGGAGGTGGGGGGATGCACTAAGATAAGTAGTCAGAAGATAGATAACAGAATGAGGAGCTTTTTGACTATGTGAAAGGTTTTGGATTTGACGTAAGAGCAGTTGGAAGTTTCTTCCAGAACAGTGAGTGAAGCATTGGGCTAGAAGAGGCAGGACCAGATTTTTTGTTTCTTTTTTTCTTTTTTAAAGTACTGTTTTGTTGTCATAAGGGTTATGAACTAGAACTGGGCAAAAACATATGTGGGATGGATGCTATTTAGGGAGAAATTGGAGTATTCCAGGTAAGGCATAATTGTGGCTTTCCAATTAGCAAAGTATTACATTACAGAAAACAGAAAAAATATATATACTTCCACTCTAAACGCTTTCAATGTTTCAGTGCTTTTCATTTTCAACTTTTCTTTTTTCCTCACATATCTTTATAATTGTCACATCCTCACAATCCTTTTGTACTGATTATGCTGTTTAATCTGCTTCAATCAATGAAATTCTAAGTGTTTTATCATGTGACTAAATAAACATCACAGTTGTTATTTTGATTTCTCTATAATCTTGGGAGTGGACCATTCCAAATACATATAAGCATTGCTTATTGAATATTTCTACTTGGATAGCTAAAAGATCTTTCAAAGGGACTATACTCAAAACCAAACTTCTCATTCTTTCCCTCACTCCAGAGACGCGTTTCTCAATTATTTTTTCTATCTCAGGAAATACCAGTTCCATCCTACCCATTGCTCAAGTTAAATCTCTTGTGGTCATCATGATGTGTTATTTCCTCTTATAGCCTCCCTCATAACCATCAAAAATTCCTGTCAGCTCTAACTTTTAATATATTCACATTCATATTCCTCACTGTCATTACTACTGCTACCTGTGTCTCTTGCCTGACTAGCTAATTACAATATTCTTCTCACCATTCTTTGAATGGAGATGAGTAAATGGGTCAAATGCTGACAAATAGTAACTACATAACAACATTCTTCCCTTTTCTCTGCTCTCCTAGACACATGAGCTGTGGCCAGAGGTGAACCAATTTGCTCATCATACATATAAAGTTAGTAACAGGGATAAGACGGAAACAAGTGTCCTATTTTTTGTCACTACTCTTTTGGTTGTTGAATTTTGTCATATTCCCATTAAAAATATAAAATAAAATCCTAGCCACCATAATAGTATAATAAAACCCAGACCAAGGAAATACTAAACCAGGCTATTGCCTAATGCTTATTTTTCAATTTAATGACATTCAAGACGGTGAAGAGTTATCGCCCTCTCTAACTTTTCTTTCTCATCTGGGTGCCCCGTTCAGTTGGGTTAGGTCTTCTCCATTTATTATAACTTTGTGTGATTTACGAAATTTTCCAACTGCATGTGATCCATTTGCTTAAATTTATTGTTAATAAAGGCCAAATTAATGTGGCATGCAAATTAATGGAGCAGCATTCAATTTTATGAAATGTTTCTGTACTTTTTTGCTATCAAATGATTAGATTTATTTAGGGTCTCAGAGAATGCAATTGTGGTGAAATGAATTTTTCTCATAATTTTGACAGCAAAGAGGACCTACAATTTATGATAACTTCTTTCTTAATTCTTCTTGATTTCAGGTACCCATAGTTTCCTAAATATTTAATTGAATGGTGACATCTGATTTCTTAAAGGTACATTTTTTAAAAATTTTCTGATTACTGTTGATATTCAATATTATTTTATATTAGTTTTAGGTGAAAAGCATAGTGATTAGACATTTATATAGTTTATGCAGTGATCCCCCTGACTAGCCTAGCACCCACCAGGCACCATACATAGCTATAACAAGATTATTGACTATATTCTGTATGCAATACTTTACATCCTCTTGACTATTCTGTAACTACCAATTCATACTTCTTAATCCCTTCACCTTTTTCACCAGTCTCCTTACTCCTCTTCCATCTGGCAACCATCAGTTTGTTCTCTATATCCATGAGTCTGCTCATGTTTTGTTTGTTCGTTTATTTTGTTCTTTAAATTCCACATATAAGTGAAATCATATGGTATTTGTCTTTCTTTGTCTGAATTATTTCATTTAGCATATTACTCTCTAGGTCCATACATCTTGTCACAAATAGTAACATTTCATTTTTTTTATGGCCAAGAAGTATTCCATTGTATACATGTACCACATTTTCTTTATCCAATTATCTATTGATGGGCACTTAGGCTACGTCCATATCTTGGCTATTATGAATAACACTGCCATGAACATAGGGGTGCACATATCTTTTTGAGTTAATGTTTTGGATTTCTCTAGAAGTGGAATTGCTGGGTCATAAGGTAGTTCTATTTTTAATTTTTTGAGGGACCTCCATACTGTTTTCCATAGAATAAACTCAAAATGAATTAAATAATTAAACGTAAGACCTGAAACCATAAAATTCCTAGAAGAAAACATAGGCAATTAACTCTCTGAAATTAATATCTACCAATTGCCAGATGCTGTGGTCCTACTATTATTGCTATAAAAATAAAAGGAATGATCCTTTTATCCACGTTTAGGATACCAAGCTCATAAACCTACATGCTGGAAGCACAACTATGCCTTTTTCTTACAGAAAAAAATCTAATTCTTATGATTCAATCACCTTTTAGAAGTTGTTTTTGAAGTTAATAAATTTTTGAGTGAAAGGTGAAAGAATTTGGCAGTGGAATTTCAAACTATCTCTCCGGAGCTACTTTATATTTTTCCTTAAAACAGGGACAGCTTTTTAGATGCACTGCACTTTCCTTAGGCCGTTCCAGAGGGGCTCTTCTTTTTTGCACCTCACATTGTTTAATATTACACATTAACGGCAGCTCCTCTCAACCTTTTCTCAATTTCTCCCCGAAATACTGCTACGCTTTGATGATTTTAAGACTCCAATATGTACTTCATGTAAAATTATATCAATGCAATGAAGTTAGACACATTCATCAAAAGTTTTAGGAACATCAACACACAGTAAAGGTAAGTCATGAATTTAAATTTGCGATTACATATTATCAGAGGAGCCAAATAGTGTTTCCAGTTAATAATCCTCAGGAAGAGTTTCTAGTAGACAAGCTGTCTCTACTAAGAGGCTATATGACAAATGAAAAGAACAGAATATAGGACTTGGGTCTGTTCAAGCAAGGCCCAACAGTTACCAACTATATGAATTGGGCAAATGAATCACTATACTGTTAAAGTTACCTCCAATAGCAAGTAATCTCTTTTCATAGTGTTATTTTAAGGCTCCTGAAAAAATGAATGTATGAGAGTACATTGGAAATGCTAAATACTTTATTTCTATTTTAATTACTTCGGTGTGGTTTTCCTTGTTTTCACTATGAGTCCTATGAATAAATGTAGATTTAAATTGGGTGGGGCAGTCTAACTGGTTAGATAAGCATTATCATTTGTTAAAAAACTAACAATAATGTTAAATGTTCATTGAATAAAATAATGAATAACAATGAAGGTGTTTTTAAAGCACTGCAAGTGATTACTTTTTCACTACCTTGACTGCAAGGATGTATACCAGAAATGATTGCATAAAGCATTGACTTTGGCCTTAATTAGATATTGGTGATGCAAAAAATCCATTGTAAAACATCATATCCCAAATTCTAAAGCAAGTTTTGTGCATGGTCTTACATAAAACCAGAAGAGTTAAAGTTGAGAAAGTAAAAAAAAAAAAAATCAATGTGATTCATTTTATTCCCTCAGTGGATAGAATCTTTGGTACTAATGAAGACATGAATAGGAAGTGGAAAGTTGACCTTATTTTCATTACCCAGCATTTAATTAGCAGCAGGTTCTATTAGTATTTGTTCATAGCACACACACACCCCTCTAGTATTATAGGTTATCTATCTCACCCAATTTATCATTATTTCCTTTAAGTCACCATTGACTCTTACCTAGTATATTACAAAAATTTCAATACTGATCACCCTGTTTCTAACCTTAAATCTTCCAAATACCTGTTATTAAATTTCTCATTGTTGAAATAACCTTTCTCTCATTCAAATAGAATCCTTCCACAACACTGCCTAAAATTATTAAATAACTCTCTATTAACAGGACCAAATCTTACATTCATTGGCTGGACAAATGAAGATTTTGCCTACCTAGTGACTATTATAGCCCCTTAACACCCAGTCTGTATTTTACAACAGTATCAAATTGCTTGCTCAAAAACACAATAATAGTGTTTCTCATACACCTTAGATTTTGCTTGCCTGCTTATTTATTTATTTATTTGTTTGTTTGTTGTTTATTTATTTATTTTTCTGCTCAAAATTCCATCTTCAGGTATGTA
Source organism: Hipposideros armiger (assembly GCF_001890085.2). Classification (NCBI taxonomy): domain Eukaryota; kingdom Metazoa; phylum Chordata; class Mammalia; order Chiroptera; family Hipposideridae; genus Hipposideros; species Hipposideros armiger. Next base: position 297,623 of record NW_017731487.1, on the reverse strand, counting down.
GAACTGGGGAAAAAATGTCTTCCACTTTGAAGTCTCAGATCAAGTCTGAATTTTGAAGCCTTCCTATATTCTTTCTGGCAAATTATTTTTTTGCTTCCTCTCTTATCACTGCCTTTTATACATTTTTTTAAGAAAAGAAAAATCACTGTTTTGTCTACCAAGTAGCCCATATCATGTTTCATTTATTTATATTTCTATCTATATTTACCTCAGTATTGTCCAAAATGTATTTGGGGTGACTAACTTTCACACCTCTTGAGGTAAAAAATTAAGCAACCATTTTGTTTCTCCAGTTTCCTAACACAGTGCTTGATAGATACAATGTACAAATAAAAAAATATATATATATATTTTTAGTGAGATAGAAATGAATGAAAACCAATCAAAAATGAAAAAAGACTCAGCTTAAGAGAGTCAGTAGTACTTTAAATATGCTAATAAGCCAACCGATAACAATTGCTAAGTGCTTTACTACATGATTATCCTCAACAGCAACTAAGATAACAGGGCTAGTTAGATCCTAGGGAAAAGTTGAGTATGATCAGTCTGATCTGAAAAAGATATGAGTAACAGAAATTATTGGATTGTCAGAAAAGTCATGACACATTTTGCAACGTAAAACATAGAAAAAAATATGTCATGACTTTTCTGATAACCCAATTATATATATATAATAATTATATATATATATTTATATTATATATATAATAATTATATATATATATGATACATATATGATATATATATACACACACACACACACACATATATATGCCTCAGGTATATCAGATAAAATCTAAAGTTGTCTTTACTTGGTCTGGTCTATTTTGTTTTGTTTTATTTGTCATTGGTCTCATTTCCTTGGAAAGAGTAGTATGTATAAGTTACTAATAAAACCTCAGTGTCCATCCTTGATATATAAAAAAAAAAGAAAGTGTGAAGGAAATCACTATGAATTGTGAACTATAATTTCTCAGGCACTCTCTCAGATGCCTTGCATTTGTAATTTCAATTCTTCTTCCAAATAAAGCTGTGTGAAGCCACGACTCTCACTTCAGAGACGGAAGCATGGCTGAGACCAGAAGAAGGATACCCAGCTAGCACTGACAGATGTTCAGTGGACCAGAAAATACATATTGGTCTAAGGCCTCAGGGCATAAGAAAAAGTAGTCACTCTTGAGTGAATTAAGTAGCTTGAAGTGATAGAGGTGAAACCATTTTAGGGAATGTTCACACAGGACGTGTTACAGAAACCCGCCCTCCCCTCACTAAACTTTAGTCCGTGTTCATTTCCTTCCCCAGTGAGAAGAATCAGAGTTCAGCAAATTAAGCATTCTGATTTGTTACACATTCCTGGATGATTTAGAACTATCTTTGAGGAAATAATATGGTATATTTCTGAGTCCAATAATAGACACATGTTTCGTCTTGATTATGTAATTGACTCTACCAAGGAGGACTAGGAATGACTATGATAAGCTGACTACCCAACACAGTGATAAATCCCAGGCCCGGCCATAATGCAGGACCAACAAACAAAGCACCATTCTTCATATCCTGAAAATATTAGAATGGAAAGCAACATTTTTTTTTTCTCTCTAATGTGGCCTAGCAAGGAATGAATGTGACAAATCTACTACCTTGGAGCTTTAGAAACTGGTCATCTAGCCAATGCATATTTCCTGACTCCTTCTTTGTGCCAAACTGCAAAAATCCAGGGACACAGAGGCAACAAAGGAATGCCCCTTCCCTTTGAGAGGCACACAGCTTAGTGAGGGAGAACGGCAGTTAGGCTAGGAAATAAAACAGTTTTAAATATTGTAAGTAGAGGTAAGTAGAAGCGCTGTGAAAACAAAGACTAGGAAATCTATGGAAGCAGCCCCTCACTTATCATTCACGGGGTGCCGTGCTTTATGAGGTGTCTTACATTTACTTACTTTAATTCTCACAGCAAAAAATAGGCAAGATAACTGTAATTACCCCAATTTACTAATAAGTTAATTGGGATTTAGATTCAGTAGTTGGCACAAAGTCACAGAGGACAAAGTGAAGAAGCCAGAATTTGAAGCCACTTCTGCGTAGCTTCAAAACTTGACTGTGAGGGGCACACTGCCTCTCCAGAGGTGCCTCACAAATAGTTCATGCTTTCCAATGTACTTTTCCACATATTAAAATAGCATCCTTTCATTTTAGCATTGCGGCCGTTTTAATACCAACTCCTCCACTGCACACCTTTGCAACTTTGGCCGAGTTACTACACATTTCTAGGTTTCAGTTTCTTCATTTGTAAAATGTGGGTAACACCTGTGGCCGCCTCACAGTGTTGTAAGCATTAAATGCGCTCTGTGCTGCGGATCGGAGGTCGGCAAACGTTGTCTGTAAGGAGCCAGATAGTAAATACTTCAGGCTTTTGCAGGCGATGCCATGTCTGTGACAACTTCTCAGCTCTGCTGGTGAAACATGAGAAAAACAATAGACACTGTGCAAATTAATAAGCATTTCTGCAAATAAAGAAAGCTTTATTTGCAAAAAACAGCTGGAAGGCAAGATTGACTTAGCCTGTGGGTCTTAGTTTGCCAACTCCTGCGATAAAGCATGTGCTGAATAAATATTAGTTACTATTATTATTAGTACTAGTAGTATCTTTTTAAGCTAGAAAAATTTGGATGCTGAGTGCCTTATCTAGGGAGAAACATAGAATATTTATTAGGTTTGAAGCTTACATCCAATGTTCTACACTCAAATCCGGCACTTTTTCTGCAAGGGTAACTTGTTTCACTCCAGTGACCTTTCTGATTTGTCTGTTACAAGCATCCCATCATTACAGATTTTTCATGAGAGAGGTAAGTGCATCTTTTCCTTTTCAGGCCCCAGCTACTTCCTCACCGAGGCACAATGACAGGGTTTTTAGATGGGAAAACTCTACTCCGTTGGTAACAAATGTTAAGATTGCTAATTTTTGCTGACTCTGAAAATTGCTGTACTGAGGGGAAGTATAAAATAAAACTCAATGTCATAGCTTTGACTGCCATTTTCAATTAAGCCTCAAACAGTAGGGCATTGAATAAGCCATCACTGGAACATTGTAATCTTTCCCACTTCTATGCCTCTATATCCTGTGGGAAACGTTTGAACTCCCCACTGATATTTAGGCATCCTACCATCCCCCCTCAAAGGCTGTATTCCATCCCCCAGCCCCCACCACCACCACTGCGGTATGTTCAGCCATCCCTCTGATCACTCCTGTGAATTGCTGCCAGATACACTTGGCCATTATCATTGTTAACATCTCATATTTCCTACCTAGTTTTACTGTTTATAAAGCCCGTAAGGCCTTTCAAGTACTTTCTTTCTTTGCCATCACTCACACTATCCAGGGTAGTGATTTCATGAGCATACCAACTCTTATTCAAGTAGAAGGCAGAGCTCTTGGAAGCCTGGGCCCCACGTGATGGGATGGAGCAGGTCCTGGGTTTGCTTCTAAGAGACCTGGGTTTGAATCCATCTACTAATTGGAAGTAATTCTGTGGCCATGGGCAAATGATAAGACTTCTCTGATCTTGCTTCTTTATAGAATTGAAATAATACCTATGTCTCAGTATTCTTCTCAGAATATAGAAGATAAATGCAAGCACCCTGCTCTATGCCTGAGACCTAATTGTATCCCCTTTCTTCTACTTTGTTTGCTCATGTTGACTTGCAGAGAGGAGGCCCTTGGAATTTGTTAATTGTTTAATGAATATACTATTAGAGATTTGACCATTAATTGTATACTTAATGTTCCTAAAAAAAATGACTTTGCAAATTTTTTTCCATATGTTTCATCTATCTTAACCAAAACGTAATGATGATAATATGGGAACAGTAATAGAGAAATACTCAATGTGGTACATGTTGTGTGTCCTTTAAGATACAGTAGAAAATTCGTTTTATTTTCCTCAAACCACACAATTTCTACACACATCACTTTATTTACAGCAAAACTGCATTATTTGGGTCTTTATGACTAAATAAATAGATTCTCTAGGTTTAACCACTCTATTTCTTTATTATTGCCCATTTTCCAAAGCAATTTCACTTCTGTCTTTATAAAAGCTTATGGAAATAAGCAGGCAGGTTCTTAACAATTTGGTTTCACCTAAGGAAACACGCTGATGGAATCACAGTGAGTGCAGATACATGCTTGATAAAAAGTAGAACTTGGGTCTTCTGACTATCAGTTCTTAGAACACGTACCACTGTCCCTGTTCCCATGATAAACACAAGTCAAGGGAAACATAAAGAAAGGAAAGAGATACGTGTATAAAAATAACAGCTGGACTAGGCTCATGCAGGGGGCAGTTCTACCCTCAAGCAACACACGTACTGAGCTGCTTCACTTTTCTGAGGAGGTCAGTTCTGAGGAGGTAAAAAGACAGGACTAGTTGGAGCAGACACAACTAAGAAACACAAACTGCCAGACAGATAGATGGTTTTCTTTCATTGTAGGGCACGTTATGTAATTTTTTCACAGACCTCGATTCCTGCTGATACTTGAGAGCTGTTCCTAATATTAGCAAATGTTTATACAATATGAACTGTATGCCAACACTGTCTCTAGGAGGTACGTGTTATTATTACTATCCCCTTTTATAGATAATAAAATTGAGGTACAAATAGGTTAAATGATGATATCAAGATCATCTCTGCTAGCCAATATCTACAGGATTTGAATCTAGGAATTCTATCCTTAGAGCCCACAATCTTAACCGCTAGAATATTTTGATCTTCTAACAAGGTCTTTTATTATTCAGAATCTACCGATTCCCAGTTGCTAGACTGCTAGATTTTTAACTTGTTAAATTACTCTGTAGACAGCGCTTCTCTAAGCTGTGTTTCCTCCATCCAAACAGCTGAGAATCTCTTGGTTTGCCCCAGTTTCTGGTTAGAAAATAGTGAACTCTCACCGAGAAAATAGGGTGGAAAGTAATTAAACTAGAATTTATCAGATTGAGGGAAAATGCTCATATCACCCCGCTGTGATTTCTTCTGAACAATACTGTCTGTGAGGGCAAGGTGCTTAAAGCCACGGTACCTTGAAAACAGTCCTGGCACTCAGTTCATATCTGGCTGTAATAGACTTGCCTACATTCTCACTAGGCTTTTCTTTTCATAAAACCAATTTTTCATCATTTTTATAAAGCAGTTCCTTTCAGGAAGTTACATTCTAAATTTGTATGTTCCAAAAATTATTCTATTCACTTTTTTCAACAGGCAATTATGATCCATTAAGAGACTGGAGAATGTACTATTAATCAAGTCAGGGATGGGTCGATTTATCATCATCAGCTTCAGGTCCACATTTATCAAGGTTCCCTTTCAAAGGTCACTGGCAAAAGTGAGGACATTGTCTTTTCCATGATACTATGATTATAAGAAGCACAATAAAACTTGTGCCTGGAGATCAAGGAGGAAGTAATGGCTACTGATGGCTTTCATCCCAGCACGACTAATGATGGGCATGCAAGAGTACCCGGGCACATTTCACAGGTTCAGTTCCCCTGTCAGTCAGTCCCTTCTGAGAACCTTGATCTCCGCTCTGGCTGCCTCCTCTCACTGACTGTATCGATGGAACTGCCAATCGGTCTTGTGGATAGTTTATTTCAACAGATGACAGCGATTTGAGAAAAGGGCGATTAAAACAGGAGCGAGGAAAATAAATGATGTCCTTTTTTACTAAGAAGCTTACCATTTCTGGTAATGCTAACAGTTCTGTTTTGCTTTCCATGAATAGCTTGCTTTGCTACTCTTAATTTTAATAATAACCATATCAAAGAAAGTCATCTGAAATGTACAGTAACTTTAGCTTATTTTTGCAAACTAATTCCAATCATGAATTACGTTTAAAGTGCTGTTAATTGCTAAATACAAGTTTTCAAATCAAAAGGTAGATCCTCGGTGGCTAAATTTGACATGTGTAGAAACACATGTAATCTCTTTATTCTCATTCACCTTCAAGTGGCATCCTAAATATTCCTTGTTTCCCCTTCTCTATGTGGTGCCAGTAGAATTGTATTCTAAGTAGCAGGGAATCGTTTTGCAATCCACTTAGCTCTGGGTGTAGAGGATTTCAAGAAACAATCATAGGAAAAGAAGATAAAAGATAAAAAGAGTTAAACCTTTCTTTCTATTTCCACTTCTAAAATGCTCTTCAATGTGTGAATCATCTCTCATTTCCAATATCACAACCTTTCATTTGCTAATCTGCCTTTCTGTGAATTCTGTCTCTCCTCCCACTTGAAAATTGCCATGTGAAAATCGACTTTTATTGAGGCCAATTCACAATTTGTAGTTGGGCTGTGTGTGTGTGTGTGTGTGTGTGTGTGTGTGTGTGTGTGTGTGTGTTTCATTCTGGCTTTTTGTGTAGACAAATACTATTTCTCTGTAATTACTTATTCCCACTCATCCTCTTGGTCTACCTGCTTCAACTGGAATAAATAGAGAAGGACATCATTAGCAGAAGATTTAGGCCCAACAAGTCTTAGCTGACACATACGGTTGTGCAGGTGGTATGGCCCCCACAAGAAGGATTGGTACTGAGGGTGGAGGGGACCAAAATGTAACTTGTGTTTCTTTTGTCAAGTGTTTCCCTGGGACTTTTTGGGCAGAAGTGTGTTTGGATCTAAAAATGTCCAGCTAGAATAGGTACTTTTTTGTTCTAATTTACACAAAGGCACCATAGAAGTTAGCAGTGCTCCACAGTGAGTGCCTAAAATGAGATTCTAAATGAAGTAAGTGAAAAAGTTAAATTATTTCAGTCTGCTGACTTTGTTTGCATAGTGATTCAAATTGCCTGTCCTTGTATCCTATTGATAGATGCATTTGTGATGAGAATAAGTTCATTTCTATTAGTACTTAATAACCTCATGTAATTCATATTTTCATTTGATTTTCTCTGCTTATATATTTCAACATAGACTATTAGAATTTAGTAAACAGATTTCATTAACTAAACAAACAACTCTCTGTGTGATAGGCATGCAATTAGGACAAAGCGAGTCTTAACAAATTAAAGAAGACTGAAATCATACGTGTATTGAATATCTTTTCCGATCACAATGGTATGAACGTATAAATCAACACAAGAGAGAAAGTGGAAAATTCACAACATGTGAAAATTAAACAGCACACTTCTGAGCAACCAAAGAAGAAATCAAAAGGGAAATCAAACAGTATCTTGAGACTAGTAAACATGAAAACACAACACACCCAAACTTATGGGATGCAGTAAAAAGTAGTTCTAAAAGAGAAATTTATAGTGATAAATGCCTACATTAACAACAACAAAAAGATCTCAAATAAACAGCCTAACACTATCGCAAGGAAGCTTAGAAAGAAAAACACATAGCCCAAGGTTAACAGAGGCAAGAAAATGATATAGATGAGAGATGAAGTCATGAAAGGGAGAATAGAAAGACCATAGAAAAGATATAAAAAGAATTATTTTTTTGTAAATAAACAAAATTGACAAACTTTTAGGTAGACTAATAAAGAAAAAGAGAGAACTCAGTCAAAATTATAAATGAGAGAGGATAAAGTATACCTGATACCACAGAAATGTAAAGGACCTTAAGAGAGTGCTGTAAAAATTATATGCCAATAAACTAGATAACCTAGAACAAATGGACAAGTTCCTGGAAACATATAACCTACTATGACTGAATCATGAAGAAATAAAAAAACTAAACAGGTCAATAATGGGTAAGGTGATGGAAGCAGTTAGCAAATACCTCCCGACAAAGAAAATCCCAGGACCATATGACTTCACTGGTGAATACCACCAAATATTTAAAAATGAATTAACATGAATCATTCTCAAACAGTTCCAAAAAACTGAAGTGAAGGAAACACACCGGAATTCATTACCCTCATATCAAAGCCAGATAAAGACATTGCAAAGAAAGAAAACTATAAGCCAAAATCCCTGATGAATATAGATGCAAAAATCCACAACACAATACCATCAAACAAAATTCAGCAGCACCCTAAAAGGATCATACACGATGATCAACTTGGATTTATCCCTAGGAGGCAAGGGTAAGTCAACATCTGCAAAACAATAAACACAATACACCACATTAACAAAATGAAGGCTAAAACTTTTATGATCATTTCGATAGATGTAGAAAAACCATTTGACAAAATCAACATACTCTTATGATAAAAAAAATCTCCACAAATTGGGTAGAAGGAATGTAGCAACATAGTAAAGTCCATATACGATAAGCTAAGTGCTAACATTGTACTCATTAGTGAAAGGCTGAAAAATTTACTCTAAGATTAGGAACAATACAATAGTGCCCACTCCCACTGCTTCTTAGTACTAGAAGTCTGAGCCAGAACAACAAATTGAAAAGGCAAACTCAGACACAGACAATAGTTTAGTGGTTACCAGAGGGTGAGGGGGGAAGGGGTGGTAGATGAGGGTAAAAGGGATCAAATATATGGTGATGGAAGCAGAACTGACTCTGGGTGGTGAACACATAATGTGATATATAGATGATGTATTACAGAATTGTACACCTGAAACTTATGCAATTTTCTAACAATTGTTACTCCAATAAACATTAATTAAAAAAAATAAAAAGTAAAAAAATTTAAAAAGGCAACCTATGCAATGGGAGAAAATATTTGCAAACTGTACTTGCATATCTAGCAAGGGTTAATATCCAGAATATATAATGAGCTTGCACTACTGAATAACAAAACACTAAATAAATTAAATACAATAATAATCTAATTAAAAATGGGCAAAGAACCTGAATGGGCACTTTTCAAAATATATATATATATATACATATATATGAATGGCCAAAATATACATAAAAAGTGCTCAAGATTTATTAATCATTAGGGAAATGCAAATCAAAATCATAATGAGATATCACCGCATACCTGTTGGTATGGCCATTATCAAAAAGAGATAGCAAATATTATCAAGGGTAGGGAGAAAAGGGAACACTTGTACACTGTTTTGGGGAATATAAATTGGTTCAGTCATTATGAAAAACAGTATGAAGTTTCCTCAAAAAATTGAAAATAGAAGTATCACTCAATACAGCAATTCCACTACTGAGTATATATCTAAAAAATTAAATTAATATCTCAAAGAGATATCTGTACACCATGTTCATTGCAGCATTATTAACAATAACTAAGCTATAGAAACAACCTAAGTGTCAATGGATGTATTGATAAAGAAAATGTGCATAAAGAAAAAAATATATACATAACATACACAATGGAATATTATTCAGCCATAAAAGAAATGAAAAATCCTACCATTTGTTACAACATAGATAAACATGGAAGATATTATGCTACGTGAACTAAGCCAAACATAGAAAGACAAATACTGTGTGATCTCATTTATATGGAGATCTCATTTATGTGGAGAAACTCAAAGAATTAGAAAGTAAATTAATAGTTTACCAGGGGCTCGGGAGTGGAGAAAATCGGTACATGTTGGTCAAAAGGTAAACACTTTCAGTTATAAGATAAATAAGTTCTGGGCATCTAACATACAGCGTGGTGATTATAGTTTACAATACTGTGTTGTATTTTTGAAATTTACTGAGAGTCAATCTTACGTGTTATCTTTACACACAAACAAAAGGCAGCTATGTGAGTGACGTGTTAATTAGCTTGATTGTGGTAATCATTTCACGATGAATATACATTTCCAAACATCATTTTTCACCCCTAAAAACTTACTTTTGTCCATTATACTTCAATAAAGTGGGGAAAATAATAATTACAAATAATTTAATCTATTATAAAAAAACAAATCTTGCCTCACTTATACTTTGGTTCAAAGTCAGGTTCAGTCACTTGCTAGTTGTGTAAACTGGCTTACTTAACCTCACCAAGCCTCCTTTTCATCATTTAATAAAAGGAGTTTAAAAAATATTTCTTATTTTGTGTTGAGAATTACATGACTTAATGCATATGGCTGTCTACCACTTGTCGTATTACATGCTTAATAAATGGAGCTATTATTTCCGAAACGTTTTATTTTTCAAAACCTAGTTTACATTTAGGGTTGACAGATACAGCAAATAAAAATGGAGGATGCCTAGTTAAATTTTAAAATCAGATAAACAACAAATAACTTTTAGTAGAAGCAAGTTGTAATTATGGTAGGGAACATACCTATACTAAACATTATTCATTTGATTTGAATTTCAAATTTAAGTGTGCCTCCTGTATTTTGTCTGGCAACCCTACTTACTATATCTTATGTTCTCCACGAGACTCTTTGAGATCTAAAATTAATGAATTCAACAATATTAACGTCTTCTTCTTTCTTCCCTTCTGGCTATGCTTACACTTATCCAGAACATTTTATGGTGATTTTCATAACCTATGTTGTCTCCTTGTTTACTTTGTGAACCACTGAACGATAAATATTATGCCTTATTCATCATTATCCCTTCTCAGAATAAGCAGTTTATTCCCTTCTCAAACATTTAACACTTTACCTGCTCACACCAGTGACTCTAAAGTAATTGATTGACATTCACTCCTCTCTCCTCCCTAAGTGACTTAAAAAAAAAATTCTAGAAAGATGTTCATTTTTGAATACTGATGCACTCTGCTAGCCAAAATCTTTGTAAATCTGAATTTACAAAACACATGTTATGGGTTGTAATTTGCACTACAAAAGGATTCTTTCTATTATAACAATATCCTTTCCTTTAAAATGCTACTCCCTGGTGGATCTAAAATTGTTTGATTTATTAAAATTCAATATGCTCTCACTTTCCAACTTCAGACTAAAGTGAAGTACGGCTAGAATGCATTCCTTTGCCCAAAGATGATTTACTTACAGTACCTACTGAAAAACACCTCGATGCTTTTCAGTCTGAAAAGCAGCACAAAGTGTCTCTAAAGATTTTCAATGCAAACAAACAAAAAATATTAGGATGCTTCTCTAGCTGAGGCATATCATGTATATTTTAAAATTCCTTGGAGCACTCTTCTCTTAAATTTTTCAAAAAAGAAGTTTAAGGTAGCGCATTCCTATCTGTTACAATCCTTCGATGGTCTGATTTAGTTCTTTTCCTTTACTCACTATGGACTGCAGTTATCCTTCCAGGCACAACAGCTACTAAGCAATACCTTGAAGAGAACTTTCCAATTGTTCCCTGTTGCATATTCTAAACCCTTCAATGTCACACAGAGCAAGGTGACCATACAACTGATTATCAAAACTGGGACATTTTGAGAATGAACAAGATAACAAAAACAATTAAAATGATGTACTTATTAAATCATGATGTTGTATATGTTAAACTAATTTTAAATAAATAAAAATGTATCCACAGTAAAGCAAGTTAAAATAAAAACTTTGTATTGTTTAGAACATAGCAATAATGGAAAAGTAATAATCTTGGAACATGTTTAACATGTTATAACTAGTTTTTTAGTCACCATTTTCATTCATTGCATTATATTGGCATTTTATTGAGCAAGGTATAGTTTTCCATATAGTTTTAGTATTTTAAACATTTTTCAAAAAACATTGCAATCTCCTTCAAAGTTACACTTAATCATTGAAAAATTAATATTTTTGCCTCCTTCAGCTTACCCTTCTCTGCAGGCCATATTCCTAATAGAGAAAATATTATCTGTATAAATGCTGAGATCATTGGTGACTTCAAAGTAAACTATATTAAAAGAAGGTCACCTCAATTCTGTTTTTTTTTGTGTGAGAAATACATAAATATTTAGTCCCAAATATATACATGGGTACTAGCTTTTGCTTCAATTTAGTGTATCTGTCTTTGACATAAATGTTTATAAAACAAAGCTTGTCAAATTAATTGTATTTATGATTTTTAAAATGTTTACCAAACTAGAAATAGGAAAAGCATTGGCTTTTTCAATTTTACTTTATAACCATACAGGATATAGACATAACTATTCAAAATAAGTGTGCCATCAGAAGATTCTTTCCAAAGTCAATACGTTTTAAAATGAAATTATAAAATTCCAAAATGAAATTCTCCATACCATTTGGCTTACAAAATTAAATTTATTCAACTTAGTACTTTTTTCTGTAGAGAGCATTTTCAATGTTTTCTTGTTTGCAAGCTTTATTTTCAATAATTACAATTTTCTAAACCCATAAAAACTGAAGGTTTTTGGCTCTTAAAGTTGATATAATTGCTTCCTCTGTTTCTTGTCCTTTTTTTTTTTTTTTTTTAATCAACTCAGTTGGCCTTTCCCATTTTTCAGTGCTCATGAATCATTTTGTTGTGGTTGTTGTTGCATTCTTTAAATTAATTTCCTAAACTTTTTCTTAACGATTGGTAAATATAAGAAAAACAGAAAACATGTTTATGATTTCTATGATTGATGCAGTGCAAATAACTAGACAGCATTAACTACTGGCTGACTCTCACAAACATAAATATAAATACGTTCAAGTTTTTTCTTCCCCTGAAATCTCCTAATTTTCTCTGTAAGCAACTGAATACGATTAGGTAACAGAATTAAATTATATAAATCTATCAATGTTTTTGGCCTAAGGAATTCCAGGGGCTGGGTAACCTTGAAATATTTTTGTATGCACATAAGATCATAATGAGACTTGAATCACATTCATGATTTCATACCGTGTGTAAAGCTGAAATTAATCATAGATATCAGTGGAACCCAGATTTCATAGATGAAGATTTTGAGGGTGAGAACTGGAATAGCTCGAAAGAGCTGATTCCTTTCTAACAAAATAAGTTTGGAAGGCTTAACTCCACTCTCCCCGCCCATTCTCATGGGGCTCGGTCTGACCTTGGCACAGCATAAAAACTCGAATTCTGAAGCTGTAACAAGACTGATCTCATCTGCCTTGACTTTCTCTCAACTACAAACACCGTATCTGTGTTTTAATGTGATTGGAACCATTTGCCCTGTACTGTTTCCTCAGTAAATTTCTTGCATTCCCAATGTGTTTATAATATAGGGGTTATTAAAAGTGTTCAACATGCTGACTACATATCTAACAATCCATATTTTTTTTTAACGTACAGATTTGCTTGAGACTCCTTACTTACAGAAAAAGGGCACTTGTTCCATAAAATAGATGGTAATATATATATATATATATATATATATATATATATATATATTATTGTCTATTTTAAAAATAGCTCTGTGATTAAGTTAAATCCAGTATTCTAAATAAAGTATCTCCATGAGGTATACCTCCTTTTACTCTCCTTTACCTTTTCTGCATCCCTTTCTGCCAAAACACTTTTAAAAAATATCTACGCCTGAGATGCCTGGGTGCTAGGCATCTCAAGAAACACTAAATCCTATAACCACACTGACTGTTCTCATTAAAAATCTATGTGGTCACAGGATGTGAAGTACTGCATAGGGGATCTATTGCAGTCAATGGTAATGTAATAGCTGTGTACGGTGTCAGATGGGAAGTAGACAGACCTGTTGGGGACATCACTTTATGAGGGGCGTAAACGTCTGATCATTATGTTGTTTTGTACACCTGAAACTAATTTAAGAAAAAAAATCTATGGTCTTTCTCAAAAACTGAGATAGAGTTTTCACAAATTATTTTCTCCTAGTCTGTTCTTTGAACCTGTTTCTTCAGTTATTTAACCTCTATAAATGTCCTAGGCGGTATTTCCCCTTTCTTTTATCAGGTGGGCTTTTCTCTGAATCCTCACACCCTACCATCTCCTTTTATTTTAGCCAAGGATGAGGGATCTATTCTTTCAACTAAGACTTGTGCGCTGGGTCCTCTGCTATCTCACCTTCACAAAGAGCTTACCGTACCTATCGTCTGCTGTATTATTGGCCCCTCTCTTCTGCTTCTCAATGTCCATGAATCCTTTTAAAGCTCAGTGTGATCTTTTTCTTCTTAAAAAATGGATGATATTCAAATGACATACACAGCTACTTTTATTCACTCTCCCGCTCTAGCTTTCATCCTCTCTCCTCTTCACAAATTCATAAATCTAGTGAAATTCTTTATTCAGACTGTCCGATAAACTCCTCGATTTCAAATCCTTATATTTTTTCCCTCAATGGCATCTCACCTGCTAATCACCGTCGTTTTATACCGATTTCACTTTGGCCCTCATGAAGCCACACTCTCCGGGCCTTCCATTTCAAATCCTTATTCTACCTATTATTTAAGTCACAGTTTCTCAGAATGCAATCCATTTTCTCTTCTCATCTTCCTCTGCATTTCCTTTATCTCGCATCACCTTAACCTAATTGATTAAGAGTCTCTCTCAAATAAAAGATGCCATTTCTCTAAGGGCAGTGATACACGTCTCCCTTTCATATGTCTTCAGACAGTAACTAGCAGACTGTTTAATGCATTGTAGGTGTTCAATAAATGTCTGTTTCATAAATAAGCAAATAGATGAATATTCACTCTGGATACAACAAAGCAACATTATTATTTCTGAAGTTTTCTTAAACTCTGCTGGTTTTCTCACATGTAATAGTATGTTGACTGTTTACATCCTCTTAAGTTTGTCATGAAATTTCAATAAAGTACTTTGTCACATGCTGTGCCTGACAAAGACTTGATACATATCTGATCCTGTTCAGTTTGCACAATCTCTATACTCAGAGCTGAGATAAACACAGCTCAGTAAGGTTCAGCTTCCTAGATCTGCAGCTCAACAAGAGGGGAGGCAACCAGGCAGAGAGCTGAATAGCCTTTAAAGTGTGGGAAGGAGTGATAACCATTAGAGACAGTCATCTTTACATAGAAAGGATATTTGCAGAAGAACCAAACACACTCACAAAAATAAAGGATATAAACCATAATTTTGTTTAGATGTGTATTGAACAGCTTTTCTTATGAAACCTAGCCTGTTCGATGGAGCAATCTGGAAAGGGCATTAACTATTGATGAGGTATTTAGAGAGCCGGGGAGGTGAATGAGATAAGTTATTGCTGATACGAGGTAGCCTGCTAAGTATGATGGTCTTCTCCTTCAAGTCAATAAAAAAACTCAATCACAGAACAACTCAGAAATCCAGGTTGATGGGAACCAAACTCAATTTTAAGAAAAACAATCTTAGTAGGCTGAGCAGCTAGCTGACTGTTACGCATCTTCTTATGGAGCAATAGCAATGAGAGGAAACAAGACCGACCTGGAAGTGAGGAAACCATCTCTATGATTGTTTGAGACTTTCTCCTGTTATGTAAAATATTGAGATTATACCACATAATTCCAAAGACCCCTTACAGCTCTGAAATAATATAACTGTATCGCTGCAATTAACCCCTTCCCGAAGTATAACTCCTAATAAGAATGCCATGGTACTCTCCTTCACCTTATGTCATTACCAAAGAAATCAATTACATGGATGTATGTTTTGCTACACATCAGAGATTAATAAGACACTTTATTATAAATACCTGGATATATTGCTCTGGTATTACATTCAGACCAATTAACTGAATATATGAATCATTTCTCCCTATATTTCTAACACATATATTAATAAGAATGTATTTTCTACTTGCAAATCGATCTCGAGATCTCACACACACAAAATCATGGTAACTATGTGGGGTAATATATATGTTAATTAGTTTGGTTGTGGTCATGTCACAACATATACCTGTAGCAAAACATCACGTTGTACACTTTGTATATATAGAATTATTATTTGTCAATCATACTTCAGTAAAGCTGGGAAAAAATAAAGAGTGTAGCACATCCTGGGAGATATTGCCCTTCTCGTAAAGTATTGCTTATAAACCATGAGCCTCTAACAGCCTCACCGACTTCCCATTAGGCTGGCAGCTTCTGGGTAGTATAGTGTGTGATATAACCAGGAGAGCCCAAGTGATGGCCCCATCCACAGCTATGGCCATAAAATGCATCCTTTGGGCTGATGTGAAATTGCATGGGCTTACACACCATTGGAACGAAAGCTCTGTAAGCCCTGAGATTGTGGTGCCAGCTGAGGCCCTGAGGCCAGGAAGGGCTAAACCATGCCCAGGTTATGTAAATGCTGGTTATTCTAAGATTAAAAAAAGAAAAAGATGTCTTATGTGAATAACTTGCCAACAGGAAGCCTGTTGGTGTTTGTGAAAGATAATGCCATTTTGGGGACCAGAGCTGGTCATTGCTCCACGTAGTTGGATATTTGGTGACACCAGTAGCCTATCAGTCTTGGTAAGTGGGAATTCATACTTTTAGGCCCAAAAATAACCTCCATGGCTTCTCAATATATGAGTCCTCTGTACCAACACTGGGGTGGTCAAGACAGACCGGTTGGAGTCTGGGGGCTGTGTCATTTTATCTACTTAGTTGTTGGGACCACGTGACCTTATGACTTGGTGGGTCTCACAAAACCCAGCCTATGATGGGCACGCACACCAGCATGGCCATTCGATAACTCACCTTCAGGCTCTCCTACTCCATCAGAGCCTTACAGCATGCCAAGGGCTGCTTTTCAAATGTGCATAATCTCTGATGCACTTGGCATGATCTTGCTCAGAACCTCAGTAATGTGCATTATGATTCTCCCAGCGGTGCTTATAATAAAGCCTTCAAACATCTTTCCCTGCCAGTGATGCTTATAATAGCATGGCATCTACTGGATCTAATGGCCAAACTTCAGGGCTTCTTGTACCACAGCCTGCATCTCCCGCAAACTTTCTTTCCTTCCCAAGGGATAGAACTCCTTTGGGTTCCTTTCAAAGCTAGTGAACTTTTGTGTTACCTAGTATACAGATCAAAACAGCATTCCCAGGGGGGAAATGCAATAGTCTGCCTCAGAAACTGAAAAAACAGCCTACCAGGAATTGTGTCTCCTATCTTCTTAAGGGAACTGCAAGGTACCATAAGTGTCTTCTACTTTTGGAGAATATTCTAGCATGCCTCCAGACCTGGATGCCCCTTAAAATTTTTACTTACATGGTGGGCCCTTGTGTCTTAGAATTCCTCTCCCACCCGCTGGAGGACAAGTGTCTCAACAAGACCTCCAACATGCTAGCCACTTCTTGCTCACTTGGCCTCCATATATGGTTTAATTGATGTAATGCACCACTATGTTGTGTTAAGGGACTACCAGATGTCCCAGAACTTTCTCCACCACACTATGACAGAATTTAGGACACTTACCAGAACTTCAGATCAACACTTGAAATGTACACTGCTGTCAGTTCCATGTGCATACAACTAGTTTCTAATCCTCTTTTCTGTTGGGGATAGATCCCATTTGCTACATCAACGGCTGTAGTACATACATCAAGGGTCATATTAGTCTGCTCTATCCAGTATACCACACCTGGCGTAGCAGTAGAAATCGGAGCTACAAACTATGGTTGAGTCTGCAGCAATCCACAGTTATGCCCTCAAGGTTCCATCTGTTTTTTGCAGGGACTGTTGAAATTCACGGAGATATGAAAGGAAACACAGCTCCTGCATTCTTCAGGTCTTTAAAGGTGATGCTAATTTCTGCCATTTAATCTAATTGTGTGATGTTGTCTTTCACTTTTTTCTCTTAGCTGAAATGTGGAGAATTAGAGGCTTCCACTTGGCTTTCCCTAATATCATAGTGTCAACCCCAAAGACTAAGGATCAGCTTTGGTGCTTATGGTATTAAATACATTTGTCTATTTGGGGATTGTATAAATAACGAGAGGGTGGGCTCAGAATCTAACGGACCCATTATGAACCAGAAGTGGGGCTGGACTTCATTTATGATGATCCGCAAATGTCCCGTTCTCATAGGGAAGTCCTGATGACACTTTAGTCAACTTCATTCCGCGTTCGAAAGGGCTAAAAAGTTTGGGGTATTCATCTTTCTCTAGTGTACAGCGAGTCAAGTAAATGGCCACAGTTCTCAGTAGGCAAGGACTAGGAAGCAATATCATGTACACTTGAAATGTTTCAGGCTTTCTTCTGGTGGTCCAGCCTCTTCTTAAATCTACCCATCCTGAGTCTAACAGCTCACTTAAATTTTGACACTGACAAAGGGATGTTAACTTTTGATTAGGGTGATGGCTTTCAGCCTCTTCCCTATTCACCTTTGATTTCTTTTGATTATACAGATTGAGTTGTAACCTCTCAGCTGCCCATATACTTTATTCCTATGGATGTCATATTTTATTAACCAACTCTGTACATTTTTGCAGGTCAAGCCACCCAACTGCCCCTCCAATTCTGCCACTTATTGCAACAATTGTGACCACCTGGCTTCAGAGGGTTGACGGACAGCCTCTGTCCTCTGTTGATGTGGTGGCTTGTTATACCCTTTGCCAAAAGTAGTCCAGTTCTATGGCAGCATTTCCTACCATCAGCCCTGGCTTACAGAGCAGAGCCACCACTAAAGTCTAAGGATGTTATTATTGTTCCTCTCATCAGCACATTACATGTTGCTTTAGTAAGTGGTGTATGCTTTACGATCTCCATGTGCCATTTATGCAGACTGAGAGGGTCCCAAGTAAACTGGGATTACTTTATTGTCAGGAGAATCAACCCTGATGTTTCCATCTCATATGTTAGAACCTCATTCCATTCCCAACCAGCTTTGACCTTGATATGACAAATCCGCCTGTGTTAAGAGTTTAAACTTCTTTTGCACTCACCTACTCTTAAGATTAAGTTCTAGTCCTGGTCCTTAGCTTGGTCTGTCCTATTGATGCAGGAGATGAGAGATTCTTTCACATGCTATTAAGAAGGCCTCTGAGTGAAACATTTACCTTAGAATTGCCAATTCATTGATCTCAACTTTTTATTACCTTTTTTCCTTAGCCATAGTCAACTGATTTCACTGTAATTATAGTTACTATTTCTCAAATCCTTGATAAATCACATCAGCCGGTGCATACGTTTCACTGGTATACAATCCTAATTCACCACTGGGAAAATTCAACAATGGCATTGCCACTTTGTGCCAGAGGTGACATGTGCGTTACTCACCACTTGCAGTGTGGGCCTCCTTCCCAGGTGGGTGGCAGATGATCCAGCTCCAAATTCCATCCCAGTGGCTATTTCCTTCCAGTTTCACCAGCAAAATTAGGTTCCCTGGGAAACAGAATCAGAACTCTTGCAAATTAGAGTGAAAAAGTGTCTCACTATGCTTAGGCTGCCACAAAAGATTATCAAAACTGGGTAGCTTGAACAATGGAAGGAAAAACATTTTTTTTAACAGTTCTGGAGGCTAGGAAGTCAAAGATCAAGGTTCTAGCAAGGTTCAGTTTCTGGGGAGGACTTCCTTCCTGGCTTGTGGAAGGCCACCTCCTCACTGCGTCTTCACATAACACATAAGAATCAGCACTGGTGTATCTTCGTCATTTATAAGGACACCAGTTCCGTCAGATCAGGGCCCTGTTCTTATGATCTCATTTACCCTAGGCCCTACCTCCAATATAGACATATGGAGGGGTAAGTTTCAACATATAAATTGCGGGGGTACAATTCAGTCCATAGCACAGGATCAAGGCTTTTATACCCCTACATCAGTGACTAATTGGGTGTAGGCCATTTGGGAATGTATCATGACCTTGGACAAGTCGGTTCTCTGCAGCTGAGGCAATCTCCAAGGAAAGCTGAGTGCTGAGGGCCGCCTTCCACTGGCACTCGGAGCCCCATCGGGCAACTGCCCTCAGCTGAGTGGAACCACCTCACAAAAGGCCATGATTCCTTCCCTGAGGCAGCCTGCATTCAATGACTGGTTGAACGGAATACAAAAGGCCAATCACCTTACTCATTCAGCACAATTCTGCAGGGCTCTCCCAGCTCCAGAATTCCTGTGGAGTTTCCTGACTCCCTGTTGTCACTGTTTGCTCTTTCTGCCAAGACAGAGAAGCACTCCTTTACTCCCTACTTCATTTCTCCCTTTCCTAGAGCAGATGGTGATCACTAGAGTATCCCCAATAAACTTTCTGTACATTGATCTTCATCTTAGAGTCTGCTCCCCAGGGAAGCTGGCCAGTGACATCGGAAATCAATAAATGTATTTTTAAAATGGAAGGATTTTGAAGCAAGAAAATTCACTTGGCTCCACTTCGGTCTTTCCATATCAGAAAATTTCATAGAACACTACAATAATAGTAGCCATTATAAATATATCCACAAAATGTGCATTAAGCAGGCAACCAAAATGCATAAATATATAACTATATCAGTGTTAAATATGTATTGCACAATGAACCAACACTCACACTTGGAAATGCAAAGTTAGTGAATTGCAATCCAGCGAATCACAAGCTTAAAAATTGAAATTCAAGATAACTTCTTTAATCATAGCCCTATATCATGCTGAAAATTATCTATATTTTTATTAGAGAAGAACAATTTAAGAAAATCTTAGAGAATCATTTGACCTAATATTTTCAAATGTATGTTTTCAATATTATTAATTAAGTGTATTTTCAGCTGTTTCTCTTGGCTGTCTCTCTCAGACTATACATAGTCACAGCATAACTATTTTATTTCATTTTTATTTTTATTTATTTATTTATTTTTATTTTTTTTAGCTGAGCCATCCTGCCACCTGTTGGCAGCTCAGCGGCAGCTCATCTCGGGCCAGGACTTGGACTGCTGTTGGTCAGAGCTTGCACTCTTGAGCGAGCTCTTAACCAACTGAGCCACTCGGCCAGCCTCACAGCATAGCTATTTTACATCAACATACATACCTCTTAAATCTGATGGTACATATGATGTTGGTGTTGAAAATTTATTGACCAAGATAATTTATCAATTTTTTTGCAATTTCCAAATTCTAAAGGTTATTGCATGCTATGACAATATTTGAATCACCATATATTTGATCCCTTTTACCCTCATCTACCACCCCCTGCCCCCTTACCCTCTAGTAACCACAAAATTATTGTCTATTTCATGAGTTTTTGTTTCTTCATTTGTATGTCTTGTTCCTTTGTTGTTTTCAGTTTTATATCCCACATATCAATGAAATCACATGGTTCTTCTCTTTTTCTGTGTGTCTTATATATATTGGGTTGTCAGAAAAGTCATAATGTATTTTGCCTGTTTTTCAAAGGTCATTTATTTATATAAAGAACAAAGATCAATCAATGATACATTGGCTATTTTGTTTGATAAACTTTTGCCATCTTTCAATGAGCTTCATAATTTCTTGTTCACAGAAGGATCTGTCTTTATTTGTGAAAATCTGAACAAGGTGCTGATTTACAGCCTCATCTGAATTGAACATTCTGCCATGAGAGGAGTTTTGAGAGAGCGAAACAAGTGGAAGTCTGACGGCGCAAGGTCAGACGAATATGGTGGGTGTGGCAACACATCCCATTCAAGCTCCAATAATTTTTGATGGGTGATCAAACTTGTTTGTGGTCTCGCATTGTTGCAATGGAACACAACTCCTTTGCAATTAACAAGCTCTGGACGTTTCTGGATGATGGATTCATTCAAACTGTACAGTTGCCAACAGTACACATTCAAATTGTTTTGTTCCTTGGTAGGAGCTCGAAAAACACGACACCTTTAAAATCCCACCACACTGACAGCATAACCTTCCTCTGATAAACGTCTGCTTTCAATGTCATTTGAGGCAAATCATCACATCGGGACCAAGACCGTTTGCACACCACATTGTTGTGAACAATCCACTTCTCATCACCAGTTATCAGTCACTTCAAAAAAGAATTGTTTTCCTCACATTTAGTGAGCATATTGAAGATGTTTATACATGCCATCAAATGAACTTCTTTGAGTTCATGAGGAACCCAAATATCGAGCTTGCTTACGTATCCCAGCTTCTTCAGGTGGTTATGAACGCTTCAGTGATGGATGTTCAATGTTTCTGCAATCTCTCGTGTCATGTAACATGGGTTTGACTCGATCAGTACCTTTATTTTGTCGTCATCAACCTTGGTGGGCTTCCCTGACAGAGGAGCATTGTTGAGATCAAAATCACCAGCACAGAATTTTGTGAACCATTGTTGGCACTGACGTTCTTATAGAGCATTGTCACTGTAAACTTTACGCAACTTTTCACAAGCTTGACGCATGTTCTTCCCTTTATGGATGTAAAACAATAAAATATGGAGAAAATGCATTTTGGTCTTTCATCTTCAACTTGTAAAATCTCCAAAACTCAACCAAATTGCTCAATTTTGTTTTAGAATGAAGCTAGAACTGTCAGCTGTCAAATGACATAGCAATAACATCGATGTGAATGACTCTAGTACTTCCAAAAATGAACTAGTGCCATATGTTGCAAAGATGCATCATGACTTTTCCGACAACCCAGTAATATATGGTGAACTGACAGTGGTGAGTACACAATGTGATACATACATGATGCATTACAGAATTGTACACCTGAAACATATATAACTTTACTAACAATTGTCACCCCAATAAACTTTAATTAAAAAAAATAAAAATAAAATATTTTGAGTCTTTGAAAACTTTCCCATACTCAGGAAGAAGTAATGAAAACATCACCTAGGTCACCCAAACTCAGTATTATTTAGAGGACACTCATATTCTAGTTTAATTCAGATTTTTCAGCAGGTAGTATAGATCAGTGTTTGTGAACTCAGGTGCTGATGTCAAAAATGAGATGTTAAATTTTGGCTTCCCACCTGCTTGTCACCTTCAGCCACTTACTTAATCTCTCTAAGCCTCAGTTCCCTTATCTCTAAATCAGGGCTTATAATAATAATGTCTGTGCCAAAGAGTTGTTTTCAGAGTAAAATTAGGTAATGGAGGTAAAATGATTAAGAAGGTGCCTGTCATGGAGCAAGCAGTCGAGGAAGGTGGGCTGCTGCTATTATGCCTTTCACCTACCTTTTATAAAATAGGTGTGGTTTATGAAAAGAGCTTTGGATCTGTAATGCATTACATATAATGAGGCATTTGCTAACCTCACCCAAGTCATAGCTCCATGATTAATAATGAGATCTAGTCTCTGTCACTGTGCCAAGAATTAATATAACTACATATTAATAATCTTTATTAAAGCCTTAAAATTAGGTTTCATTTTCTCCTTTCCATATAAGAGATTTCAAAACCAGAGGGGTAAATCATTTGTCTGAAGTCAAACATCTGGCTCATAATGAAACCAAGTGTCAAATTTATATTGTTCTGAATCCAAAGTATGCAGTTCCTTCCTCACACTGTATTAGCTTTCTAAAGAAAATGGTGAGCGTAATGGCAATTGATTGCATTAAATATTCTCTAAAAGCTGTTTTAATGTCAACATTTAAAGATACTTTAATCGGTGAATTTCTTATGCTTTACATTCTCACTTAATCTCAAAAAAATTTCCACAAAGGGAAGTTATAGCTCACTGGCTCTGTGAGTTTTTATGCAGTCCAATTTATAATGTCCATGTTCTTAATCTAAATTACTAGTGATTTTATGGCTCATAATAAGACGCTCAACTGTTCACTGGCAAAATACCAAAAATGATGAAACCTGGGTATTCATGAGTCTCTATTTCCAACACAGATACTTGATATGGTTTCCTGGTAATATAGCAAATAAGAATGTAAAATGGAGTCAAAAGAAAATAGTGCTTTACACATCATAATCCACCTGAATGCAGGAAAACAGTCAAACTCAACGCCTCAGCCGAGAGGTGCCCACCTGGAAGTTACACTATGAGGCCTGGCAGGACATGAATGTCGTCAAAGTCACCCTGCCAAAGTACCAGCCACCCTGGGGAGAGGGCTTGATGTCAGCAGGAACACCAGTGGCTTCTGGGCTGTTGGAAATGTCCCATTTACTGACTAGGGTGGTGAATACAGGGGTCCACACCACAGCGATCTTGCAACTGCATATGTCCACATACGTACTGGGAGAGTCTGGTCACTCTCCCAGCCGAGCTGCAGTAGAGGCTTGAAATTCTGTAGTGCTGGGCGGCCATGGGTCCAACTATTAGTGGAGAGACAGGTTGCTCTGAGAGAGAAGTGGGCAAGGCTATTGGAAATCTCTGCCACGTACCTTTTAATGTTCCCTCTTACCGCCTGCCACTCCCTATCCTGAGTTCGTGTTTTAGGAGTGGTTGTCTACAGAAAATTGTATTAAAAAATTGCTAATTCAGGAACCAGCTAAAAATCATGGTCCCACGTGTGACTTTCAGTAGATGAACTGGCAAGTCGCTGGTGGGACCCCCTTAACAATTCTGAGGCTCTCTCTCTCTCCCACCGCGAGACCAATGAGCATAAGTAGCCAGAGGCATCTTGTCTTGTCCCAGTTGATCATGTCTCTCCCTGCTTTGGTCTCCCGCTCCTCAGAACAAACCACGCAGCCCTTCCTGTGTCACTGGGCTGGGACTAATGAGGGAGGTCAGAGGCTCCTGGGCCAGCCAGCCAAGGCCAGAGCTCTCAGAAGGTGAAAGTCTCCTGAGCAGAGTGTTGTCATCAGAGCTGACTGTTGTCCAGGCCCTGAGCTGGGGATGTTTAAGTTTAGAGACAGCAGAGCCAAGTGCAGCAAGAGGTGTGCTCCTGAAAACAAGGGGTGCTGGCCCAATCCCCCTTTCCCAGTCTTGCCGCCACCCCCCCCCAGCTGCATCCAGCATTCACCTAACACTCCAAGTTCCCCCTGTCCTCATGCCTCCTCTCAATATCACCCATCAAAGCTGCGTATTGGGGCCCCATCTTGATGGGGAATCAGGAAAGCCCGACTCTAGCCTTATAGTCAGCAAACTCAGCTGAACAGCTCAGTGACCCATAAGCTGCTTTGTGGCCCAAACCCCTGCCAACTCTGTCGCCCCACATGGGCTGGGGCATGGGACTTGGCTATTCTATAGCGGACCTCTTGCTACTAATAACACAGGCCACAGGACCAAAAGTCCCCGTCACTTTTCTGCAAACGTTAGGTAATATGGGTAGGAAAGTAACATACAGTTTCTGCTTTTTCAAACCTTGCAGTAAAGCTCACATTGTTCCCTCTGGAACCACATTCGTTGCTATTGGGAGTTGCAGCGGTCATGGTCTTCAGTCACTTTTTGATTAGCTGTTCTGATTAAGTCCAAGCACTACATCACTAGAGGCTTCTCAGCCTGGAGGATGCACAGCCCCAATTCCGTGCAGGGATGTGCAAAACACAGCATCTCAGACATCTTTCCAGAGCATCAGTTTATTTATACAAGATTGTGAAGAACCCAGTACTTCACTAAGAACCATCCACACCCCACAAACATGGAAGAAGGGGGAGGGGTGGCATGAAGGGCCCCAGGAACAACAGTCCGGTCTCTGAAGTTTCCCCCGGGTGGGGGCCAAGGGGTGGACCTGCAGTGAGGGTGGCTTCTGCTCTTGTCCCCAAGGGGGCTCGAGGCTGCCCTCCAAGCTCGCCAGGTGTTTTGGGTATGATGCTTTTTTAGGCTACATAGACATGCCAGGTACCATTCTGATGTGAATCCTGTGCAGAGAATGCTGGGTCAGTGTGCACACCACCACCATCCACCGGACGCAGTCCTTCACACACAGCGTGGACTGCTTGCCCTGCTCCCACCGCAGCTGTTTGTGTCCAGCCTCTGGCCAATCTCCCGCACCATGTGGCCTGCCTCCCTGGCACTCAGCACTTTTGTGTTTAACATTAAAATGCAGAGAGAGTCTCTTGACTTTCCCAAGGTATTTGATGTGGCCCTGCCTTGGCCGTCCACCATTTAAGAATCACATGGAGGGGGCCGGCTGAGAAGCTCAGTTGGTTAGGCCTGTGAGCGCTGAGCAACAGGGT
>NW_017731487.1:200430-271525 GCF_001890085.2 Hipposideros armiger | reverse complement strand
GAAAAATACAGTGTTCCCCATCCGCAATTCCCCAACCCTGTTCCCCTCCCCAAATGCCCAATAAAAAAATCTTAAACAATGAACAAATTATATGGGCTTTATTGCTGTGGTCCAAAGAAGAGGCTGGTGTCACATCATCATGCGCTCCAGAGTTTATTAATTCTTTCTTGACCGCACTGCTCCTCTTCGGGTCCTGTTTTTTGTAACCCAAGTCTTCACCGTATGGCTGCTCCTCAACTCTGTGGCAGTGCTGGTCTTCGACTCTGGCCTGGGGTGAGGATGCCGATCTCCTAATCCAGGCTGGGTGCACGAGTGCTGGTCCTTATTGTGGCCTAGGTGGGGGAGTGCTGCCCCTCGACTCCAGGCTGGGTGCACGAGTGCTGGTCCTTGATTGTGGCCCAGGTGGGGCAGAGCTGCCCCTCGACTCCAGGCTGGGTGCACGACTGCTGGTCCTTGATTGTGGCCTAGGTGGGGCAGTGCTGCCCCTCGACTCGAGGCTGGGTGCATGAGTGCTGGTCCTTATTGTGGTCTAGGTGGGGGAGTGCTGCCCCTTGACTGGAGGCTGGGTGCACGAGTGCTGGTCTTTGATTCAGGCCTGGGCTGAGCAGTGCTGGTCCTCTGTTCCTGGCTGGTTTGCGGAATACTGAGGCTCGAGTCTGTGGGTTCTACTCGGTTTGATCTAGCATGATGCTTCTTGGTGCATGGGCTACAGCACAGGTGTCTACAAACACAGGTCAGAAACCTCCTAGCCATCTGGCTGTGGCCCGAGGAAGATGCTGGGGTCACATCACCACGAGCTCTTGCATTTAGTAGTTCTTCCATTGCCGCACTGCTCCTCTTCTCGTCCTTATTTTTTCTAACCCAGGTCTTCCATGTACTGTTGGTCCTCGTCTCTGTATTAGCTTGGTGAGCGCTGGTCCTTGATTCTGGCCCAGGTGGGGGAGTGCTGCCCTTCGACTCCAGGCTGGGTGCATGAGTGCCGGTCCTTGATTCTGGCCTATGTGGGGGAGTGCTGCTCCTCGGCTCCTGGCTGGGTTCGTGAGTCCTCGATTCAGGCCTGGGATGAGAAGAGCTGGTTCTCGCTTCCTGGCCGGTTTGCAGAATGCTGGGGCTCGATTTCAGACTGGGTGTGGGAGTTGTGTTCCTCAACTGCAGGCTGACTGCACAAATGTCAACCTCTTTGGCCTTCTGGCCTAGTGGCTGAAGCTTACAGGTTGGAGAAGGTCTGGGGCTGTTCAAGTCACGACTGGGCTCCATGTCAGTTAGAGGTGTCTGTTTCCCTGGTAGCTACACTAACAGATAATGCTAACAATGCCAACTCTGGTAACAAACAGTACGCACTCTGCTAAGTATGTTAACTCGTACTAACAATGCTAAGGATGCTTACCAACGATGCCAATAAGTAATAGTAAACAATGCTAACTGTACTAAATGTGTTAACAATGCATTTAACTATACTAACTAAAAACACTTATAAAGAAAAAATTAGAAAGGGAATAAGAAAAAAATAGAGAAAAATGAAAAAAAATACAACAGTAACCAAAAAAAATCAAAAAGAAAAAATTGAGAAAAATGTGAAAAGGAAAAAAAATGAGAAAAGAGGACGAAGAAAAATAAGAAAATGGAAAGTTATAAAGAAAAAATAGGAAATGACAAAAAGTGTAAAGACAAAAGAAAAAAATTAACTAAACAGAAGAAAAAAGAAAAGGGAGAAAACAAGGTAACTGGTGCAAGTCCAATAGGTCACCACAAATCAGCTTCCTGGGCTATTAATGGACTGAAATCTCAGCCCAGCCAGGGACTGATATAGGATTTGGTGGAATCCCATCACTATGGTGCCTTATGAGGTCAGAGCAAGAGAGAACAATCACAGCTGGGCATAAGCCACATGGTCTTTTCACTTATTAAGGCCAAGACCCCTTTTCTCTGGAAAAAAAAAAGGAACCCACAGAGATTTTTGTTAATGTGGAATATTAAAAACTGATTTTCACTGTATTAGAAACTAAACTTCGTGGGATGCTTCAGTGAACTTCTCATTTATAATTTGAAAATATTTAATAATTTTTCTCTTCTAAAGGCCTGATAGTGCCTACACTTAAAATATTCAATTCCTGTTTCTTAAACTCTGAATGGTCTCAACATGATGGTACAACTTCACTGATATCACGATATTATAGGAAAATGTGGTGTTACACAGGACCAGATAAGGAACATTATTAACATCTATAAAGCTGAGAGGGGATATCTTTCATCCTATTTTTGCCATTAAGTTCATGAGCGGATTCCTCATCAGAAACCATGGAGACCAGAGGGCAGTGGGCTGATGTATTCTATTCAAAGCAATGAAGGAAAAGAGCTGTCGACTCAGAATCCTATATCTGGCGAAACTGTCCTTTTAAAATGAGGGAGACACTTGGACATTCCCAGATAAACCACAGCTGAGAGAGTTCTTTACCACTAGAACTGCCCTGCATGAAGGGAGTTCCTCAGATGGGAATGAGAGGACACTGAGCAGTCATTCAAAGCCTTATGAAGAAATGAAGATCTCTGCTCAAAGTCAATGCATGGATAGTTATAAAAGCGGGTACTATTGAGCCGGCAGAGTGGCACATTGGTTAGGAGTTGGCTTGGGATGCCAGCTCTAAGCAGCAGGGCCGAGGTTCGGATCCCACCTGAGGGCCAGTGACACTGCGCCCTTTACATCTAAGATGGTGAACAGCAGCTCGACCTGGAGCTGGGCTGCCATGAGTCACCGGCGATGGCGACGGCGTAGGCTGCAGTGGGGCTGCAGTGGGGTTGGCCGGAGGCTGGTGTGAGCTTTCGTGGCTACTGTGAGCTGCTGTAAGTGGTCGTGCAATGGCCAGTGAGTGACTCCCTCACCCAGGAAGAGAGTAATGATAATACCAACACGGGCCAGTGAAGTGACGTCCTCCACAACTAGACTGAAGAACAAAAGGACAACTTGTCTGTTCCCCTTCTCTGATTCCTCAAAGCTGTTCCCCTCCCCCAATTCCCCAATAAAATCTTTAATAATAATAATAATAAAAAGTTGGTAAAAAAAAAAAGAAAGAAAATAGTGCTTTATTAGTGTTATCTTTCTCCTTTGTTTTGAAGATAAAGTCACTGACTGGGGAAGAAGAAGAAGAAGGGGGAGGGGGAGGGGGGAGGAGGAGAAGAAGAAGAAGAAGATCAAATATAAGTGTTTTTTAAAGGAAGGCAAAGATAGGAAACTAAGCAAGAACAAACTGGTTTTTTTGTTTTGTTTTGTTTTGTTTTAGCTGAGCCATCCTGCTACCTATTGGCAGCTCAGCGGCTGCTCAGCTCAGGCCGGGACTCGAACCGCTGTTGCTCAGAGCTCAAACTCTTGAGTGAGCTCTTAACCAACTGAGCGACTCGACCGGTCCAAGAACAAACTTTTTGAACATTACCTACAAGTCAGGCACAGGTGGTTCAGTAGCTTGCTTTAGGCTGTGAGGGTATCTGGCACCCATATAAGTGTTATAGGCTTTTCATGCTCCTGCCAAACTCAGATCCTGATACAGTTGTATTAATGTTTTATAGACACAGTTTATGTTGAACTATTATCTATCTATCTCACAACAACTCAGTGAGCTGGATGATAATAGGGCAATAGAGTTTTTGTTTAGAAGAACATAAGTCCAAAAGGGGTTAATGATATTTTTTCTGAATCACAAAAATAAGTAAGGGTCTCTCTCTCTCTCTCTCTCTCTCTCTCTCTCTCTCTTTCAGAAAAGAAAAAAGATAAATCTTTATTCTAAAATAATAACTATTTCTCTGAACATGACAAGGAGAACAGGCCAACCTAGAATTTCATGTATCTGTATATCAATTAATGATCTACTTATTTGAAACAGTCCTTAAAAACTCAGAAATTAACTTTACTTAGATTCTTTAAATCTCCTTAAAATGTCTGTTTCATCTGCTCTTTAACTGTGGATATGTAGTGTAGTAAAACATAACACTGGAGGAAAACTTTAATAATGACTACCAAAAGTATACAAGTATGTATGTGGTATGATGTGAACGGTTCATTGCTCTTCACTCAGTCCTAGGGTTCTTGTCCTAGAAGCAGTTGGCAGCCATGTTTTTCTCCATCTTGACTCTCACCTGAAAACAATTTTTATTTTGTCCTAGTTCTGGGTTTATACTACATATCTTGTGGTTTTATACAACACTTGGACCAAAGCTGGTCTTTTACTTCTTGCCTAGATGCTAACTTCTTAAGTATTATCATCTCTGAAACTATTAGCCCATGCCTGCAAATGAAACTTCTGGCTTTCACTTTAGTCCAGTTACTATATGTGTCCTCCCAGATCCTGTGGTTTCTAGCTGTCACCACGGAAATTGGCCTCTCGCAGGCTCAGCCCCACTCAGCACTTGCATCTTTCATGACTAAGACAAGCAGTCATCCCACAGTGGCTGGATCCCAAAGTGATGCTGTTTCCATAGGAATAAAACTTATCTTCTACTGTGCATTGTCCTTTTGGAAAGTTTGAGTGAACTGTCTTGGTTACATAGATACTCATTGCTTTCTTGGGGAGTATTTTCTTATTATGCCCAATGTCTGGCTTAGGTTTGCTCCTATAACCTACAAAGGCAAATAACCATCTTTATAATCCCAGTTATCATCTGTACTTTGGCTGCTAAGAGGCGCTTCACCCACGGTCACCTTGCAATTAGTCTGTGTGAACTTGACCATCTGTTGTTATCTCTACTTCTGCAACTATCCCCTTGCTCTTCTACCATGTGGCATATAGCATTTATGTTTCAGTGTCAGGTAAGATATGGTTACTTCAGCCTTTTGGACAAAGGTTCCAGATTTCTGATTCTCACTCTGGCATTAATCCCCAATGCATTTGAAAGTCCACATTCAGTTTTCTTTCTGTCCATTTTCTCCCTGTTTCATAGTGATTTGTATTATTATGGTCCGAGTATTTCGGAGGCTGATGAAGCTGAAGAAATAGCATTTATTCCTATTTCTCTTACTGTATCTCTTCTAATTTTATCAAATACATTTTGAAATATAAACCATTTTTGAGAGTTTCAATTCAAAAATAAAAATTTGTTGTATCATATAATAACACTGGAATGATTACATTCTAATTCTGATGAGAAACAGGAAGTGAAACCCATTCTAGAGGGTGAGGGCCAACCATCGAGCAGAGAGACAAACCAAAGGCTAGCAAGGATTTATCAGTAACCATGTCCCTGAGTGCCTTATAATTGGGGGTGGTTACCATTCCGTTAGTGAAAGGAGAAAGGGAGAGTGAAAGGGATCTAAAAAAGGAAAACAAAAATGCTTTCTTAGCTTACATAAGAAAGCCAGCTTACAAAACATAAATACATAAAATAAGGTTTTCCCTGTCTTCTGCAACTCTCTTCCAATATGTCACCCCTTCATACCATAAACCCAATAGATGTTCTATATCATTTCATTTTGCCTTTGAAGCACAGCAAAGATTCTTCTCTCTGGGGATAGGAAGATTGTCAGAACTTTGAAATTCAAACCAAAATATTAAGAATACAGAAAAAAATAAGGCCTGCCCTGCTTTATGGGAACTTAAGACCTATTGGAGCAGACAGACAGTAGACAGTAACAATATGACTTTTCACTAATGCCAGGTACACTTCAAATTTTTGTGAATTTTATTTCATCCATCTTTAAATTGATGTATATTACCCTTATCCTTATCCGGATGGACCTGAGAAGTGCCCTGCAAAAAGAAGCTCACCCCCGATTCTTGTCCCAGTAAATAGAACTCTACAGGGTGAGTTATTTACCTAAAGTAGCCAGAAAAACAACACTTAAAGAGAGTGCTTCTGGTTCCTAGAGATAAATGAGGGTCACACAGTGGAAAATATAAACAGGTCCTAAATTCCAAGTTATAAGTACCTAAATAATGAGAGGTAATGAAAACATTCTGAAGAAAGGGAACATTGGAACAGACTGGGAAATACATGTGAATGGTAATATCAGAAGAAAGGGCTCCAAGAAAATTATTTGCACAAAAGCCAGAGTGCCTCAAAGTTGCTTTCATTGGCTATTAGTTTCTAACCAGTTTAAAGTTCAGACAATGGGTCAAAGTTGCATTTCTATTTTCTCCACATATCTTTTTTTTTACATTTTGTCAAGACAATGAATATACGTGCCTGTCTTCCTCATGCCCACAGTACTAGAGGGCATTTCCAGATGGTTTAGAATCAATGTGTTTCTCATGTGTTGAAAGTTTAGTGCTCTCAGGATTTAAATTTTTTATTTTATTTTATTTTTTTTAGCTGAGCCATCCTGCCATCTGTTGGCAGCTCAGCGGCAGCTCAGCTCGGGGCGGATTCAAACCGCTGTTGCTCAGAGCTCAAACTCTTGAGCGAGCTCTTAACCAACTGATTCACTCGGCCGGCCCTCTCAGGATTTAATTTTAAAGGAAATCCCATCTGACTCCCATAGTACAGATAAATGTCTATCTTGCAATTTGTGGATGAATATGGAAAGAAAATAAACATGGAAAAGTCTCCTGTCTTAAAAATCTCAGAATACCAGAGTTAGAAAGGAACTAAAAGCAATTATAAATTCAACTTGTTACAAAGTACAGAATCTTGGATACAAGATTCTGATTGAGGGCTGGCCGAGTGGCACACTGATTGAGAGCTGGCTTGGGACACCAGAGGGCCCCAGTTCGGATCCCACATATGAGGGCCAGTGACACTGCCCTCTACAGCTAAGATGCTTAACAACAGCTCAACCTGGAGCTAGGCTGCCATGAGTCGCCAGCAGCGGCATAGGCTGCAACCCCTGCTGCAGTGGGTTGCCATGGGCTACCGTGTGTAGCCAGCAGCCAGTGTGAGCAGCCAGCAGCCAGTATGAGTGGCCAGCAGCCGCTGTGAGTGGCCGTCCAGAAGCCGGAGACTGATCAGCCTCAACTGGGAAGAGCGCAATGATGGTGCCAACTTGGGCCAGTGAAGCAACGTCCTCCACAACTAGAATGAAGAACAAAAGGACAGCAATTTGTCTGTTCCCCTCCCCCAATTTCCCAGCGCTGTTCCCATTCCCCAATTCCCCAATAAAACATCTTTAAAAAAAAAAAAGATTCTGATTGACTTTTGGTTATCTAGCTTCCATTTGACCATCTCAAGGAGGAGGGCTAGCTTATCATGGAAATATTCTATCAACAGTTGTTCTCTATATTATCTCTCCATGTGAGATTAATGGGATGACACAGTATATGGTATTTTCTTATCCACAGACAGCCATTCAGAAATCTGGAAGTAACTCTAATACCTCCCTGAGTCAACAACATACCCAGATATCACAGCTCTGTCTATGATTCCACTTATAGATGGGTTTCTCAATCATGTCAGCATCTTTGGCATGCTCTGGGAGTTTTCCAGTGTCCCTGCTTTTGTGGAGTTTCACTACTCATTCATGTCTAAGATCTAATCGCCAAGACTGATATTGAAGATCACGCACATTCGTTTTTTGTGTGTGTTTGTTTTGATAGTGTAAGAAAACATGAAAACATTTGTTCTCAGGAGATAATGTCGGAAGTGTATCTGTACGATCTATGGGCTTATCATTAGAGTCTAATATAACTCATTTATTACACTGGAGCATAGGGAGCTATAAAAATAAAAAGTTGTTGAAAGGGCGATACTACTTCAAAATAGAGATAAGTTGCTTGAGCTTTAGCATATCAGAGGAAACAACTATGGACTTAACTGCACTGACCATTATGTGTAATACCCACTAGTACTCCACACATAATTTGTTGAGATATAATAACAGAGCCTATGACCTTGGAGGGCATAGAAATGAGAACAGCATCAGTTGCAAAGTCAGGAAAGACTCAGTTTGAATCCCTCCAATAGCATTTTTTGGCTGTGACATCAGCCAAGTTAATTAACTTTTCTGTTTCCACATATGTAAAATAGAAAAACAACGCTCACCCAATATGATTGAAATGTACAAATCGGGTCAATATTTAAACACGTCACACACAGAAGACAGCACATAATAGGGTTCTGCTGTATCTGATACAATTATTGCAATACTGAATTTTTCATTTGTTTACATGTGTTTGATATGTTTTTGACCATTCATGTATATGAATATATATAAACAGGCATGGAAAGTTATATATGATGTCAGCATACACATATAGATGTAATGAAACTCTCAAACTCAAGATTTTGTATATGATTGCTAAAAAGTGGTTAATCAGCCTTCGCTTTAGAAATGAATTTGGAATATATTAATTTGCTACTCTTTACAATTCAAAGAACAAATTGTTCTTTGGAAATCAGCAGCCATAACCATATTAGTGAGCTGAGTTATCCAAGTGATAAAATTATTCATGATAAGGTAATTTGTTGTCATTTAATGAAGGGATACAATACACTGAGTGTAGTAAATTAAGAAATGAGAAAAAATATGGCACAAGATAATAGATATAGTATAAGAATTAGAAGTCAATTTCCTTGATCAAAGGGGTATTTCCTGCTTCTCAGAGCTGATCGCACTTTTAAACAGCTTTACATTACAGGAGAAATTAGTTAATCAACCACGTTAGGGGGATTGAGCCCAGAGATTAATGGAGTGACAAATGCTTTGGTCCCAGCGCTTTCATATGAATTATAGTCCCAATTCAGTATAATCTTGGACAAGTAACTTAACTGTGAAGATCCTTAATTTCCTCAGCTATTTTATGGAAAAGATAAATTCACTAATACAACACTTCACTTAAATTTACTTAAAGAATATAATGAAATAATATATATGAATTACTATTGTGGATTTAAATTGGCTATAAAATATCAGGTGCCAGTGTAATAATGAGAGTGGAATACTTAATAAAGGTGCTCTGACGATTGCTTATTCACGCGGAAACACTCATATTAGATCCCTGCCTCAGAGCATTAACAAAAATAAATTTTAGTAAGGTTAAAAATTAAGGTGAAAGAAAAAAATCTTTAAAATTTTAATATATTGAAAGAAGTTTAGACTTCTATTTCCAGGCAAGATGAAGTAATAAGTATGTGATTTAGCCATGTAGAAACACACACACACACACACACACACACACACACACTATATATATATATATATATATATATATATATATATATATATATATATATATATATATATATATATATATATATATATATATGACACAATCATTTCCAAGATGCTAGCAAGTGGGCAATACAGAACATTGATCCATGCATGGGGGCAAACAAATGAAATAAATCCTATCAGTGTCCTAGCTTATAGCGTTAGGAGAGTTTTCAAACCATGTACAGGGAAGAGGAACCCAGGCAGAGTACAGCTGACTCCCAGAGTTGACAAATGTGAGAGTCCAGGAGATCACAGTGCCTAGAATTTGCAGCACTGAGCACCACAGGGAACAAAACTGCACAGATGGAGAATTCCAGAATCACCATAGACTGGTTCTGGGGTACCCAGCAGAAGCTGTATTGGCATAAGCATGAGTCAATTACCCAAGACCGGGAAAGGGAAGGCCTGATGTCTGACTGCCTTCCGTATCTGATTGAATTCCTCATGTGCCACCCTCACCACCTGATTCCCCTGCCTGTCTTCAGCAAGAGTCCTGCCATCTTGGTTTAACAAAAATCTCCCTACCCTGATGTCTGCTCTTAGTAATTTTTCATCCATTGACCCTCTCATTCTACTAGTTGGCTATGAATCCCCACTTGCTCGTCTTTTATTATTAGCTGAGCCCCATCTCTCTCCCCTAGTGTAATAGTCATAATGCCTATTGTGATAGTTTTGAATTAAGTCTTCCTTATTGTTTTAACAATATTTTTCTTTAGCAGTTGTGACATAAATCCCACATGCACGTATGACTTGCCACACTTCTGTTGCTTTAAACCAGCCCACAACTCAACTCCTCAAGCGTGCCTCCCAAATAGACATCGACTGGGGGACTGAACACTGCAGAAAGGTCTCGAAGAAGCCATCGTATACACGTACGTGGCTCGTTACATCACTCGACACAAAGAATTTTTGGATGACGAGGTGATCTAAGTGATTCATAATTGTGAGTAAGAGGTAGAAGGAGAGGCAAGGAAATGGTGTCAGTTTGGTTCATTTTTTTATACACATCCAGATAAATAGGCCAATTTTCTTGGCTGAATACCTGGTATAAAGAGAAGGAGTTGGGCCAAAATACAAATGGGGCTGGACACAGATTACCCATCTGTAAATTTAATTTACATCCCAATTTATTTAACCAAGAATCTAGAAATGCAGCTTAACCTGTGTGGCCACAGAGAAGAGAGGCATATTTGGCTTGTCTCAGTTCACTTTCCCACGTTCCCTCAGAGTCCCTAATGCAAATGTGCAGCTGGTATTAAAAGTCTGCGCAAGGAAGATCTTGCTTATTCCAATGTACTTAATTTTGCTGAGCCACAGTCCAGCTATGCTCCAGCTTATAGCATCATTCAGGAAGAATTTATACAAGCTAATGATGTACTCCTCTTTTTCTATTTAAAGAAGAACCTTACAAATAGCCAAACTCAATATCAGCAAAATCATATTCTTAGCCTAAGTAAAAAGCAAAAGCACTCACTGATCTGATATACCCAAATCTAACTGGTTATCGACTGTTTCTGGTATGTTGGCTTTCTGCTACTCTGTTTCTATTACACAGACTAAAGAGCCCGGGGATCCTGGATAAAGTTAGTCAAAAAGGAAATCTTAAACTGAAACTCTATGCCAATTTCAGTAGATGCAGCTAAAATAAAATAGTCATACAACTAAATAAAATCAGTGGAATGATGATATGGCAGCCAAACCAAGCAATAAGAAAGTTTGAGTGACAAACATTTATCATGAAAAGCTAAGTAAAGGTAAAAATGTGAAATAGCATAAAGTGGGTCATTTTATATTATGCTGACAGTGTATCTAATGCACAACTAACATCTGAGTAATATTCATGAGTTTTTAGTTTGTAATAGTACAATAAAAGGTAAGGAGAAATGTCCAAAAGCCCAGATTATTTACAAAAATATTAATAGGTCCCTCTTAGTTGTTGACAATTCAAGCAAAAGACAATTATAAATCGATTTTTTTAAGTGAGAGACATGCCTACATAAAGCACAAAAATATGTCGTGACATCAAGAAAAACAGAAAAAACTGCAAGCATTAGGAAAAGAGACTATTTATAAAGGATGAAAAATTGGTCAGAAAATTAGATGCCAGATTTCAGCAACATATATAGATTTTAGAGAAAAATGTGTTCCTAGAATTTTACACCCTGCCAAGTTGTCAATCACTTGTTTGAAGGCAACAAAAAGACATTCTCTACTTACTATGGGCTTAAGCAATTTTCCTAATGTCTGCTTTTTGGATGATGGACTGAACATATGCTGGATTTGCCCATTTCTGACTAAAAACAAGAAAAATGACAGTAAAGTTATTTTAAATGAAAGTTGATGAATACTTAGCAGCTATCAAATCAGGTAAGAGAATTCCCTGTGTTTAAGACACATGATGTACACACAGAAGAACTATCGAAGTAAGACACCACGGGTACCATAAACCTTAAGAACCTTACAAAATGTCAGCATGAGTGATGCCTACAATTCTGCTTGGGGAGCCAAATTTCACTGGCTATTAAAAAAAGAGTAACAAAAAACACAGAAAAAAGTATTTACAATTTACAAATTCAATACACATTTCTAAACAATTAATGAGCTTAGAAGCAAATTAAAAGGAAAACTGAAAAATATTTAAAACTAAACAATACTGATAGTCCACATCTCAAAGCATGGAGTGAGGCTAAAATGGTATACCAAGGGGACTGAAGGAAAGATACTCTCTTCAGTAAAACTTACTAGGAAACAATAGAGTGGGACCAGAATTTATGCATGCCAGTTCATGTGTGTAAACATAGAGCTTTCTTGATTTTCTCTAACTGGCTTTGTCTTCCTGTGTGGCCCTGTCTTCTCTGTGATAGTTAAGAATTTGGACTTGGGAGCCATCTGCCCAAGTTTGCATCGAGCATATCTTTTTCTTCTCCTTTTTTTACCTTCACTTTTGAGGATAAGTTAAATGAGACCATGCAAACTAGAAGCCAAAAATTTTAAGATAAGGTCATTTATATTTAACCTAACACCACAAGGAATTAGACAATATTTTATACACACACACACACACACACACACACACACACACACAGATTATTTAAATATATACATTTTGTTGTTGAAGGATTAATTTCTAAGGATAAAGAGACTGTTTCCTTGAGTATTATATTCCTGTTACAGTGGCCTGCACATAAAATAATGTTTAAATTATTCAGTAATAAAGAAGCAAATATCATCACATGGTTCATTATTCTAGAAATTCAACAGAATACACTGTCATAATTTCTCATTTATTCGTTTCTTACTGGATGGTTCAAGTAGTTGAAGACAGTGGCAAAAAATCAAGAAAAAGTAATTATATCGATATCGCAATGTGTGATGTGAAAATTCTTTAGTGTAATCAGTGTCTAGTATCACAATGTCTAGTATCAGTGCCGAGTGCCAAGTAGTCATGTCCTGTGTCCTACTCAGATTAAAAGGCATTTGTGTTAAATATCAAGCAAATATTATTAAAAGAAAAAGTGAAGGTTTTTTTCATAGTCAAATTTCTATATCACAGATTATATAAAATGAGAACATACTATCAAGTTATTAAAAAGGCTGGGAGAAGTTATAGGATAAAGAATCCCAAATGAGGGCCGGCCGAATGGCGCAATGGTTGGGAGCTGGCTTGGAATGCCAGAGGGCCCCGGTTCGGATCCCACGTGTGAGGGCCAGTGACACTGCCCTCCACAGCTAAGATGCTGAACAACAGATCAACCTGGAGCTGGGCTGCCGTGGGTCGCCGGCAATGGCGTAGGCTGCAGCCCCTGTGGCAGGTGGGTTGCCATGGGCTACCTTGTGTCGCCAGCAGCCAGCGTGAGCGGCCAGCAGCCGCAGTGAGCGGCCATCCAGAAGCCAGGGACTGATCTGCCTCACCTGGGAAGAGCACAATGATGGTGCCAACTTGGGCCAGTGAAGCAGCGTCCTCCACAACTGGACTGAAGAACAAAACGACAGCAACTTGTCTGTTCCCCTTCCCCCAATTCCCCAGCACTGTTCTCATCCCCCCAACTCCCCAATAAAAATCTTTAAAAAAAAAGAAAAATCCCAAATGATAAATAAACTTACATCAGTTAAGAAACTGGTAACATTTGCATTCTATGTGATATCAAAATCATCCATGAAGAAAAATGAGACTTTCAATAGCAGTAATTTTCTCAATTCCAAAGTAAGCTATGGAATTTATAGTTTAAAAAAGTATATTGAATCATATGTTTGAAAAACTTTAAAATCTTTTTTGTGAAAAATCTAGATCTGAAAGAAATTTGCAATCTTTGCATTGAAGATACAGAAGAAATGTTGTTTTGTTAAAAATTGATGGCTACTACCAAAGTTGATTTCAACCTTGAAATTGTGTCTTAATTTTTTTAAGTAAATGGCCTGAATTAGAGAAAAAGAATGATTGGGCTATAGAAGAATCATTCTTCCTTAATTCTGAATCATAATCATATTTCCAGTTGGGAAAAATTGTTGTAAAATGTATGGTTTCATTTTATAAAGAAGAATTGCTACTCAATGCTTTATAAAATACCTGTTTAATTATGAAAATTTTAAAAAAGCACAACAGAGCTTTATCCCCCATGTTTCCTAGGACAAGAAAATATGCTAAAATATGTAAGTGTAACTCTCTCATTGATAGCATGTGATCAGTCATATGTATATATAAAGTGATCAAAATGTTTCTTTCTAAAATCCCATTATGTTGATTTCTTCTTGTTAACATTTACCTTCATTTTTTAATTTGAAAATTTTAACAAGTTTGTATCTTTGATTTTAAAAAGGTATGCTGCAATAAGATTGAGAAAGACTAGTGTGGTTAGGTAGGCCCTCAGCGTCCTTGGCTTCATGTGCCATCATGATATTTTGGAGCTAACAGTGAACTGTGAACCAAGAGCTCTGGGTTACTCGGAGACGTTCATTCCTTCACCTGTCACTTTATTTCACGCGTAACTCCCTGATCTGCTGTTTCCATTTCAGCTCTAATAGTCTATGACTCTGCTTTGAAATTCACATTTTCCCATCTAATAATTTATATTCAATTACACAGAGAAAGAATATTAGTATGGATTTTAGGTTTGCTTCAATGTACCATGTTTATTCTAATTAATACTGTGGGAGAGGGTTTTTATAAATAACACAGTAATACAAAAGCAATTTTATATTAACTTTAAATTTATGAAACTGGTCATAAATGTTCTCAGCAAACACATTTTTGTAGATTTCTGTATTGTATAGCAACTAAATATCTTCATTAAGCTTTATTTTTGTGGTCCAGAAACGCCACATTAGGTAAGTCTAGCCTACTAGTCAACTATTTTCAGAAAGGATCTACAGGGCAATTTTTGGGACAGTCAGAGACATACATTTTTTATTAATTCATTCAATTTTGTTAGTGAGTCTGTTAAGAATGTAAAGTGTTTAAGTCAAGGATTTTGAAAGGCCCTATAAATTCAACAGTGAAACATACACACGATTTACGTGTAAAAAGATTTCACTGGGCTCTAGTATGTACCAGAAACTGTTCCCAATTCCAGGAATGCAAAAATAATCAGAAATGGGTCCTACCTGATGGAAACACAATGTTTGTCCTTGGGCGGGTGTTGACATTGTGCAATTGTTATTGAGGACACTAATTGCGGTTGAAACACACGATGCCCTTGAATGCAAAGCAAACTCTTAGAGACACAGAGACAATGCTATGAGCATGTGGCAGAGGAAGGGATTTCCAGGTGGGTGATGATGTGTACGTATCTACGTGTGACGGAGGGATGGAGAAGGTGACTACTGAGCTGTGCGGTTTGAGAGTTAAATTGAACATATGCATATGATGGAAGTAGCTTTCAGAAAGATGCTAAGACGTTCCTCAAGAACTTTGTTAGTAAGTGCTGGCGAAGTATGGATGGTAGTGATGACTTCAAAGACTAATAGTGCAAATAATTCTTATATAATATTAAGAAACAAATATCAATTTATTTAAACAATAGATACATAAAACAGAATCATAGAATTTACACATGTATCAAAATATAGACAGCAACATGCACATAGTAAGTACCAAATAACTACTGAATTAAAGAATGAAAAAACAGATTCTATAAGACTGTGGTTCTCTATCATCTTGAGCCTTAGAGACTAATTACTTTTTAGGCAGGGGCTGGGATTTACTCACTTTGCCTTCCTAGAAACTAATCCTATCCTTAAATAAATGCTTCTTGAGAATTGTTAAATGGATTAAACATTGGCGCTTGACTTCATATGGAAGAATTGTAGTTTAGCTAACACAACATAAAATATTCACTGATTAGATTTTATGTAAAGAAATCTATAACTGATTTGTACATATTGCTGAAGAATACTCATTTTTGTCCCAGATGTGTTTTTGCTACCTTTAAAAAGAACACAGTATTTTTTTTTCTGCATGAAATATTATTAAATTTTTAGTCACAATGAGTTGGAAAGAAGGCATTTCCACTGTGGGCTCCTGGGAGAGTGAGTAGATAATGTCTATCTATAGGAGAATATGCAAACATGATTCCCTTACCCTCTAGCCCTTGGGTCATTCCATTTGCCTCTGTGGTTTTATACATGGGTACACAATTCATAGAAGGCAGAAGATACTAGACAACACAACACAAGGGTGTAAACTGTGTACTGACGTTAACTGGAACCCATCCTCATAACTTCCATAGGCTGGTGGTCAATATTACACCTTCATGCGAAAGTTGGAATGCCAAATACTAGCACTTATGGTTACCAAATTTTAAAATCATCTGGTAACTTCTCGGGACATACAGAAACTTACCAGCAGACATGTCATCTTTCACACACACTTCCTCCCACAAGTGTAATGGTGACTTCCTCTTAAATATGAACAGATGACAAGATCTGACAATAACCTTAATAATTATAAATTAATTCATAGTGAAAGATGCAATGGAAGGACCAGAAGAAAACTTCAAAAGATGATATGCAATTATCTTCAGAGAGAAAAAATATCTGTGGCATCTATACACCTCAAAGGTAGAAGAAGCTATAAAAAAACCCGAGAGTTTTTGCAAATTAAGAAATATAATTACTAAAGGTAAAATATTCAGTAAGAAGAGTTGGAAGCCTAGTATATTCTTTGAAGAAACAGCCAAAATTGGTGCCTCTGGGGTGGAGAAGTCTCTGCAGCAGAACTCAATGCCAGAAGGCATTGAGGCAATGACTACAAAATTCTAACAGAAAGAAATGTGACCCTGGAATTCTGAAACCAGTCATGTGTTCTTGCAAATGGAATGGAATAAAACACCCATGAGCTTTACTTTAAAATCTTAGTGAATGTTGAGAGTTGGTCAAGCCAGAGAGAAATTAAAGTAAGGGACCAAAGAATGTGAAGATTGAGTAAAATAAATAATGCTGAGAACTAACTCTATAAATATAGAAATAAAATAAAAAATGAACAAAAATTGTGTAAATTATAGTTAAAGGAAGAATAACTTTTTTTTTAAGATTTTTATTGGGGAATTGGGGGGATGGGAACAGTGCTGGGGAATTGGGGGAAGGGGAACAGACAAGTTGCTGTCCTTTTGTTCTTCAGTCTAGTTATGGAGGACTTTGCTTCACTGGCCCAAGTTGGCACCATCATTACACTCTTCCCAGGCGAGGCAGATCAATTGCCGGCTTCTGGACGGCCGTTCACGGCGGCTGCTGCCGCTCACGCTGGCTGCTGGCTACACACGGTAGCCCATGGCAACCCACTGCCACAGGGGCTGCAGCCTACGCCGTCGCCAGCGACTCACGGCAGCCCAGCTCCAGGTCGAGCTGTTGTTCAGCATCTTAGCTGTAGAGGGCAGCGTCACTGGCCCTCATATGTGGGATCCAAACCGGGGCCCTCTGGCGTCCCAGGCCAGTTTAACCATCACGCCACTCAGCTGGCCCAAATTACTTTTTAAAGCATTGGCAATGGAAGTTTAATAACAAAACCAAATATATAAATCCACATGAATAGAGGTAAAAATATCATGTCTTTTATTAAATAGGGATTTGAGAAGACACCATTTAAAGTTGAATCAGAAAAAAATCCCAAATTATTACCTTCTTTTATCTTTATCTTTTGTTTTTGTTGTTTATAATTTAGAAATCAATTTTAGGATTAAAATCCCATGTGATGGTATAGTCAAGAAAAGTTTACTTATCTATAATTTTAATTCTGGTTCATTGTATTCCATTAAATGAAATAGCCCCAAAATAAAAATAGTGTAGTGTGATATAGAATTCTATTTGTATGAAATAATTTTTATCAGTTTATCATTCTACATACAGTAATACCTTGGTTTGCGAGCATAATTCATTCTGGAAACAAACTACTCATATTGCAAGACATTGCTCATTTACTACATTAAAATGTATTAAAAATGTTTGTTTGTCTTCTGGAATACTCGCAAACCATGTTACTCACAATCCAAGGTTTTACTGTATTTATATATCTATTTATAAATCTGTCTAAATAAAGAAACATCTAGACTGGAATTCAACAGGAATAAAAATACCCTACTTTGGGCCAGCCCATTGGCTCAGATGGTTAAGAGCTTGCTCAAGAGTGTGAGCTCTGAGCAACAGCAGTTTGAGTCCCGGCCCGAGCTGAGCTGCTGCTAAGCTGCCAATAGGTGGCAGGATGGCTCAGCCAAAAAAAAAACCCCAAAACCCTACTTTGGCTCTATTTCTGGGTAGTGGGATTTCAGTAATGTTGGAGGAGGTCATTGAGAGGACGTGAGCACTGGCTGATCTGAGCAAGGCCTGGGCAATCAGAGGCTTCTCACCGCCTCCCCTGTTCTTGCAATGTACATTCCACACACTGTCGCCTCAGCCAGAGCCATTTCAAGGAAATAGCTTTTGAGAGTAAGGCGTTGAGACCACCTGGATTGACTGTATGACTAAACCCCAGTAAGGTCTCCATATGAACTTTGAATATTCTGGGGGGTGAGTGAGGGTATCTGCTGGCCTTTCAGTCACCGAAGACAAGCCTTGTGTGTCAGTTCCCTTGCTGATTAAACCTGCCACCTTGCAATTTGGAGTGATCTGCCTCTTTCTTGGGTCTCTCCTTGCCCTCTGTGTACGGGGGCCAGTTTTGAGCTTCACCAGGGGAACTCCAGAGTTTGTGAACTAACAATTGGCAAGTCAGCAGGAGGCCAAAGAAATGGGTCATGGGAAAGAGGCATCCGCAGGGGAAACCCTGGGTTGGCCACTGACCTCTGTAGGGAAGGACGATTCATAGGTTCCAAGCTTGTGGATCACCATGTGAGTTCAGGGACACCCCCGAAACACGTCTGCTTTCATGTGCTTTTTTATTGAGTGGGGTGTAGGGCACCATGGCGAAAAAGGCCAACAAGTGGCTGCAGCAGCGGACTGGCTTGTACTGTCGGCAGTTTGGCTGGTCACAGATGCCTGATTAGAGGCTGAGGCTCGAGTGAGAAGAACTGGGGTCAGGGAAGGGCATGCAGTTGGTCACCGCTCTGCAGCTGCAGAGCTGGCGTGCAGCGTAGGGAGAAGAATATGTTGGAGAGAGTGTGCCACTTTGTAAAGCTCGGAGGCAGAAGCAGCCACAGATTAAGGTTCAAGAGCTTGTGACAAAGCCTGATTGGGACAGGAAGTGGTGGGGTCCTTGGGAGAGTGAAGGGGGCGTTGTGTGGTGACTGACAGTGAAACAGATGAACACCCCATGCTGTCTGACCTCTAACACAAAGGAACATTTTAAATAGTAATACCCTAGACTTCTGATCATAAAGAAACAGATCCCAAAATTCCTA
This sequence comes from Hipposideros armiger, assembly GCF_001890085.2. Taxonomy (NCBI): domain Eukaryota; kingdom Metazoa; phylum Chordata; class Mammalia; order Chiroptera; family Hipposideridae; genus Hipposideros; species Hipposideros armiger. The sequence continues at coordinate 252,568 of NW_017731487.1, read as the reverse complement.
GGAGAAAAACTTACATTCTTTCTCTTTCCCTTGAAGATGTAAACCTTACGTTTTTGAAATATAAACACCCAAGAGGTAACTGAAATACTGCCCTTGATTACAAGACGGGGAAAGAGGCTTTTAAAAATACTGACTGCTATGGAAGCCCCTCCTGCCCAAAATCTAGTCCACAGCCCCCTAAGGTTATTCCTCAAGGGCAAATACAAATCTTAAAAGTCTTCTCCACAAACATTAGTAAAAAGCTTTAGCCATTTGAGCAGGTAACCTTAACTTGTTCCATTTGTAAGAGACAACTGTTATTTATTATACAACTATAATATTAAATACTATACAATATTTAAATATTATACAATATTATACAATATTTTTATTATACAACTGTTGCGTGCAAACTATTTATATTGTTGTACCTGATTCATGGCTAAATTTTTGGAATAGAAGATACAGGGTCTCCGTGTCTCTCTGTATATTTGTGGATGTGTATGGATGTGCATTATGTATATGTGATAGCTTTCTACCCTTGAATGGTAGTATTCTTCTGCCCCTCATCCCCAGCGCATTAGGGAACACCTTCTCTCATTGTATCCTGTGCTTAAAATGGCCACTGTCTGTATCAAAATGTGTGCCAGCTGTCTTTTCACGGCTCTCTTCAATTAGACTCTGAGGACCCAGAGAAAATGGATCTCATTTGTTAACTTCTATGACTGTATGCAGCAGTGATGTCGGTGATGTCATCAAAAAGGGCTAGATGAATTAATTAATGACAAAAACTGTCCTCCACTCTCCCTTTCTTAGTCCTCATCAGCGCTGGTGACCACTTTCTAAGGACAAACAGTAAGAGCTTATAATTTTTGCACCTGGTCTTTTCTGCGTATTCTTCTGTGTTTTAATTTCAATGTTTTAAACAACACTGTAGGAATGTAAAAACAGTCTTAGCTCCAGTATCAGCAGGAAAACAGGCCATGGGACACATTTGGCCCATAGGCTATAGTTTGTCAACCTTTGGTCCTAAAAACCATAGACGCAAATGAGCCATTTATAATCCTTGCCTCAGGCACTTTCACCCTTTCCGCAAAGATTATTGCAGACTACCAAATATATTATTTGGACTTGCAAACACTTCGGCTTAATTCCACGGGCTAATGATCTTTTCTTCCCCTGATCCAGAAGTAGAATCCCTTCAGCTTTCACCATGGTTGATGGTCTAGTTCCCACATTATCCTCCTCAGATTGTTTGCATAGCACACCCGATTCGCGGAATTCAATGGCAGACATAGGCGTCTACTCTGCCTCCAGTGAGTGTGCTGAACACCAAAGATGACACTCCTGTTTCTTCCACCCCTCCCTTTACATTTCATTCTTTACAGCTGTCTTAGCTGTCATTGGTTTTTATGGTTCTAATTCTAGCTCAAATGCTTGCATAATCAGGTGCGAATATTCCAAGGAAGGAGTCTTAGTTTGACCTGGAATTTCTGTTTTCATTTTAGTCAGAGATGAGTGAGTTGGTGATACCCACTAAACTTTCTCTTTGGTAGTGAATAAGACAACTATCATAGTTTACAGTTCTTAATATGGAATTGAACTTTGTCAAAATCTATCAAAAAAGGAGTGATATAATTATAGGATAGCATGATATCATGGAAGAATATTTAGGGGGTGAAAGTGGGTGTTACATTTTTTGAAAAAATAAAAACCAAATACTGAGATACAAACCTTGCATATATATCAAACTTTATTCTTTGCAAGTCTTTATAAAACCATGTCATATAATTCCCATTTTACTGACAAGAAAACTGATGCTCAGGATTTAGATAACTTCCAGATAGCCTTCAGATAGTGGACTGGGGATTAATATCTGTATCGAAAACTTTTGATACAAAGCTTATTTACCCAGGATATTTCTTGGGAAGATCGTTATAACATAAAAGGAGATACACTGAAGCTTTGACTTTTCATCATTGGGAACTTCTTAAAACTACATGGAAGTGTGGTGGTCACCTCAGCTGATTGGAATATCTATCAATGAATGGCTTAGAACTTATTTGTTACATTGCATTGAAATGATTAGCAATCACTAGGTTATAATAACTGTCCTCTAACACAATTTTTCTTGTTCTCCAGATGACTTCATGAGTTGGTAGAAAGGTGACAAACTGTGTGAGGGAAGCTGTCTGTCTGTTTAGGCCCCATTACCTCTCCTGTAAAATGAGACATTCACCAAATATGGTATCAAATGCCTTTCTACACGGTTTTATGATTTCTCAAAAATGGTTCATGCCTTCAAACTGAAGTCTAGAGAACCACGTGCAGAACATACTTTATCACATTATTTTAAAAAATGATCTCTCTTAAACCCTGAGATGAAAACCATTTTCTGGGAATTCCTGGATTCTAGCTTGCTGACCATTACTCTCACATTTTTCTCTTGGTGGCAAACTCCTTATGGGTCTCAGGAGGATGTGTGGCACTGCTGTGGTCTGAATGTTTGTGTCCTTCCCAAATTCATGTTGAAAAACTGCCCCCCAAAGGTGATGGCATTAGGTGAGGCCTTTGGGAGGCATTAGGTAAAGAGGGCGGAACCCTCAGGAATGGGGTTAGTGCTTTTACGGCAGAGATCCCGCAGAGCTCCCCATCCCTTCCTCCACATGAGAATGCAAGGATGAGTCTTGGACCAGGACCTGGGCCCTCATCTGACCCCCTGCTCCCTGATTTTGGACTTGCAGCCTCCAGATCTGGGAGACATAAATGTGTGTTACTTATAAACCACCCCGTGTGTGGTGTTTTGTTATAGCAGCCCAAACAGACTAAGATGGGTACTTTCAGCTTCACCAATGATCTAGAAAGAGCAGTAGTGGTCATGCTGGAATAAGCATCTTAGGCGGTAGCATCTGGGTATCATTAGGTCATGTCCAGTTACATGGCCTTGTGAGATATTAACATAGGGTGGATACGTCTCTACTTAGAAACATCCAGTGAAATGAATTTCCATAGATATGAACAAAGATTCAGGGCTACCTCAGAGATATGTGTGTTTGGTTCCAGACCACTGTAATAAAGTGAGTATCGCAATAAAGCAAATAATACAATATGGTGAGTTGCACAAATTTTTTGGTTTCCCAGTGCATATACAAGTAATGTTTACACTACATAGGAGTCTACTAAGTGTGTGATAGCATTATGTCTAACAAATGCACATTACTTAATTAAAAAATACTTTATTGCTAAAAAAATGTTAACCATCATCTGAGCCCTCAGCGAGTCATAATCTTTTTGCTGGTGGAGAATCTTACCTTCAATTTGTAAAAAACACAGTGTCTGTGACATGCAATAAAACAAGGTATGCCTGTATTCAAAGCCAAAAAATACTAAAACTGCCTGCCTATCACTCACAAATATAGCAGTGGGCAATAATTTTCTGGATTGAGAGATACAGGATTTAAAAGCTTTTCAAAATTTAACCTGTTGTTACATACTGTTACCATTGTGATTGTTACTTATATTTTTTTTCATGGAATTGCCTCAGTTAATAAAGGAGTTAATGGCTCATTTCAAAGATATTTTTTTATAAAAAAATATCTAGTTATCTGTTTAAAATAAGCATTTTAATTTTATTCTATAAAATGTTAATGATCATTTTAGTATAAATCTACCTTAATTTTAAAAAATCATATAACTGTTGCTTTATGAGGATCAAATTGATTATACAGTTGCTGCCTGTGACAACCAGCACACTTCTCTGGGGATACACAAACTCGTTTATTAAGAAACAGAGGTCAGAACAATGATGTTTGTGGCAGAGAAAACACAGATATGGCATGCCTAGCATAATTAGAAAGCTTCAGTGTCACACTACCTCTCCTGGGGTAAATGTATCTAATAGACAGCCGGAAATTTGCAATGCAAAAAAATCAGATAAAGACTTAGTGCTTAAATGCTGAATCTTGGCCAAATGCATTGGTGTGAAAATTAAGCATTTGAACGACTCTGGAATGAGATCTTAAATGACTCTGGAATAAGATCTATCAGATCTAGCTAGAGAACATGAGATAACCATAAGGGAACAATACACAGAACACAGAAATATTGGGTCACCCAGCACAGACCTAGCCCATCAGCCACTCTGGGTAACAGCTCTTGATTATTTCTTAAGGTGGAAGGACCAGGGATTGCAATCAGAATGCATTTCAGTCACCTTTATCATTAAATGTATGTACAGAATGTGAGTGTCATAAACTCCATCTGTCTTTTATTCCAGACTGTGGATTTGGTTATCAGATCCTTTTGTTGTTTTAATGAAATTCAGAGTCAAAGAGCCCCTGTTGCTCTTTAACAGACAGATGACTCAGGGTTATGAAGTCTACCTGAGTGGTACTCACAGGAGACAAACGAGAAAAGTAGCTTGATTCAGAAAACCATATTAACCAGGCCTTAACTCTGATGGAGTGTTTGACATACCTTATTATTGTAAGATATTTTTCCTTTGGGTGACTGTCTCTCTCTCTCTCTCAGAAAAATGGGTCTGCATATACTCAATTCACTTTTCAACAATTCTTCCTCTAGTGACAGGCTAAAGTGATTGCACATTCAGGGAAAAGGAGTTTGGCTGCTCTTCATAAATTGCTAATGAGTTTCTGGAACAATTGTAGCCATAACCTGATTCACAAAAGAACCTTCTGAGGTTTGCCATTAGCATGTCTGTAACCAGAAAGGGAGAGAAAAACATCAAGCAAGTTGATGCCACTTGCTGAGAACTAGCTTCCTCTCTTCTTTTCAGCCCATTAGATTATTTCTCCCCATGGCACTGTCAAGAAGCCTGGATTCTGTTTGACAGTTAAGACTTCAGATGTCTGTACTGCTAGCCTGTCTCACTTTGCAAAGGGAAGAAAGCTTCAGTGTTGGGTGGCGAGGAGGGTGGCAGAGCTAGATTTTACTTCCAGCCCTGCCACTCACCAGCTTGTGCGACATTGGGCAATTTATTTCTCTGCCCTGGAGTAGTGACGACTATGTCACATACGAGTATAAAGAGGCTTGTTTCCAAGATGCTAAAAGACCTCCAGAGCCCTTTTCATTATTAGATACGATAATGGTAGTAAATGCTTAACTTCCAAAATTCTGTCCTTTAGTTGTGTGCTGTAATGTCTACCTGGTAGTTTCCTATTGGTTACTTCCGTTTCCCTCCAACAAACCAACAACTCAGGAGATGTTGCATTGAAATTAGAGTGGCCTGAGACAAACTTGAAAGAAAAAAACTCCAAAACTTCAAGGTTCCTCTTTTAGCTCATCTCACTTCTCACTTTATCATACAGGCAAAGTAAAGAAGTCTGCTGGCACTTTTGTCACTCTGCCTGGGAATTTTCTCAGCGAGTCACAAGCTCATCAAGTACATCTCCCGTCTTCCATGAAACTCTAGGTCACAGTGTCACTAGCCTTTCTGCCAGTGCATCACTAAGGCCCCTTTTCTCCAGCTGCTAGAACAGTCTTCTCGAGGTCCTTTAGGCCCTTACCTACATCCTGATCCAAAAGCCGGTGCTTCATGTTGGAGCACTTGTTACTGCAGCTCCCCTCTTCTAGCTACCAACCTCTGTCTTCTTTATCTTCGTCCACGGAACAAACTCTTCTCAAAACTTAAAGCATTCAAGTAGCAATCACTTTATCATTTCTCCTGATATCACACAGGGCAGCGGAACTGCCTGTTCACACCTCGATGGCTGCTAGGGACAGGAAATTGGTGGCACGTTAAGCCCTGTCTAGTGCCTCAGCTAGGAAGGCTTGAGCGATTGAGGGCTGGCAAGGAGGGCCAGGTCGGAGTCGTGCCCGGATTTTCGGTTCCCCTCTATGTAATCTCGTGGCCTCTCCCTCTCCACAGGGGCTCTCCATATTTTCTCTTCACATGGTCTTATATCCAGAATTCTGACATGAGAGTCTAGACTTCCGAAGTGTTCAGGAATGGAAGCTTGAAGAAGGCAGACCTTCTTAAAGGTAAGGCAAGGATTGGCACGGTGATATTTGTGCCACATTCTACTCTTGAAGTGTTTGACTTCAGGCAACTCTAACAGAATGCCATAGACTAGGTGGCTTTTAAAGGATGGAAAATTATTTCTCCTGGTGATTGAGGTTGGAAGTCTGAGATCAGGGTGCCAACATGGTGGGGGTCCTGGTGAGCACCCTTTTCTGGGTTGCAGAGGCCCTTTTCTCATTTCGTCCTTACAGAGGGAAGGGGGAGAGAGAGATTTCTGGGGTCTCCTTTCTAAGGGCACCAGTCCCCTTCATGAGGGCTCCACCCTCATGACCTAATTACCTCCCACAGACCCCACCTGCCAATATCATCACATTGGAGGTTATGATTTCAAAACATGAATTCTGGGGGGATGTAAACATCGAGTCTATAACAGTAAGTCATAAAGCAACCTTGGACTCAAGAGGTGAGGGCTACAAAAAGGCATAAACGCCAAAACAAGATTCATTCAGTGTTCTCAATGAAATTGACTCCCACAGTAACATGGTGCAAATTAACAAAGGCAAATGATGGCTCATTGAAAGCTTAGGGTAAAATGCGTAAATCTCCTGCAAGTTGAGTTTAAAATCATAGAGAGATGATCGTTCATTTGAATCAGATGATGGCAATGCAGATGGAAAAAGTGGACAGTTTTACATGATGTCTTTAAGAAATAAAATTGATAAGGCTTGGTAATTGCCCGGAGGTTTGAATGAGGAAGAGAAGAGGTGAGAGCATAGACAAAAAGCTAGCAGTCAAGTCAATAGACTATAAACAATGCTATAAAGCACACAAAGTGAATTGGCTCCAGCGTCACACGTAACACTTTACTCCCTGCACATGGCTCTGAGAGGGGTCGGAGGTCCACACAACACAAGTCACACACTGCCCAGCAAGAGCTCACATACTACAAAATAGGCATGTGTGTGTGGATGAACATCAAAGAGAAATATGTGGTGGGTCATCCCAATAGTTACATACTACGGAACTGTGTTTTACTGACCAATGAAAGAGGACTAGGGCAAAGGGGAAGTATTCAGTTGGGGGTCAGTGCCTGTCCTACTGTAATGGCAGTCTTAGTTTCGCTGTTCCACCCAGACTGGGGAGGGAGAAGAGTGGGGGTTCCACAGTGACGAAGGCTTGTCTTCCTGATGGGTAGACCCTTAGAACATATGACGCATAGCTGCTTTATCAGATTTAACAGATAGATATAAAAAGGGAGAAGGGGAAGGAGAGGGGGGGAGAGAGGAAGAGGGAGAGGGAGCAGGAGAGAGAGAGAGAGAGAGAGAGAGAGAGAGAGACCTTTAGCTCACTGGTGATGCACACTAAAATTTGGGAACTACACATTTAGATTAAAAGAGCTGTAAGAGTCATACCAACCAATTTTTATGTGTAGACTTTGTTTGGATCCTGATTTGAACAAAACCATAGAAAAATAATACAACGGAGGAAATGAACAATGACTGGATGGATTACTTGATGATATGAAGGACTCACCATTATTTTTTGTTTAGCAATAAAACAATCCCTTCATTACATTTAATAAAAGAGATCATAGCCTTTAGAGATACACGTATTTTTAGATGAAATCACATAATGCATGGGAAAAAATGAAGGGAATTCGAGGGTTGTGAAAAGGAGCGTCAGGTGAAATGAGTGAGTTTCTAGTAACTTTGAGGAAGTGTCACAGTAGTGAATACAGGTTTCAAATTGCAATTGGTTGAAAAGTGATTGGAAGTTTAGTCCAGTGGAGACGATCAGTGTGGATGGTTCCTTTGAGTGGTCAGGCTCAGAAGAACCTCATTGCATATTAAGAGGTATTTACATTGGGGGATAACTTTTTTGAGGTACAAAAAAAATAAACATTAGAGCAGGTATATTAGAAAGCACTGTAAGAGATAAATTAATGGAATAGTCTGGACACTTGTAAGTAATGAGACAGCAGCTAACTAACTCTTGTTTCCAAGTAGGTCATTTACTGTCATTTACCACTCAAAAGCGACTGAGTTAGAAATAGAAAGACTTTAAGGGTATCTTGTGCCTTTCTTTGTACCTTTTATTATTCCATAGAGAATTTATGAGCAACTTATTGCTCATAAATCTCCAGTTCATGACTTCTAGTGTTGTATGTGGATCTTATGTTGTTTGCTGGGCTTATAAAAGCAGGTAGATTTGTTTTTCAGACTCTGTGAGACATTAGGTGATTTATGATTGGAAAATGACCCACCATCGTCAGCAGCACTACCAAGAAATACATATTGACAGAAACAAATTTCACGACAGCATTCTAGGTACTGCAGGGTTTAGGGAAGTGAAAGTCCAGAGGATCATTTTAATTCAGTTTAAATGTTTCTCACCTCCTTCATACACTGCAATTTGCTGCATAAGTATAATTGTTAACCTTATTTATACGAAGTTTTATAAACCTAAAGCACTATCAGAGATGGGTAGAATCAAATCTGTTTTGGATACCAACTACGTGATATATTGACTCTCTAACCTAGGAAAATGTAACTAATCTTGTTCACCATATGTGAAAGGGAGTTACTAATGTCTTCTTATAATTTATTTTGTAAAATAAGAATATATATGATATATATTAAGACATATATAAATAATGCTTTGCTTGGCAAAAATTAGTGTTCGCTAAAGAAGTCATCATCATTTTCAATAATCTGAGAAGAGGCAGAATAAGTTGTTTAAACCGTAGAAAGTTCAATAAGCTTTAAATAAAATTGTCTGACATCTTAATTCACATTGGCACCTAGAAATATATTGTAATTTGAATTCTTAACATAAAATTATTTTTGAAAAGCAAATTTCGATTATTAGCTAACTCCAGGTCAAAGTTTAATTCAAATTTATTTTTGTAGGGTAATCGGTTTGTAGATAAAGTATTTTCTTCTGGAGATATCCAAAATATAATTCTTTCAAAAGTTATAAATGATTCATTTTTACTACTTGCATACATTTTTCCGTTTTAATGAAACTGTCTTATTAATAATATAGGATTTGATTTGCTCAAGCATCAGTTCAGTATTAAAGCATTAGAAAATTTGGCTTAAGCTAATTTGTGATTTATTAGCTCTTTGAACGTTCGCCTCTCATGTACTATTCTTACAATCGCTGTTGACTTTGTCGTGTTTGTCTCTCATTCATCTAGTAATAGATTGATTTTTTTCCACACTATAATATAACTAGAAAAGGAGGCTCTTTAGTATTTGTGACTTCTCACCTCCTGCCCATACTTCGATCCTCAAAAATGCCATGCTTTTTCAGTGGCATATTAGGATACAATAATCTCCAAGTGGGTCATTCTCCATACATGGTAGAGATATCTTAAGACATTTTTATTGCATTTATTAAATGATAAGCACTGTTATGCCCTTAGAAAGGAATATGAACAAGACATCCCTGACTTGAAAACTCATGTAGATCTCTTTCATTGCTTTCATCTCTTAACAGGCAATGGGGAAAAAAATGCTATTTGTTAGGTGCATAAATCAAACCACAGAGGATATATAGTCAATACAAATATGGATGCAAAATTTGTTTTATCAAGTGAAATCAGACTTGCAGCTGGGAATGGTAAAGTGTGTTTCATATAATATTTTTCTCTCTAAGAATTCACAATATGAACAACTAGTCTTCAATGAAGAGAAGGGAACAGAAAAGTACGGCAGCAGCAATCAACTAAAAAGGGCAATCACCTGCAAAGGCAGAAATATCCACTATCCACTGGGCTTAGATTATCGCAATTGCATATGACCCTTAGCTAAACCTGCAGAGGAGTGCAAAAACGAGAAGCGTGGAAAGAGGGTACGTGGAAGTGCTGACAATGCTCAAAAGTAAAAGTCACGCTTCAGCGTAGAAAGCAACGTAAGGATGTGCACTGGGGAGTAATGGCATTACACACGGGAACATTAGGTGACATTGACATTCTAGTAGAATCCCCCTCAGTAAAAATCCATGTGCCAGATACAAGACAATATTACTAAGGTTATCTTTGTGAAAATGTTGATTTATTTTTAGGTTACAATGAGAAGAAATTTAGCCAAACCAAATACTAAATGAGGGAGAGGGAGAGGGAGGGAGGGAGAGAGAGAAAGAGGTGCCTTTTCTAAATATCAGTTCTGACTTAATTGTAAAACACCAGCAGCCTTTTCACTACTTTTCATTTATTTCCTTGTGTTAGAAACATGACAAGGATGGCCACTATCTCCCCAACTATTTAACATGATGGGGGAGATGTCAGCCAATGTAATTAGACAAGAGAAAGGAGGTATAATAATTGGAGAGAAAGAAGTACACACAGTCACCTCTGTGTCTAAATGATATCAGTGTATATGCATGTAGTATTAAAATTTATCAGAATGACTGGAAAATCTATGGCAAAAAATAAGGAGTTTTAGTATTAGTAGTTCATACAATTCACATACAAAAGTCAGTATCTTTTTAAGACACATTCAAAAACTAGTTAGAAAACATAATTGAAGAAAATTTCCCATTTATGATGGAGTAAAAGTGAAAAAATAAATGTAAATTAATAAGAAATAGCCTTAGCCAAAATAAAACCTGCAAAGTCACTCCTAAGAGAAAATAATAATCTTGAGCAAACATCAAGACACATGTTCTTAAATAGAAAAATATCAATATAAAAAATATCAGTTTTTGTAAATTAATTTAGAAAATTTGGAGAATTTTATAAAAACACCATCAACTTTTAACAGAAAATTGATTATAAAACAAATTACAGAAAAACTGAGAATAAAATGCATTTGGGAGAACAACTCACTTCTCAATAAACTATGTGCCAAATCCACAAAAAAATTAAATACCAAATTAATAACAGAATGAATTCCGGAAAATCTCTCAAATATTTGGAAATTAAGCAACACACTTGTCAACAATCTATTAATCTAATAATCTAAATAATCTATTTATATGTGTAAAGGAAGGACATAAGCACAAATCAAAGGGGAAAGCAGAAAATAGTTTTTAACTTAATGAATACAAACACCGCATATCACAATTTATCAGTTGCAACTAAAGGCAGGCTTGGAAATTTTGATGTGAAAAGTGGTGCTGATGGAATTAAGGAAATGAATTCCACTGCCAGAGAGTAAAAGAAGTTTTCTCCAAACCTATTCCTAATTTTAAAAATTACACTTATGGTGTCTCATACAGCTATTATTATGAAAAAGATTTATTGATAAGCATTCAAATTACTAATGATAATAAAAATAGTACCATCAATATCCTGAAAATAGTAGAGAAAGTGTTAGAATATCTGTTCTCCTGTCCCCGTGACTACTAGCTACTTGATCATATGCATATTTATAAATATTATGAATTATGAATTTGTCTACAGTTTCCGTCTGGAGCAAATAACCCCAATGTGAGCACAAAGAGGGGACTATAAATCAGTTACTGCAGCAAATGATTGTTTTCTACTTTCTAATCAACACTGCCTAAAGACCCAGCCTCATTTTTCTTATGCTGCAATCTTACAGCATCATTACTCTTTTTTTAATTCTTACTCACCCATTGGAAGAAAGATTTATATTTTCTTACCGTACACCTTGATACTGATATTACTGCTGATGAAAAATGATATATTAGTGGTGATATAATGTTCTGTGTGGCACCACAATGGCAGAAAGTGTATTTGGAAAATGCCAGTGTGACAAACAAGATAATTTCACTTAAATAAGAAGAGTGCGGCAAAGATTAGCCATGGAATAGATTCAGCAAAACATTTTTCACTTTTCTTCCCAGTGCTATTTATAACACCCTGGACCTATTAGCTTATGGATGGCAGCACCTGGACACTGCATAAGGAAGTGCACATCACTGAACATCGACATGGATCAGAACCTGCGTCATGAATTCTACTTAACTGTTACAATGTGTAGTTATGCTCCCAGCAAACGTGATCGGTAGATCATGTACATAAGATACAGAAATGGGACCTGAACTGGAGTTTATATAATCATGACTATGTTAGCATTATTATCATTTTACAAATTCAAACAAAATAATAGACTAGAACATAACAGAACTCACAGGATTCTCATGTCATAAAGCTCAAACCTGAGGCTGAGTTTGATATAAGTCTTCCAAAGTCACACAGGCAGGCGGTGGAACAGTGTAGACTCCTGTCACTGGGTGATTTAGGCTATGGCTTATTTGTCATGATTTGATGGACCTCAAGTGTTTCACTCTGGCTGATTACATTCTAGTGTTTGCTTTGTTTTTTAATAGGACGGCATTCTCTAGTCTGGATTTTAGACACGTACATTTAATCGGCAAGTATCTAAAGAGTGTCTTTATGGGCCAGCCATTGTGCTAGGGCTGGGGATAATTGGTGAACAGCAGCAAACTATAATTTCTATCTTCATTCTGCCATTCCTCCATTGGAGACATTTTTCTGGGAGGTGAAAGAGGCTTCTGCCCTAGTCGGCTTCATTGAAAAGCATCTAGAACACCTTCCCCATGTTCACATCCCATGTACATGCTGTAAATAACACTAACAGTAGCTAATATTTTATTGAACACATACGCATGCTCTGTCCCATGTGCTTTAGGCATATTTACACACTAAATTCCCAAAGGCATCTTTCCTTTTACAGCCGAGTAAGCAGGAACATGATGGGATTAAATAGTGACCTGAAAGTGCTAAGGTGTGAAAGTCAGGGACCCAAGGTCAAAGGGAAGAACCCAGCTCCAGAATTCATACTTGTCACCAGCTGGTGGCCCTGCCTATGGTTCTGCTTGGCTACCCCTTGGACCTTACACTGAACAGAACTTTGACACAAACTGGAGGGCCCTCCCTTCTGTACTCACTTGTATAAACCTTTCCCTTTATGCAAGGCCAAGGACAGGTCTAAAGTCCTCCAGAAACCTCATGGGAATGCCCACCATGGATTTAGTGCTTATCTCTTATTGCTTTCATTATGCAAAATGATTATCTCCACCATGATACATTTATTTTACTCTGGCTATGTGCAGTGGCCCATTACAGGTGATATTATTTTTAATTTTCACAATACCCCTATGAAGTGTATATTATTATCCCCGTTAAACACACAAAAATATTTAGTAGTTTAATGATTTGCCAAGGCCCCACATGTCCTGAGTTGGGTAAGATTCCAGAGCCGTCTAATTTGTAAACTCAATGTCTTTTCACTACATCATATTTCCTCTGATATTGAAAGACCCTGCCTATGACTTCATCATTGTTAAAGGTAGAAAATGTAGCTATTTGTATGCAAGAGAAGAAACAAACCAAGACCCTTACAATTATATCATGATGTCTATGCTAGTTTCATATTGCTTCTGTACTAAATTACTACAAACTTGGGCATAAAACAACAAAAATGTATTATCTTACCACCGCTAGAGATTACGAGTCTGAACTGGGTCTCACTGGGCTAAAATCAAGGTGTTGGGTGGGCATAGTGTCTTCTGCTGGCTTAGAGGGCAATCTGCTTCCTTGCTTTTCCAGCTTCTAGAACGGCCCGCATTTCTTAGTCCCTGCCCCCATTCCATTTTTCAAGGTTGGCAATAGCCTGTCAAGTCTTTTTCATGCTGCATTTCTGATTCTGACTCTAGCTTCCCTCTTTCACATGTAAAACCCTTGCGATTCCATTGGCATAAGGATGGTCGAGGGCCCCATCCCAAGGTCAGCTGATGAGAAAACTTCATTCCATCAGCCACAGTACGTCTCCCTCGCCATGTAACCGCACATCAATTCTGGGGATTAGAACGTGGATATCTCCGGATGAAGGGCATTAGCCTTCCTACCACAGTGTTGTAAACCCAGCTCGTTCACTGAACTAACATTTTTACATTGCCTACCTGTGCCAGGAACTGTGCTAGCTAGGTGTTCATGAGGTAAAGAATGGAACCATGATGGAAGGGAGCTAGGGAAGGACCTCAACGCAAGGTATGACCTTTAGCTTGAGTCTAACAGAATAAGCTGTGATCATTCAGCATGAAACACGGCAGCTGAGAGATAAGGCAACACGCAGAAAAGGTTGGTAAAGGGAAAAAAGCATTTTCACTTAATTTGTATTATTAATTAGCTTACATCCTAAATACTATTTGCAATATGTTATGGGAAATTAGCACTGGCATCCAGATTTAAAGCAATTTCCTGAGCTTTCCAGCCTGGGGGATCAAGCTATGACATTTATCCAACAGTTTAATTTCATTTGATTAGAAACATTAGATTCTTAGATGAAAAAAATATCCTCAGAAGTGATATGCTATATATTTTTAGCCAAAATGTCCAGATGTTATTTGTGAGACTAAAAACTACAAAGTTAGAGCAAGTATTATTATTTATAAGAAGAATAACCTCAGTGGGCAGGAAAAAAAATACAAAGGCAGTGACTTCAGATTGGGAAGGGATGCCCAGTGGGTTCCTGCTACCTTTTCCCACAGGTGGGCGAACTCTCAAAGCACTGGCTGTTATTCCTCAGGTTTTCTACCATTGATGGTGACCTGCAGGCACCAACACCCCAGTGACGACATGCGAGTCTCGTAGATACAAAACATGGTTCAGGATGTACATGATAAAATTGCCGTGAACAAAACAAGTGCAGCAGGAGAAATTGATTCTGTCCTCTCAAGCTTTTAGATTCCACAAGATGACTAGCGGGTGCTGCCCCAGATCTTGTAAGCAATCTCCCAGAAAGCCTGATGAATACATCGCAGACATAGCCATGCTTTAGAATTTACATCAGTCTTTGAAAGCATTATCTGGTTTAATAGTTATTGCTTCCACTTTTTTTGGCACTTTATAAATCACTTTTCATTATTTAATTAATTTATTTACTCATTTATTTATTTACTTATTTATTTTTCTGATTCTCACAGAAACACTGTCAGGGAAGCAGGAAAACACTTGTTTCTCAGCACCTGGACAACTTTACATAGAAAGCATCGAATACATAAGTATTGGATAATGACTGTCTTATAGATAAAAAAATGGAAGCTCAAAATGGTAGGTAATATTTCTTTAGTCATTGGACATATCTTTTACTTTTTATTTTGTTAATATCTTGTTTATATAAACACATTTGAAATACTTTACATGTTATAGTTAAATCAACCCATCTTTCTGTTATCTCTTTCATGGCATTAAGTCTTACCAAGTCATTTCCCAACCGGAAACAAATAGTCACCTATAATTTTTAAAACTATGAGTAGCC
This sequence comes from Hipposideros armiger, assembly GCF_001890085.2. NCBI lineage: Eukaryota > Metazoa > Chordata > Mammalia > Chiroptera > Hipposideridae > Hipposideros > Hipposideros armiger. The sequence continues at coordinate 237,355 of NW_017731487.1, read as the reverse complement.
AAATGGGTGCATACAAGAGTTAAAATCCCAAGGGGAACTAGTTTTTACCTGGTTATCAGATGCAGAAGGAGCCAGAATAGACATAAAACATGGGCTCATGAGGACACTCTGAGGTCAATCAAGAGATTCCAGCACCCTCTGCAGCTTCACTATTTAAAAAGAATCTCCCATTCATGAGATTAGAGTAAGTGCAACCATTTTGCACAACTTAATCATGCTCCCAGCCCCCCGTCACAGCTGACAAACTGTAAGTCAAATGTTGACCAAGGTAGCGCAATCAGAGACCTTCTCATGGAAGGGGTAACAAAGAAAAGATTATTTCTGGATCATGTGGGTAGTTATCTACAGAGCACAGAAAAATTCAGTCTTCAGAGAAAGCGAATGTAGGGAAAAAAAACCAAATCAGACTTGGAGAATAGAAGAACAAAAGAACATAAAGAGAACCTGAGTGATTTTTCTAGTTGGTTCCAGAAATTCCCTCAGCCCAAGCTGCTCTCTGATCTTTTCATTCCTCCAGCTGCCACCTCTTCTCTGGAGCCTCCCAATCCGTGCTAACATTGGCCTGCACTGGGCTGGACTGCAGGCGTTTGCATGTGCAATCAGTGAGGTAGGGGCAAGGAGGTTTGTTGGTTTTGTTCACTTCTATGTCCCTTAGCACCTAAAATAATGCTTGCTCAGAGAAGTCTCTGGATAAGTAGCTACTGAATGAATGAATAAGCTGAAAAACAACAACAAACACCTAAAAATATATTTAGATTCTAAAATAAAAAAAGAAAGTACAAGGTTTTATGAACTCTAAGATAAAAAAGTAACTCTTTCAAGGTCTGGACCAATCAGTAAGGCCCTTGTTGATGTGGCATTTGGGCTAAATGCTGAAGGATATCATAAAAATAAAGTTGGAGACAAACTAATAGTAAGAGGAAACAAAACATGATGATTCCCAGAAGCACAAAAAATAAGGTGATTTTTAAGGGTCTAGACAATATTCATTATAATTGACAGAGTTTGTGTGGGAATCTAACTATGGAGAGAGCTAGGTAAGAGGTCACATCACAAAAGGTCTTATAATCATAATAAGGAAGTTATTAATATTTACACATAAGCAATTGGGAATCACTGAAAACCGTGTCATTCCTCACAATTACTCTTTATCTCCCAATATTGTGATTTATTCATTTCCTGCTCACATGACCTCTGAGCAGCATTCACCACCCCTTGTTTTGAACGAGAGATGAGTTAAATAAATAGCTTACTTTTTAAGTTTTTCAGTCCATATTTTCCTCATGGTACATTGCTTGGTTGATATGTTTCTCTGTACTATTTCAGAATTATAATCATAGTCATTTATGACTTAAAACACAATGGACTGTCTCTAGCACATATATTTAAAATGAAAACTAAATGCATTACACAGTTTAAAAGAAAAAAAAATGGAAGAAACAAAAACAAAAAACCCAAAAATATTCCAGTTAAAGAAATTTGATTTCTCAAGCTACATTAGAGTTTCACAGAGCAACTACAACAGGGCAGAGGTAATTTGGCTGAAAATGGCACAGCAGTTATAGACCATGTCTGTCATCTCTCTCAAAGGCACCCAAATCACACCAGACTGCATCAGATAGGGAACCGAACCGTTTTTGTGGATGACTGGGACCTGCTTTATTTCCACAGCTAGACTTAGAAATTCCCATAGAAGCTGGAGAAACGTAAGCCATGTATCCTGTGTCCTAGAAAACAAAGTACCTCTGCAGGCTCCACAAATACACAAGCTAATCATTTGCTATATTTCAAATATTTTCAATTTGTTTAATGGCCTCTCGTAATGGGAAGGACCAGGAGAAAGCAGGATGAGCCAGTTAGGGGCAGGACAGATACGGATACAGTCCTGGCAGTCAGAACGGGTGTGTTTTAGTCCAGGACAGAGACTTACCAAGAGGAGGACTTGGGGCTCGTTACCAAATTTCCCTACATCTCAGGCTCCTCATCTTTCTTTTTTTTTTAATTTTTTTTTTTTATTGTTAGTTTCAGGTGTACAGAACAATGCAACTCATCTTTCAAATAGTGCCACTAATTATACCTATCGCAAAGCATGGCTGAAAGAGTGGAATGGGTTATTGTTTGTAAGGGCACCGGTCCTACAGTGAGCGCGCCATCACATGTTATCTCTTTCTAGCCTTTTGGACCCTTAGGTCACATGAGGCATAGGAGGCAGAGCCCTTAGATTTATGAAATCAGGCGTGCCGCCCGCCACGTGTGTCTCGTATCTCAGGAAGGGGCAGAAGCCAAAGCAAAGAAGCATTACCAAATGGGGTTCCGGGCGGGTCATGCAGTGTTTTCAGCTTTACAGCATACATATAGGGGATATATATTTTTTCATAATATAGGCACCAAAAGAGATAGCAACAATATATAATAGCAATTGTGAGAGTTAATTTATGTAGCAACTTGACTGCACTATGAGGTGCTCAGACATTTTGTCAAATGTTATTTTGGGCATAGCCGTGAGGGTGTTTTTTGATGATTAACACTTGAATTGGTGGAAAGAGTAAAGCGGGCTGTCCTCTCCACTGTGAGTGGCCCCGTCCACTTAGCTGAAGACCTCACAGAACAAAGACTGACCCTCCAGAGAGAGGGAGGGGATTCCTTCAGCTGACTGACTGAGCTGGTTCACTGTTCTCCTGCCCTTGGATTTCAGCTGAAACTCTGGCTCCTCTTTGGTCTCAAGTCTGCACACTTTTGAATTGGAATTTCACCATTTTCTCTCCTGGATCTCCAGGTCTCTAGCTTAGCAAACGCAGATGTTGTGACTTCTCAGCCTCCGGAATTGTGAGATGATTTCCTATAATAATTCAATCTCTCTCTCTCTCTCTCTCTCTCTCTCTCTCTCTCTCTCTCTCTCTCTNTATATATATATATATATATATATATATATATATATATATATATATGATCTCTAAATCCTGTTGGTTCTGTTTCTTTGCAGAACCTTGAGTACTACATCCATAGAAGGAAGGAAGAAGACTTGATATTGGGTTCAAACAGGAGTCTGGAGTCAAAAGAAATATAAAATAACACATCCTGTCCTTGGTACCTGTGAAGAAACTTAACCGCCCCTCACATGTAATTAGAGTCCATCCTCATTATTTATGGATTCCATATTCGCAAACAGTCTGTGAGCTAAATTGTGTAACCCCAAAGTTAATGCCCATGACACTTGCACAGTTCATGGAAATACGCGGAGTGGCAACAAATCTGAGTTGCCTGTCACGCAGTGGCCTGGCTGATGTCAAGCACCATAATGACCTATCTTGTTTCAGCTCTCATGCTATAAACACGTTCCTTTTGTAGCTTATTTGGTGCCACTTTTTTTTGCATTTGGGGGCTTCTTCTTGTCAAATGTGCTAGGTAAGCTTCATTCAGGCAGAAGCCCCAGTGTCCTGGGCCACGCGTTCAATGTTAATCAATCAACATGATGATCAGGTGTCTTTAAACCGAAAAAGACAAAAAAAACCCAGATATGTATTGATTAGTTGATGAAAATGTGATCAGGGGCTCACAGAAACACATGTTTCTTCTTTTAGGAGTAATTGTTCGGTATTCACTAATTGTTTTCAGCAAACTTATAGTTGAAACAATAGTTAAAAGAATAAAATTATTCAGCAAACCACAGTTTCCTAAATATTTACTTCCCAGTACATAATATCCTAATAGTCTAACCTGAGATAAAGATTTTAATGCCAGTTTTCCAGACACATGGGCCCGTCAAGGGCCAGAGAAATAAAAATGTCTTGTTTAACGATGACCCAGATAGTAAGTGACAGACTCAGGATTCGGTCTGTGATTTTTTTTCCCATGAAATCAGACTTCTCAGAGCTATCAAGTGCACCATCCTGGGTGCTAGGTGGGGCCCACCTGCTGGCATGGTGGCAGGGCAGAGCCCGAGCAGTCACCAGACAAAGACAAAAGCCAGGGCACTCCAGCCACTAGCACCGCTCTGTCTATGGGTATAATAGACAGAGATCTAGGTTGTGGCTGAGACCCAGGTTCAGAGGACAACAATAGCAGAACCAACAGAAGGAATAGCCACCGTTGCCTAATCACCTGGTATAGTGATGATTTGATGAAAATGGAATGGGGAAACCTGTGTTCTTATTCAAATATTCTACAGTTAAGTTTATTCCTGAGCATTTTATCATTCGTTTGCTTTGCTGTAAAGTGTGTTTTGTCTTCCATTATATATTTTAACTTGTTTATTTTACATATGAAAGCTATCAATTTATTTTGTACCCAGCAAACGTATGAATATAAATGCAAAAATTGCACATTTACTTTGTACCCAGTACACGTGCTTTGTATTTTTCACAGAATATTCTCTGCTTCTTTGAACTCCTCAATTTCTCTAGGTTCTTTCCACCCTTTCGTCCTGCCTCCACCTGCATATTGTTACTCTTTGTTCTTCCTTTTCATTTAAAGGATCAAAGTCAGTGAATATTTCTGCTGATAATTCAGTGTGGAACTGCAGTAATACAATACAAACAACTTTTAGTAATGGCGATAAACAGATGGATTCCAGAGAGGTATTGGATAATAAGTGGTTATGGTTTAATGCTTGGTTACTTGACTGAATCTGGGGTGAAGGGAGGGTGTGAAGTATGCTGTGTCATGGAAAGATAATGTCATCACTTGGCCAGTAGCTGAGTCGAAGTTCGGAAGACGCACAGAGTGAAGCCTATTGCACTTGGTAAGGGGAAGGTAAAGAAGAAGTTATTGAGCAGTGAGAAAAGTTTGAAGTGATGTAATGGGACAGTATTGCATGCCACGGTTCAGCGGGGAAAAGTGGGGCTGGGGTAACAAAGCCTATCAGCTTCCTCATAGTAGGAGCTATATTCGCCAGTGTCTCCTGCGGTTGCCCACAGAAACATATCCCCAAAGGGAACATTTTGTTCAGCTATATAAACCCCCACCCCTGCCCCACTGCCGAAATTCACAGTTCCAGAATTAGATCCTGATTAGTGGATGACAATTAACCTTATAATTTTTTAAGGTGATTAATTTAGAATGGCCAGTTTCAATGTCAGTCAATAGAATTTAAAGAGAATTCTACAGTAGGACCTGTCTCCTAAAAGATGACTATCCTATCCGTCCGACCATTGCCATTTCCAGATGACACCTGGAACGGAGCAGGAGACCCATGCATAGAAAGAGCAGTCGGTAGAATCAAAAAGAGGCAGAGCAGAAGACCGACCAATAGTTACCTTCACTATTGATCCTATTGTAGAAGGAGATTAATTTCGTTTTTACTTAATCCATTTTTAATCAGAATTCTATTACTTGCAGCCGAAAGCGTCCGGAGAGAAAGGATCGATTGGATCCCACAGAGTAAGTGGGACATGACGGGCATCCAGCAAAAGTGGTGAACAATAAACAAATAAAAACGAACAGATGCATGCAAATAGAGTTTGGTAATCTTTTCAACCATTTGCATCCTGCAGGGTTATCAGGATCTGTACTCTGAAAAGGCTTAGTCTCACCGCCTCTTTACACAAGTCAGGGATATTTCACCATGTCTAAGGTCTCCTGGGGAATCATAACGTGCACATGCACTTCACTATGAACGTTTATTTGTATAAAAATCTGAGACAATGTGGATAATAAGTGATAATTATTTCCCAAGTTAATCAATATACATTCAAATCATATCAATTTTATATAATGCCTAACTACACCAGGCAGTCACTTATCTCCCAGTTTTGTGAGGGCACCTAGGACAGGCATGAGGAACGCCTGTCTCGATGTATTCTTTGCATCACTGGCATAGGCTCTTCTTACCGCTCATCGCTGGTATCTGAATACAAGAGAGGTGCGACTCCAATTCAGAAGGTGAGATTAAATACAAATAGATGCCTCCTAGTGGAGAATCTCACCGGTGATTGATCGTTTCTAAAGATGCAACCAAATGGTTCTCTCTGACACTAGGGAACTTTTAATCTCCATTCGGAAAGCCTCTGAACAGCTCTTTATTGTGGCTGGACCATGCAGGAAATTGAAATGGATAATGAACATAAATCCACTCATGTTGGGGCTCAATTATGCTTCTGTAAGAAATGACTAAACCAGCTCATTAATATACTCTATTTACCCATTCATGGCTTAGGAATTCTATGACCCCACAGGAGATGTCATTTATTCGAAGAATGAGTTTTTCTCTGCGTGTCCGCATCTGCTCAGTTGGATTCTGTGACAGTACCTATAAAAGGGAAAGTAGCATCCAACTGGGTACTATGCCACGGAGCAATAACTGAATTATTTTCTCATGGTTTTAACATACATCTGCAGGTAATACACATCCTGTTCATGTACCTAACAGAGAAAATGGAGATAAACTGGCATCAAACCCTTGCTGAAATGACTTCTCACCCTTATTCATTGTGGCATATTTTAGTTAAAGAGATTTCCTTGTATCATTTCAAAGTTAACCCTTCTAACTGGTTTCCAGATTCCATCCTTTTCTCTCCCTTCCCTCCCAACTCCCCACAGTCTTTTTATTTTTAAACTAAAGTATTGCTGACATATAATACTATATTAGTTTCAGGTGTACAACATAGTGATTCTACATTTATATAACTTACGATGTCATCACCACGATATGTCTAGTAACCACCGGCCACCATCCAAAGCTATTATGATCCCATTGATTATGTCCCCTGTGCTGTACATTATCTCTCTGTGACTTATCTACTTTATAACTGGACGTTGGTACCTATTATTTGCTAATGACAATTTATACAATCAGTCATGACCAACAGCAGAGAGCTACCACCAAACTTCTCAGTGACCCTGGAGCCCATGTTTTCAGCACACTCTTAAGTGCATGCCACTAAAGGAGAATAATTTGGCGTTCCTACTTTTTTCAGTCCTCATATTATATCCACTCTAGCTTGTCCACTTCTGAAGCCTTTTAACCCTGTTATGCATAACCTATCATGACAAGCCTAGTATTTATACCTCACTGAGTATGGGTTTTCAGTTTTTCTCTGTTTCCAAAAGATATCCATCCCAATTCTGTTTGCACTTTCTCTAGGAGGCCTGAACCATTGGATAACACTAACATTGATCAATACTTTCTTGTCTAACTTGATGTGCACCCCCAGCGGTTGGCTATCACCTCATAAACTACTCTCACACTTATTCTCACAGACATTGCTGGTAAACGTTGGCCAAACCCTTCACCTCCTATGAGGTATGGTCACTTTACTCTCCTATCAAGCTCAGCATGTCACCTGATGGGTTAGGTTGTGGCTTAGCACTGGTTATTGACCTGATGAATGGCCAGAATAGGATATAGAAAGAAATCCTAAGAGTGGAATATTTTGTCATTCAAGAGAGGACTTGGAGACAATCTGATGCAAAGGGGACAGGCAGGTGTTATCCCTTAACAGGAAGGAGTGTGATGGCTGTTTCTCCAGGCACAGAGGGGAAGATCAAGACAAATATAGGGGTACAATATTTTCTAGGTATTACCCCAGATGTTCTCATCCCATGAAACAGAGTCCCTTTCTTCACATCCTGAGTTCCAGTGTTATCACAGCCAACTTACTTAGGTTGAGAATTTAATATTCTTTGTAGTTCTACTACTCTTATGATCAAGAACTCAGTACTTTTTTTCTCTCTTACTGCAACAAATGGGACCTTCTTTATATGCTAAAAATGTGTCCATTAGCATTCACGCTTAGATATTAGTTCCAGATTAATTAGTCATATTTGTGTCATCTTTTCCAAAGCATATATCAAGCTTTGCAAAGCTACTCAGTTCCACTCTCCTTATAATTACCATGCCCCCAATAATTCTCAGATAGTTCACACATCACATCACCTAGTGGATTCCCTTCCACTACCTTCCAGAGTTAGTACCATCTCAGTTCACCACCACTGAAAGTTTGAAAAATGACATTGCCACCTTGTGCCCAGGGCTACCTCTACTCCATCTGCCATCAGTGATGGGGTCCTATTTCCCACCTAGGCAGTGAGTGATCCAACTACAAAATCTCACAGTCACACCTTTCTTAGACTAATTTGGATACCAGCGCTTTTCGGTCAAGGTTCCCCAGGAAGAAGGGCCTGACGTAGAGATTCGCATGGTGAAGATTTATTATGGGATGTTTATTTTGGGACTAGCACCTGTGGGAGGGCAGGCACAGAAACAAAACTGTGCAGGAGAAGTTGCCAGTCTCAACGAACACTTCATCCAACTGATAGGGCGATATGAATCTGAAGGGCCCCTCAGATCTGTCCTGAATTTGAGAAAGGAACTGGGCTTTGGTTACCTACATGGACCAAATATCAGATATGCGCTGTCCCAGACGGGCTAAGTGACATTGGGCAAGGTGACCTTCATCTGAAGAATTCCAGTGAAGGCTGAGAGCTGAAAGCTTTCTGCAGGCAGCATTTCCAGCATGTGGTGAAACAAGTTCCTCAGTGCTAAAGGGGACCTGGGTAGCTTACCTCAGCGTCCACGATAACAACTCACACCGTAGTCTTGTCGCTCTATGTTCAAAGGAGTACATAGTATGCTCAGTCAGTTTATGGCCTAGCTGCAAATGGATGGGACTTAAGAGCTGACCATTAGACAAGTGGTTCTCAACTGGGGACAGTTTTACCTGGCAAAGGACACTTGGCAATGTCTGGTATCATTTCTGGTTGTCACAACTGGTGGAGGATGCTACTAGCACCTAGTGGGTAGAGGACCAGGATGCTTCTAAACATCTTACAAAGCATAACACAGCACAACAAAGAATTATGCTTCATAAAATATTAATAGTGCTGAGGTTGAGAAACCCTGATCTAGGATCTACGTGTGCTCATTTTTATCTTTTATTAATGTATTGATTATATATTTAACAATCCAAGTCCTCTTTAAACAAGGTGAAATACATTACTTTTAATCAAAATTTTACATATTTCCTCAGGAAGTCTGTATCTTTTTTTCTCCTGTGACACTGATAATGTTTTGATTCTAGTCATTTTCCTGTCTTCTACAAAGCCAGGCAAAGGAGTCCAGTCATTAACTCAATGGTTGGACCACATATATAATACATATTTTCTCCCAGGTAATGTGGAGAAGCAAAGAACTGCTGAATGTAGCTAATTGCGAGGTTTCACATGATAGTTCATAATACTTGGCTATGGGACATCATGAGTTTAATCAAGTTTAAAAGGATAATACAGGCATCGTTTTAAGCCTTTAAGTATTTCTCCATATCTCTTTAAGCCAAAACCATGGGTATACTGTCCATCTCCAAACAGTAACCCAACTTAGAAAATAGAGAAGATTAGAACTGTTGTCATAAGCACATCAAATGACAATGACAAGCTGTTGTAATGTACGTATATATGAACATGAGTGCCATGCATAGAGAGGCTCTGCGAACTACTACCTGCCCATAATGGAAAGGTAATAGAAACAGCATGGGATATGGTAACACAAGTACGAACTACCCCTGAGCCACTGACAAGCTCTGTGGCCATGTCACTTGCTCACCCAACCTGTTTCTTTACTTTATGCATAGTTTACAGTGTTAATATTTGCATGCACATATGTGTACATGCCCATGTCTGAAGTTTAAATACAATTACATTACTAAACACACACAAAAATATTTGCATTATGCCTGGCCCATAGCAGTTGCTCAAATGCCGGATGAATCTTAATGACAAGCACTCAGCCCTACCTAAAAAGACAAGAGCGTCCTGCAAGTAATTACTCCTGTCTTCTAAGAGAACCGCTACTGCTCGGCAACACAGTCAGGACTCCCAGTAGAAGCAACCTGGCCCTCCTTGCATCTGCTCCAGAGAAATCAAGAAATAATTACCTTTTTATTTGCAGACTTGATTGATGTAGCAACCTTCCCCTTGGCTGTAGGGAAACAAACTGGGCCACAAAGGGTAACCTGGGCTGTAGTTGGCTTTGATTACTCCCGTTACAGGACTAATTTGAGTTCAGGGCGCGGTGTGCCACAGCTGATTAAAGAGAAGACCTTGGGCACATCAAGTCTCAGACATCTTGATTGCGGAAACCAGGGCCTCGCATTGCATGTTCATGAATATTATGAGACTGTAACACCCTGCATTGCCAAGGTGGCTTTCTGCTTTCTTAAAATCAATCAGAAAACCAGCTTAGGAGTCAGGGGCAAAGTAGAGGAATCCTGACTAAAGCAAGTGTTACTCTCCAATAGGTTGTCTTTGCCACAGAGGAAAATCGAGTGACAATTATTTATAGTTGAAAATAGCAATTACCTCAGTTTTTTATTGATAAAAATGGAATTATTTTTTAAATGTCTATATTGTTTTAAAATGTATGCCTGTCTTAGTCACAATGGGGCTATAAAACCACCTCATATTATAAATTGGAAATTAACACTAAAAATACATTTCATCTACAAAATTTTTGAGAGACATGGAAAACAGCCCAACTTCCAGAGTATTAAACACTTTAATCCTGAGTAATGGAATGCTTTGGGAGGGGGCATTCAGCAGGGTTAGTGAACATCGGTAAGATGTAATAATGAGAGGAGCGGTGCAATTGGGAGCCTCTAGGTTCAAATCCTAACCCTCATACACCAGCTGTCTCACATTTTGCAAATCACTTTATCCCTCTAAGTTTCAGTTTCTTACTTGCAAAGTTGGGATGACAAATAGATCTACCCCTTAGAAGTTTCTAGATATTTTACATGTAACTGTAGATGTAATTTTCTCTGTAGATTATTTTAAAGCACTGTGAAAATATCAACCGTTATTATTACTAACAGCGTTACCTAAAAACATAAGTGATGTACTAAGGAGTGAATAAAATGTGTAAAATGTCTCCACAGGAGGCCTCAATAATGATGATAGGAGAAAATGATGTATAGATAAGACTAAAGGAGAAAGCCAATTAGCAGCTCTGTGCACTGAACACACTGTTTATTCTCTTTAATTCTCAGTTCCTTGATGTGCTAAATGTTGAATGATGCTAAATTGATACAATGTATGAAAACACACCTGGTCAAATAAACATTACAATATTAGCTGTACTAATGATAGTAATATTTGTTTGATGTTTGTAGTGGTAATAGTGTATGCAGAATTAGCAATTCAGGTATTTTGTGAAACATGAAAAGCATATCTTCTTATGCTGATTCCATACAACATTTAGAATGGCTCAGTTAAAAATAACCTGGGATTTTATCCATCATAATTTATCAGATATTCTTTGTTTTATGTGTGTAAGGATAGATGTTAGATAAATCAATGGATAGACAGATAGATAGACAGATACATAGATAGGTAGATAGATAGATACAGATATAGATAGATGGTACAGATATAGATAGATATAGCTCTAGGTATAAATATGATTCTGGGAGAGAGAAAAATATTAATTTTATTCTCCTTGATTTTTCCTGCTGCAAAGATAATGAGAGTTTAGGGTGCTCTGTGTATATTTTACAATAAAGTTCAGAGTCATGTGTAAAATTTATGACAAAATGAAGAAGAAAAATTAATGCATATATGCATGTCATAAAATGTTATGTGTATAATTATTTTATATATATATAATACATATTTACATATCAATGACAATGGGTATAAAATCTTAAATGTTAAAATATTATGAATCTCTTAAATATCATTTATATAATTAAATATAGGTTTTCAATATCTTTCATATTTCATATCACCTTGAAAATTATAGTACAACCTATTTACCAGCAATCATCCTGCCTCCCATAGACAATCTATGTGATTCATTGATAACAATGTTAGATTATATTTCATTTATTTCATTGGCTTTAGGGTCAATTACTCAAGGTATGAGGAGCCTGCATTAGTCTGGGCCATATTTAGCATCAAGGTTCAGAATCAGGAAGAATTACCTAAGGAAGAATCAATCAAAGAGACTGCCCTAGTTCATGTCTAAGTTGTGCTACTTTGTAGCTATGTACAATAGCTTGGGAAACTAAGGAAAGAAAAAATATAAAATAGTAATAATAGAGTTTTGAGAACTGAAGAAAATTACACAAATATGTGCTTAATAGCCCTCCTGGACTGGCACTTAGTAAACATTTGCTAACTGTTATATATCATTATTGGCATTATTATCAAAGTATAAAAAATGTCCCCTTTAGCCTGGCCTAAAGATGAATCTATAACTACTCCCCACCTTGTTGGATTGTTTTGTTTGTCTTGCTTAGTAAATCTTACTTAAACGGGAAGCTATTTCATATTCTGTCCGTGGTTTGTGGGAAAGCAATAGGGAATCATCACTACAAGTATGTCCCTGATTCTGACAAATATCAAAGGGATAAATTGAGATCTTCATTGCAATCTCACAAGCAAAGACTAGAGAAAAGATAACTAGTTCAATAATATAAACTAAATGGGCAAGTATTTTTAAAATTTAATTTATTGATATGTCACTAAACATTAGAGCAGGGCCTTTCACATAGCATGTGCTTAGTGAGAGTTCTTTAATAAATGAACCCATACAAATATTGATCCAAAGTAGCCATTAAGGAAAAAAAAAAAAGAACTTCACTCATGTACATTTTCTCATTTAATTCTCCCAAAACCCTTTCAGATAAGAAAGTGTGATATTACAATTGAAGAGGAGAAAATGTAAGGAATAGTAAAATCACCTCGTTTGATCTTTATCCTCTGCTCTAATTTCAATTATACCACAAGTATCATATGACGCACACTGCTCAGAGGTGCTGTTTTCCTAATTTCCCTTAAGGATTAAGACTTGGATGCATAGCTTCTTCTTTAATACTTGCTACATTTGAGTTATTTTACATTCATCTTTTAAGACAGAAGACAAATACAAGGGGTGCCAATAAAATGTATACAAGTGGGCACTTTGGTCAACGTTGCTCAAGCAGTAGTTCGCTGTAATCAAAAGTGTCTGGACACTGATGGGAACCACTTTGAGCATCTCTTGTCATTGCAGAAGTCAAACATGACTTGCATTCATCTTTTGTTATTGGTATATATTGAGTACTACAATTTTGATCGTTTTTTTTTTTTCTTAAAATGTATATACATGTTTTTGGCACCCTCTGTATAACCCACTTCAGGAAGACTTCCCTCAGCTCACCTTCTGATTTAAGTGTCTGTTTCCTATGCTCATCTCTATTGTAATCATTCATTTTGTATTGCAAACAAATATTTAAATGTCTCTATCACTAATTTGAGTGAGAGAAACACGAGATGGTAAAAAATAAGTTTGCACTACACCATTGTTGATTCTACACAAAAAACATAAATGTTTAATTTATTAATACAGAATAAATTAATGACATTCATAACACATTTACATACTGAGGTCAATTTTTTTGTTCTGTTTACTTTTCTTGCTTCAATTGGTTAAAATTAAGCAAATAAATTAATTGGCATTTTACATTTAAACAATTTGCTTTCTGATTAACAAGTATGCAGTAAAGGTGATGCCTTCAGCTACGTTATCGGTGACTACTTTGTAGATTCATTAATCTGAATTAACTACTGATTTGATTAAGTGCTTCATCAGTGACTTCTTCCTCAGCTATAGAAGAGTTTTTGATTAGAATAACCTTTCATAGCATTTTTAGTTTAATAACTGCAAGCCTAATGATATATTCACGCCACATAAAAATACTTGTCAATAGAGTCCATGGGATGACTAAGCATGCTTTACACACCTCGTGTCCTTCACACTGATGTGTACATAATACAGTCACACCCATCTTGTCATTACTTTCAAGGAGCCCACTATGTTCTTCCAAAAAAAATATATTGTTCCAATCTTTATTTTCAAAGAGAAAGCCTTTATTTGGAAAATCCTTTTTTCCCCTCATGTTTCTTTCAGTTTATCTTGAAATTTTTTCTCGTTACATTTTCAAAATGCTATTATTGATGATCTATTTCTCTCCTTAAGTGTCATTAATTACAATAATCACAATACTCTTTTACTTTTAGTTTCCAGACTGTTTTTTCTCACACTTACTGGTCCAGTCAGCATTCAACATTTTTACTTATTTTACAAAAAATTCTTTGAAAGAATTGTCTATATTGATCATCTGTAATATTTGTTTCAATGTTTTTATTGTGGTAAGATATATACATATATATATATATATATATATATATATATATATATTTGCCATTATAACTATTTGCAGCCATCAAAGCTCTGTATTCCAAAACCTTCTCTTCACCTTAACCAGAAACTCTGTATTTCTTATCCAATAACTCCCCATTTCTTACTCCCTCCCAGCCCTTGATGACCTCGCAATGAATTATCCTATTCTAAATATTTCATATAAATGGAATCATATAATATTTATTTTTTTGTATCTGGTTTCTTTCACTTAGCATAATATATCCAAAGTTCATACCCTGTTCCAGCATATATCGGAACTTCATTCCTTTTTATGGCTGATTAATATTCATGTATATATATATATATATATATATATATATAATTTCATATATATATATATATACATTTCATGTATCATTTACTCATTCATCAGTTGATGGACAGCTGGGTTGTTTCCAATTGTCTGTAATTTTTTTTTCCACATCTTTTTGAATCTTCTCCAGTCAAGCTTTTGTTTCCAATACCCTATGGAAATTGATGTTAGCATGGTCCTTGATTATCTCCATATTAAACTAAGTGGCCAATTACCAGCCTCCATCTTATTTGATCTATCAATGGCATTTCACAGGAGTGACAATATTTATGTCCATGAAATCCCTTCCTCCCTGGATTACAAGACAGCATAAATCACATTTAGAAGACAGAATGTCATTTTCATAGATTCAGTATAAAAACTGATATACTTGAGGGGACCCTCACCTCTCAGAAGAACAGGAAGGTAGTTTTGCAGAAGCTTTGGTAAACTACTCCTAGTATCTTATGACTCTGTATTAGATCACATAGCCATTTTGATTGAAATACAGAAAATAGACACAGTTATTCTGTTTTCCTCAGACTATTCAACAGAGCTGTGAATAAGCTCAGTATCTTCTCAGTGAGAGTCACAAAGTTATTGGAGAGATGGGGATTGTTGCGAAGGAGGAAGATGAAAATGATGCTTGATAAGCAAGCAGCCAACAGTATCCGCTATATGTTTGAAATTATATCTATGGTATTTTTAAAATATTTCTAACTCACATAATGGTATTAGCATCCATAAAATGTACTTATGTGCCTATTTAAACATTAGACCAGTATGAAAACTAGAATATCCTCTAAATTTCTCTATAAAAGATCAAAATGAATAGGAAAAATATTTATTCTCTCCCTTTTCATTACAAAACATGACTCGTTTAGTGTTTGAACTCATTCCTCGAAAGGCACTTTAAAAGGGAAGTGATGTGTATTCAGCTTCATGATGGTTACAGATAAGATTTAATAGCTAGCCATCAACTGCAGTGGTAAGCAATGGTCCATGCACGAAACAAGCAGCTGGATTTTCAAAAGGCTATGAATGAAATGAGAAGGACTATTGAACTGCTCTGCTACCCCCCAAATGTTAATTAAAATTGCATATTGCTATGGAGCAGCCAATCATACCGTAGCTCTTGGACAGCTGTGACGTGGCATTTCAGCCCATTGTAACCACAGTGATATACGATTGCCCTGATATCATCACTAAGAAAAAGTATTCTTCCACTATAGTTCAGATTGCTCAATGCCCAAGGCATGCTTCTGTTTTAAAACACTCTTTTATTTTTTCATTCTTCTTGTGACTCTGCTTAATCCATCTACCTTATGCCTGATCCCTGGGTCTCTGACACTAGGTCACAGACAAATATTCATCCAGCCTTGGCTTTGCACATCCATGATGCTGTAGACGTTATAATCATGCCTCTTATCTGACTTCAAACGTGGTGCAGTTCTTTTCAAATATCTTTCCTTATGTAAATATCAGATTCTGATTGAGTTCTGCAATTAAAAAAAAATCTTCTTTCTCCTTTAACTCGAAACTATTTCATTTTTTGAACACTTCAATATCATTAATTTAGTACTCACTGTATTAGTGCTTGCTAAGTGTGGAAATACATGGAATGATACACCTCTCTCACTTCTTAGCATCATGCATTTTTTAATAAAGATAATTATAGATTCACATGTAATAAAGGAAAATACAGACATCCTTCTCTATTTTGTCCAGTTTTCCACTAATGGTGACATTTTGTAAAGCCATTGCACAATACCACAACCAGAATATTGATGATAAATCCATTAATTTAAATCAGATATCCATAGTTTTACTTGTATTTATATGAGCATGTGTACATATGTGTATTAAATTTTACACACATTTTTTTTTTTTTTTTAGCTGAGCCATCCTGGCAGCTCAGCAGCAGCTCAGCTCAGGCCAGGCTAGGCTGGGCCAGGAATCTAACCACTAGTTGCTCAGAGCTCGCACTCTTGAGTGAGCTCAACCAATTGATAAATTCTATATAACTTAATGATAGGTAATATATGCCCCCAGTCTTAGCATTTAGTCTTTCCTCATTAAATATGATGCTAGTTATGGTTTTTTGTTAAATGCTTTTTATGACTTTGAGGAAGTTCTCTATTTTTAATTTCATTAAAGTTTTTAATCATAAATTCCTGTTAATTTTTGTCCAATTATTTTAAGTATTAATTTATATGATCATGTGATTTTTCTTCTTTAGTCTGTTGATTTTGTTGATTACAATGATTGATTTTGTAATGTTAAATTATTATTGTATCACTAGAATAAGTCCCACTTTATCATGGTGTATAATTCATTTTATAGATGTTGAATTCCATTTTATTATGATTTTTATGTCTATATTCATGAGGGATACCAATCTTTAGTTATCTTTCTGTCATACACTTTTTGTCTGGTTTGGGTACCAGTATAATAATGGCTTCATAAAGAGGTGGGAAGTGTTCACTCCTTTTGCATTTTCTGGTAGAATTGGTATTAGTTCTTTAAATATTCAGTAATATTCTTTAATGAAACGAGTCTGGTCCTGGAGATTTATTTTTCAGGAAACTTTAATTACAAATCTAATTTATTTTACTATGACAGGGCTCTTTAGAATGTCTATTTTATCTTGGTGAATTTTTGGTAGTTTTGGTTTTCAAATAATCAGTCCATTTATTTTAAATTGTCAAACTCATGAATGTAAAGTTGTTTATATTATCACCTTGATAATGACTATGGGATCTATAGTGACATTCCTTATTTCACTCCCAATACAGGGCATCTGTGTCTTTTTCTTGTTATTTTTGCTTAGCTTATTAAAGAAATGCATTAATTTTGTTGATTTTTCTCAAAGAAATAGATTTTAGTTTCATTGATGTTCTCTAATATTTTTTTTCCAATTTTATTGGTATCTGTTCTGATATTTATTACATTCTTCCTTTTGCTTGCTTTGGTCTTATTTTGCATTACTGTTCTCCTAGTTTTCTTAGGTAGAATCTTAGGTTATTGATTTGATATACTTTCATATTTCTAACGTAAGCATGTATTCCTATCAGTTCTTCTCTGAGCACTGTTTTGGCTGCATCACACATATATCAATATGTTGCATTTTTGTCTTTGTTCAGTGCTACATACTTGTATTCTTTTTAGTAGTATTTATAGTATCATTTTTAAATCCTTTAATATTTCCTTTTTTAAAGCGTATTATTTATTAAGTGTTTAGACAATACTCTTGTTCTGTATTGCTGCTTCTGTTTTGTTGTTCCTAGTTTGATCTTATGGCCAGAAAACACACTTTGTATCATTTCAATTCTTTGTAATTTGTTGAGGCTTGTTTTACGGCCCATGATGTGGTCTGTGTTGGTGAGTGCACCACAGAGGCCTGAAATAAAATTATGGATTCTATTGTTATCGGATGGAGTGTTCTATATGTGTCACTTGCATCCTATTAGTTGAACATGTTTTTCAGACAGTCTAGATCAGCAGTTCTCAACCTGTGGGTCACAACCCCTTTGGGGGTCGAATGACTCTTTCACAGGGGTCGCCTAAGACCATCGAAAAACAAAAAGATATTTACATTATGATACATAATAGTAGCAAAATTACAGTTATAGAGTAGCAACAAAAATAATTTTATGGCTGGGGGTCACCACAACATGAGGAACTGTATTAAGGGGTCACGGCATTAGGAAGGTTGAGAACTGCTGGTCTAGATCCTTGCTGGTTTTCAATCTAGTAATTCTACCAACTGTAATGGCAGTGTTGGGAACTCCAACTATAATTGTGGATTTCTCCTTTCAAGTCTATTAGTTTTTGTTGAATGTATTTTGGAAATCTGATCTTTGATCTGTACATATTTGGAATTGTTATGTCTCAGTTGGTGGACTGATTCTTTTATCATTATGCAATGACATTTAATTCCTTTGTTAGCAGGCATTCACACAGCCTTGGTCTAGTATGAGAGTACTCATATAGTCTACTTTTGTGGGCTGTGATAGTAATGGCAGTTAAATTTTAGTCTTTGCAGGGCTATTTTAGTTCCCTGGCTAACCTGGTGCTATTGATCTCTGTGGGTGCTGCCTGTGGGACCAGAAGGGGCTTCTCTATTGAGTGGGAAGAGTATATTTAGACCCTCTTGATGGTACCAGGTGGCTGCTGGACTGGAAAAGTTTAGTCCTATAGGTCTTATTCTTGTAGGTCTTCTATTTCCTCCAAGGTTGTCTGTCCTAGCTGGGTCTCCACTGCAGGGTCTGCCCTCCAGCATAGGTATCTCTTGCCAGAAAATTGGATTCTCATGTCAGGTGGTTAAGGAGAGTGCTAATCCCGTTTCAGGCACATCTGCTATTATCTGTACACTGTTTGACTTGGGAAAATAATAATCCTGCCTGGACCACCTGCTACCATATGTCAGAGATGAGAAGATACCAGGTGTAGATGGCCACTCTGTGTTGTGTGTAAGGACACAATATATTTTGACATGCACTATTGCTTAAATCCTGGGCTTCCACACCAGCTCTCATTTTTACCACTTTCAGGGTTCTCCTTTCCTTGCCTCCTGCACTACTTCCAATGTTCGTGTTTTGCAGGTGAGGGGAAGCCAGGAGAAACAGGTCTCTGTTTCCTTACCTGAATATCCTACTCAGATGTATTTAATCTCTGTTTCTCTAATGACTGATTTTTAAAACTTCATCCTGCATGTATACACATTAACTGCAGAGTCCAATAAAGTTAGTGAATACAGACTATATATTTTATCTCTGTATACCCAAACACCTTGCCCATACTTTATACAGAGATGATGTTCTAGTAAGTTAAGTGAGAGGAGAATCAATCACCTACAGCTTACCTTAAAAAATGGCACAAATTTCATTTACTTCTGTAATGTCATAAACAGAGCTTCCAAAATTTTGCTATTATCTCAACAAATGTAAAATGCTTGGAATGGTCAGTATTGTCTAACTTGTGTGTTGATATTGGATAGGACCCATTTAAACTACCGAGGAAAATGTAAAGATCAATTTCTTGTTTCCTACATTCTTATTTTATAAAGGATTAGTTGTGCAATTTCTGTGTTCTGATTGAAAATGTTCTATATACCTTCCTTAATTTTTTTAAAAAATTGTAACCTTTGGTAAATAAAAACACATTTAATGTTTTTTTTTCTGTTATTGTAGTGATATTAGGGAAAACTGTGGACATATGACTACATGATCTTTTTGTTTTCATCCAATAGTATTGTTTTTATTATTATTATTATTATTATTATTATTACTATTATTATTACCAAATACATATATATGTATTTAACAACAAGGTTATCTCATTTGGAGTGTCCCACATCAATGCCGGGAAAGTGATAGCAGGAAAATGAGCAGAACAAAAAGTTATGTGATCTATATCAGTATTTAAAGCAAATATATATATATATTTTTAAAGATTTTATTGGGGAATTGGGGGAGGGGAACAGTGCTGGGGAATTGGGGGAAGGGAAACAGACAAGTTGCTGTCCTTTTGTTCTTCAGTCTACTCGTGGAGGACATTGCTTCACTGGCACAAGCTGGCACCATCATTGCGCTCTTCCCGGGTCAGTCGCCAGCCTCTGGACAGCCGCTCACGGTGGCTGCTGGCCACTCACGCTGGCTGCTAGCTCCACACGGTAGCCCATGGCAACCCACTGCCACAGGGGCTGCACCGTTGCCGGTGACTTGAGGCAACCCAGCTCCAGGTTGAGCTGTTGTTCAACATCTTAGCTGCAGAGGGCAGAGTCACTGGCCCTCATATGTGAGATCTGAACTGGGGCCCTCTGGCATCCCAAGCCAGTTCTTAACCAATGTGCCACTCGGCCGGCCCTAAAGCAAATATTTTTAAATGAAAAATTGTAACTCAGGGAATCCTCTGGATACCCTAAAACATTTTTGTGACTTTTCATAACATCATTTAAAACTCAGAGAAGAGTAATAAACCAAAATATAATATACCTCTAAGATCATATCTTTTTTTCATTTTTTCCCATCTAACAACATTTTTCCTTCCATAAGGAATCTGTTAAAACTCTCGTCTTGCTATATTTAAGGCTTTTAATACGTATTAAATTCCCACAACGCATTATTAGATCCTATATCTGTGGGCACCCTTAATGATGGGGATTTTAATAAAAGTAGAAAGAAAAACATCTGGCATTAAAAATTCATGTGAAATTTAACAAGAGGGATTGGCTCCTATTTCAAAGATATTTTCACTTGACATATGCCTTTCCTAGTTCATGCTCAAGGAGGTTGTAAACTGAAGGATTGTTTCCAAAATGCCATCGCACTTTCATTTTTTCCCGAGGAGGGTCAGAATAACTTGCAAGTGAACCATTGAACAAAGAAAGTACCAAACTTCAAATAGTCCCTCGAAGGTCCTTCAACCACAAACTTAAACCATTTGTATGGCATTTCAAAATGATTTATGAACCTGACACTACTACTTAAAAGATGTAGTTTGAAACAAAACTAAGCTAATTGCCAAACATTTAGGGATGAAAATTTTATTTTGCTTTCTCATTTGATTTCTTAAAATTAATTATAGTTTTCTTTAATATACATTGCTGAGAGTACAACTTTAATAAGTCTAATTCAAGCTATGGCATAAAAAACTCTTTATCTCATTTATCCTAATTTGATAAAGTTTCCATAAGTTAAAACTTAATTAACTTATTTATCCCCACATAGGAAACCACTTATAATTTATTGGATTTTCTAAAGAAGAAAAGATACAATTATACTAATTTTGGTATGGGACAGGTCAAAATATTGGATATTACATAATTGAAGTGCCTCAAATAGGTTTAGTTCTCAAGGTCCGAGATATTAACGCCTTCTAAAGAGACACTGATTTAGAAGAATCTAGAAAAGGAATTGGAAAGGAAGAGGAAAACGTTTTTGGAAATGTACTAGTCATAAACGAACAAAGCTCACTCACACTGTATTGTATGTAATAGGAAAATGCCATAGTTTCGTTGAACTGCATAAACAGAAGAAAAGATTGTGCTGTGTTCTTCACAAGTTCACCATGTATTTATTGATGTGACTACCCTCCCTGCAGGGAGTTTCTATAACTAACGGAATAGAGAGCGTTCAGACAATTCCCATGAAAGCTTACATAGCTGCATATTGTAAAACATCAATGCCCACGTAGACTCCTAATATCTGACCAAATGCTTGAAAGTCAGTGGATGTAAGGGATGCACAGAAGGCAGTGAACAATTTGGGGACTTAGCAATTTAAATCTTTCCATTAAAGGAACAAAGATTTCCAAGGAATAGACTGTGTGGATCTAGAGAATATGGTGTGTATCCAGTGAATCCTGTTTTACGATTCCAACTCAGTTCATTGGGTCCCTTCAGTTCCAAGTTGACCTCAACCCTGAAATAAAACTTAGAATTTTCGGGACATTTGTAAGCACTATCTTCAAATATATAAACGGTCTCATTATGCTAACCATACTGAAAACACTGGCAGCAACCTTAAAAATAACATTCTCTTAATACAATCACTGTCTTGTAATATGGCAGGAAGAACTATGGACATTCAAATCAGACTCTGGATGCCACATTGTCTGCTTCCTACCTCTGTTAGCTTGGAGAAGTAACTTGACTTCTGGGACCACCAGTGACCGTCCCTGACTGGGAAATTTAACTCTTAAAGTTGTTAAGAGGCTTATACCAGGTGATCTACTAAAATTGACTTAAGTGTTGCCTGGCACAAAGCAGGCACTTTCTGCTTCTTTCTCTTTTCATTCACTCATGATACCCTCTGGTCATTATATCTGTTCTTACACTGACTGATCAAAGTGTTAACAGGCTTGTCCCAGCAATTGGAGATGGAAACAAAAATTAAAATAAATGAGTCTTCCACTATTCTTTATCTTTGGCAGAATCCATTTTAATAGCTTGTCTCATCAAATAGCCATTATGCCCAATAAGGTGTCTAACGTACTAATGCAAAGCTAAATGACTGTAAACTGGCTCAAGCGAGCCTTGCCCCCTGAATGATGACAGTCTATGGCAGGATTTCTCTCTCATTATATCAGCGGGATAACACTTCTAGTGAAATTATGCACTCATAAAATTGAGTTGGCTAGAAAACCAGACAGTATTTTATTCTAATATTTTGAGGACCACAAAATATATCTAAATGAGAGAAAGAAACAGAGATATTTAGCAAATTCAATTTGGTTCCTGAGGGGTAGAAAGTAGCTGGGACAGTTTTTAGATGCCCAAGGCAGGACAATGACAGCAATACATTCAAGATTCACACACACACACACACACACACACACACACACACACACACACTAATTTGAAATTTTACTTGAATAACTGGTAAGTGGTATAACTTTTCTATGCATCAGTCTTTCCCCATTGGTAAAATATCAAATATAAGTTAGGACGGTATTTTGTGTATGTGTATTTTTGAGTTTTACATTGTCAATTTTATTCCAAATAATTTAAGTTCAGGTATATTATTTTTATGTACTGAAATTTTCAAACTGAATACAATCATTTTAAGTAAGCCTCATTTAAAAAAGCTGCATTGAGGAAAAGGGTTTCATCTCAACATATCAACTACATTACATTTGTAAAACAAAATAAAATTAGTTTAGAATAAATCCTATAAAATAAATGTTTTACTGTTAAAATCAGCATATCTTGTATCAAACAGGGGACATACTTTTTATTATTTCTACTATAAATAATTCATATTCTGAAGCATGTAAATTGGAAATTAAACCAATGAGGCAATCAGGACTCTAATTATAGTTTTAAACCAGATTGGCTGTTGACCTTCAGCAAATTATTTTATTCCTTTTTTATCAAAGTTCCCTTATTTGTCAGTGGACAAAAACATTTGACCTAATAATAGCAAATCATTCTAGAACTATCCTATTGCTTTTTATACAACGCATGTCACCGATTCTAAGATACACTTATTTTTTACATCTGAACATCAATAAGATCATGTATCTCCTAAAATTGAATGCATCTCTTTATAAATATTTTCAGCACATTAATTTTTTTTATTCTTAGTAGTACAAAACATAGTGTTTTATCTTACAATTGATGGTGTCTTAGATTTGATGACATTTGGTATTAACTAAATTAATCCTCAAAGAAACTATATGAGTGAGTATAATTATTAATCATATTCAACAGATGAAGAGAAAGAGGCAGAGGGAATTGAGGTAATTTGCTTAAGGTCACAGAATTCAAAACTTGGGCTATTGGTCCAGAGCTCATGTCCTTATTGATTATATTGTAGTACCTCTGAGAGATTTTCATCTTCATTATTAAGTGCACATTACCATGATTTGAACAGCACATGGATACACACACACACACACACACACACACACACACACACACACACTGGGGGTTAAAAAAATGTATAGAAGTGGACAGTGGACACTTTGGTCAACATTGCTCAAGCAGTATAGTTCATCATAATCAGAAATGTCTGGATGCTGATGGGAACCACTTTGAGCACCTCTTGTAATTGCAGAAATCAAACATGACTTGTGTTCTTGTTTTGTTATCGGTATATATCATTACAATTCCAATACAGTTTTCCTTTCTTAAAATGTGTATACATTTTTTTGGCACTCCGTGTGTGTGTGTGTGTGTGTGTGTGTGTGTGTGTGTGTGTGAGTGTGTATGTATGAATTATTCACAATAGTAAACAAATTGTTTAAAATAAAAAATATAAAATCCTGTTAATTCTGATTGATATATATTTATAATGGAAAAATACAGTGACAATATGAATAATATGTGAACATATGTATATATTCTTTTATAGTGACAGAAATACATAGCACTGAATTGAATTGTATTTGTAAGTCAATTTATAAACCCCTTTATTTGCTCCAAATGTATTGGGTATTGGTACCTACAGATGGGTGCTTCTAATATTGTTTTCATAGTTTGATCCAAGAAACACCTGTACCTGACTTGTCTAGAATGCTTACTAGAAACAGGGTCAGTCAAGTGCCTGACCTCAAACAGGTACATGGACATGGACATGCACACAGAAGTCAGAAACATGGGGTTATAGATCAGCATTTCCATTTGTAACAACAGTACAGGTGATTATCATGTCCCTTAAAGGTTAAAATCCCCTGAATTAGGTTGCTATTGAATAAAGTCATTGCAGGAATTATGGGTGCATAGCTATCCTGTGTTCAATGAGTCACAAATACACTCATCAAGTATATTTATTGGGTATAGCCAGTCCTATAATTAGATTTATGTCAATATCCCTTAAAATATAGTTGTGGAACACCTGCATCAGCATTGCCTATTTCTCTTGTTAAAAATTAAGTTTCCTCAACCTCAGTAATCTCTAGGGATGGCCCAAGAACTGGACATTTTTCAGTCTCTACAGATGATTCTTATGCATACTAAATTTCAAGAAACATTGATCTCTGCTTTAGGGGGAAAAAATCTCACAAATCAAAGGCAAGCGTGGTTAGTAGAGTTGAAAGAGTTAGTATCTCAATCACTTTCATACCCTATCTGAAAATGAAGGTTGGATTGAAAACTATAGGTATGGTACAAATGTAAATTGGTACAGCCAGTACAGAAAACAGTATAGAGGGTCCTCAAAAAATTAAGAATAGAACTACTATACAACCCAGCAATCTCTCTTCTGGGCATCTATCCAAAGAATCTGAAAACATTTATCCATAAAGATATATGTACCCCTATGTCCATTGCAGCATTATTCGCAGTGGCCAAGACATGGAAACAACGGTTTCCTTTGATAGATGATTGGATAAAGATGTCCTACATATACATAATTGAATACTACTCAGCCATAAGAAAAGATGAAATACTGTCATTTTGACATGAATGAATCTTGAGAGTATTACGCTAACTGAGATAAGTCAGTCAGAAAAAGTCAAGAACCATATGATTTCACCCATATGTGGAATATAAAACTGAAAGCAACAAAAGAACAAGACAAACAAACAAAAACTCATAGACACAGACAACAATTTAGTAGTTACCAGAGAGTAAGGGGGGTGGTAAGAGAGGGAAAAGAGGTCAAATATATGGTGATGGAAGGCGAACTCACAATGGGTGGTGAGCACACAATGCAATATATGGATGATTCATTATGTTGGGTTGTCGGGAAAGTCATGATATATTTTTTCTATGTTTTTCATTGCAAAAATGCATCATGACTTTCCCAACAACCCAATAGAAATGTACAGTTGAAACGTATATAATTTTACTAACCAATGTCACCCTAATAAATTTAATAAAAATTTTTAAAAAGAAAACTTTAGCTATGTGCTTTAAATTTCGGTCATTTGCAACGTATACCAAAATGTGTGTGTGCGTGTGTGTGTGTGTGTGTGTGTGTGTGTGTGTGTGTGTGTAAAGTTGATATATTTTACTTTTGTATTTTAACTTATTTTGAGATAATTTTAGGCTTACCGAAGAATAGCAAAATTGTAAAGTACTCTGATACCCTTAAGCCAGTTTCCTCAGAGTAAAATTATAAAAATTTAAAAACTAACATTGTTATAAAACTGTGACCTACACACAGACTGTTCAGATGTCATCACTTCTCCCGCCATGTTTTTTCTGACTTGTGTTCCACGCTGCTTTTAGTTACATCTCCATCTCTCATCTGTCAGTTCATCTTTTCTTGTCTTTTATGACATTTAGATTTTTTGAAATGCATTAGTCAGTTACTTTCTAAACTGTTTCTTAACTGATTTCGGCTGTTTTCTCTTGATTGATTAGATTGAGTTATATAGTATTAGGAAGGATACCACAGAAGCAACTTTTTCCGGGCATTTTCTCCGGACACTGTATCGGGGGTACCTGATGTTAATATGTTCTACAATTGCTGATGATACCCTTAATCACTTTGTTATGCTGGTGTCTGCCAGGTTTCTCCACTGTAAGCTTATTTTTTTCTTTTGTAATTAAAACATATTTAATTTGAGGGAGATATGACAAAACAATACAGACATCCTATTTCTCCTTAAATTTCTGCCCATCAATATTAGCATCTATTGGTAATTTTCTCTTTTCCTTAGTCATACCTTAACATGATTCTTTTCTTTCTACTTTTATTTTTTTATACTGTTAGACAGTTTTTACAATGAGCACATATTCACATGTAACTTCTACACTGCCATCTTTATGAGAAATCTCCTTAACGCATTTCTTAATTGGAATTCTTCTCTAGCAAAATGTGTCCATTCTCTTCCTTTTCTTTATCATTTATATCAATATGGACACGAAGATACTTAATTTTGGGGGTTATAATTCAATGTTATTTTTTATTTATTTTGTTGCTCGAATTTTTCTAGTTTATATGCCACAAAATTTTAAGAAATTTAAAAACTTCCTTTAAGTAGAAAATGTCTTTAAACCACTTTACAAATTTCAGATTATTTGAAGCTTGCCTGATATAATTAAAAATGCTCATTAACGTTCATAATTATAATAGATGTTTTTGTAAGAAAAGATAGTTGCCCACTTAGATTATCCATTAGACAAGTAACCCTGGTCACCTTACAGAGAAAAAGAAAAAAGAAAGAATAGAGAGAGAGAGAGAAGCATGTATATGCATATATAATAAATATGTACATAAATATATTCATTTATAATATTTATTTTAGTATCTATGTAAGAATATATGATTGTATGTATGTATATATATATATATATATAAAATGTTGTGCATCTATATGTGTGTTTATGTGTATATATATATAAAAATATTGGTGAATGAAAGAGAATAATATACAGAAACTGCTTTATAACTTTAAAAATTACATAAATATTAACTATCATTTTACCTTATTAATAGAGTATTATTTTTATGGGCATTAAACATTCTTCTGGCATATTATGAATTTATTTATAACAAAAATTTCCAAAATTGGGCATTCGTATACCCACGCCTGACCACAGATCTGTGTGCTTGAGTTTTATGTTTGGATTTATTGTCAATATATAAAAATCACATAATTCCACATTGTTGTTCAGATGTCTAATCTCTTAAGAGGGCGGTCTGCCATCACTGGACCTGCACTTCTATAAAGCCGTGAAAGTCCTTGCCCTTGTCTGATAGAACGTGGATTTCTTATTTTCCATGGTCCCTGCCACAGTTATTGTCCTTCTGATACCAAAGCTTATTATATTCCTCAGACCTGCTTTATAAGTTTGTAGTACCTTCTGGGACCTGTGGGAATTTGACTTTGAGACTCCTGTTAAGTAGTACAGATGATTCTTTTCACATCTTGTCACAGCTCCGTCACAGAAATACCAGTAGCTTCCCATTGCCGAGAAAAGTGAAAACAAAACAAAAAAAACCTTAACATTGTATTAAAGGCCTCTTTCCTGTTTCTCCCAACCATGTCTTTCAGTTAAGTCTCTTATATCTCCACGTGCACACAAAACAAAGGAAACTAATAAGTTTTCCCGTATTTCTTTTTTTTTTTTCTGACTCTAGGCTGTGACCCACTAAAAACAGTCTCTTTAGAGTTTAACCAAAAAAACCTCACTCATCCTTCATGGCCTTTCAGTGAGCGTCTCATTTGCATTATACGTTATACAATTAATATGAGTTATCATAAATTGTTATGTGCTGCACTCCAGAGTGTTTGCATGATTTTTAGAATTGTAGAACTTTGTAAAATTGTGGTTACCCAAACCAGAGTTTCATAAGAGTAGGATTTCTATAGGCTACCAAGTTAAACTGTGAAGGTTGCATGCTGAACATATCACATAATATAGAACAAAAAGACCATGACTTAGGAATCAACAACATTTGGTTTGGGATACTAACTCAGTCATATACAGATCATGTCACTCAATTATTTAAACCCCATATCTTTGATCTGTAAAATATGAATAAAAATATATCTCAACTGAAAGTTATATGACAAGATAAGGCCTTTGAAGCTTTTCAGCACAATGCTTCACAAATAAGAAAACAGTTCTCAACAAATACAAATGTAATTATTACTATAAATTAATTTATTCTTTATCAAAATAAGTTTACATAGGTCAACTTTTTTTAATTTCTACATTTTCAATATGGTAATAATAAAGTGAAAAAGTCGTATGTTCCAACAAAATACCCACAAATCAAATCCAACTATATATATAAAGAATTATACACCATGACCTAGTGAGGTTTATTCCGGATATAAAACGGTAGTTTGCCATTTGAAAGTCAATCAACGTAATCAACCAGGTCAATGGGCTAAAGAGAAAAGAAAGTCATATAATTATATAAAAATGCATAATAAGCATTTCACACAATCCAAAATCCATCACATGCACAAGAAAATCCCAGTGAACTAGGTACAGAGGGAATATTCCTCACTTGAATAAATATTCCTCACATCTATAATATAAGACCCGTACAACAGCCATCATAACCCATGATGAGAAGTTAAGTGCTTTCCCGTGAGAATGAGAAAAATGAAAAGCTGCTCCCTCTCACTGCTCCTACTCAATATCACACTGGAAGTAGTAGCTAGTGCAATAAGAAAAGAAAAAAAGGTATAAGGGTTAAAAAGAAAATACTGAAACCATCTTTGTTCACAGGTAGCATGACTGTCTATGTAGAAAGTCCCAAACAATTGGCAAAAGCACTCCTGGAACTAATAAGCCAGAGGTGACATAATTTGGTATATTTTAGATATATAAATATATGTGTTTAAATTGTCATATTTAATGTCTTAGATTTATTCATATAAAAATCTGGGATAATCATAGAGTTGATTTTGAAACTTCTTTTATCATTTGCGGTCTCCAGGTAATGTTTAGGTTTATAATATTATTTGTGGTGTACCATAAAGACACAAATTATAATTGTTTATGTTGAGTTTATGTTGCAATTTTCAGCAAAAAAATTTACATTGATTTTTCCATGAGGTTTTTTGATAGGAGTGCGTAAAGAAAATCAAAGAGGAAACTGAAAGCCCTGCATTTTTGCACCAAAAAAGTGGTTTTTTTCCTGATTATGGTTTCAATTATAATGCTGTAGGACTTAATAGATAATGGGGAAAATATAGCTTCTTATGAATACAGGATTTTAATTCTGATGTTTATCCTATAGAAGTGTAGAGTGTGTGTGTTTATGTGGGAGCTTGAGAAGTTGGTACTGAATTTCTCACTGGAAATGAACAGTGGCAGGTGCATGAACTTTCTTAAAGGTAATTGTATGTGAGGCATTTAATGGGCAATGAGACAGTGAGAGTATAAAATATTTTAAAAGTCAACGGAATATTTGAAGAATTCTGTAATTGTTAGGACTAGAGGGCAGGGTGTGTGGCAAGCAAGAAGGGACATGAGGCTGAAGCATTATGAGTAGTCAGGTCCTGGAAACCCTTTAATGCCATCCTCAGAAAATGTGTAGGGCCTTGCAGGCCATCACCAGCCGTGCTTCCGTTGCCTAGAAGGACTGCTGGTTGAATTTAAATTTTAAGTCAGTTACTCTCGGTGCTCAAAGTCCTAGTGAAACTCAACCTCTGCCTTTTTACTGTATTTTAACCAGTCCTTACCTCGATTAACATACATAGCAATTTTTCTCTTGGAAATTTTATGTTTATATGTCTGCATCCTGCCCTCTCCATTAGTCTCTGAAAGTCTTATGGACAATAATGGTGTCATTCACTTTTGTTTTCCTAGTATCTTGCCAGAATTTCTGGCACACAGTTCCTTATATAGCATGATCGGTTTATTTATTTTTTTTAATTAAATTTATTGGAGTATGTTTTTGAAGAATGAATTGGTGCCTGGTTGATACATATTAATAGCAAAAAATTATTAAGTACTCAAGGTATGGAAGATGCCATTTCAGTTACTCTCACTGTTTAAGGACTAAAATAATGGCGGCAGCGGCCGACTCTTAAGGTTCTGACTTGCGAGGCAAAAAGGGCAGACCACACAAGAATGGGCTATACGGTAGTCTTCTGGCCTGAAGTGTATGAATGATAATAACTTTATCTGTGGGGATATGAGAAAAGTATCATGAAAGGGTCCTGGCCACCTGTGATGTCTACACAGCTCTTTCTGGCATAGAGTAGGCTCTTCATTTCTGTTTGATGAATGAGTGAATGAACAAACAAATGACTGTCTTACTTTTTAAGGAAATCAGTAAAGATTAAATTGATTCTTCTGGATTTTTACGTAGTCATTTCCTACAACTTTCAATGCTGTTAAAACTCCTGCCACACAGATTTTTTTCTTTTATTTTCACAAATAACTTTTGTAATATGCTTTTAACCTGTTCATTAATTTTTTGAATTATCACCCTACATTTTGGAATTATCCCTAAATTCTCTTATGCCATATAAATATCTGAACTAGCCAAATATCTATTTATTCTTCTCTGAACAGGTAAACAAAATACATTGTATCCTATTTCAAAAAGATTAAAACACACAATATTGTACAATGTTAGATTTCATGAAAGTGCCAGTGTTCATCAAGTGGTAATTTAAATTATACAAATGTATGACTCCTGTTAAGCAACTAACACATTATAGAAAAAATGACTATATTAGAAAGATGTGACAGAGGTTCTTAACAAAAATCACCTATCAAAAATAGACACAGCAGGGTCAAAATTCATCTAGCAGCTAATAAATATTATGAGGAAAAAAAATGGGATATTTCTGAAGCCAAACACATAAACTGTTTCTACCTAATGTTTAGATTTTTCACTGTGTGAACTCAAATTCAACCTGAATTGAGACATGCAAGCTATATTTACACACCCACTCTGTTCAGACAGTGCTCATGCACTGTATATACCTACATGAAAAAAGCTTAGGCTCTTTCCTCAAAAAGGTCGCAGTCTTGTTGAAATGAAAGAAGCAAAATGAAAGAACACATTTCGATGCAATGTACACTCATCTTTCAAAGCCTACTTTCAAGTACCATCTCATTCACAAAACATCTGCTTCTAGTCCTCATCTAAATCATATCCACACTGCATACATTTCCACACCACTTTATACAGAAATACAAAATAAAAGCTATAATCCTCTGTACTCTGTACCTATTTACTTATTAAGAAAGCATCTCTAAATGCTACAAGAGGGCTATGACTGCAATCTGAAGGGAGAATTTTAGTAGCTCTCTCGCTTCTTCTCTTCAATTTTCTCATCTGCAAAATGAGGTGAATGGAGCCACTAGGCTTGCCTATGTTTAATTATACTTTTCTTTAAAGAAAAAAAAATTAATTTTTTGAAGTTTGGAAAGTACTTCCCCAGATGTTCCTCAGAGGTCGCTACAGCTTTCATATTCTCTCAGTTTGCACCGTAGTACCATTGAGTCCTGATTCAACTTACCCTATGATTTGGCCAGAGTATCCATGATCACCCACCATCAAGGATAAAGCCCTATGAAATTATATCTTTAAATGAGCCAGAACAAACCCAAGTCATCAAATATAATTTCAATGATGAACCTCAACACTTTACATCTGAATACTTCCCCAAATGGTGGCAATTTATTAGCGTCAGATTAAAGGGCTTCATTCATTTTTCCTGATCAGTAAAGAGACAGTTAATGAATGATGCTGACTTGGCCAGGATTCTAATGAATGGTTGTGAAAGTGAGCAGCCCCTAGTGTGAAGAGACTCAACTACTGCCAGCAGACTATCGACATGGTTTCCGTCTGTGCAGGGTGTCTCTTTATACAACTTTTGGCATCGTGAGATGGTAATTATGTTATCAAAGCTGAAGAGAAGACACTGGGCTTTCTGACTGTCTTCTCTGAGCCCCGTCCCATGATCTAAGACATGACCTCCCAGTTTCTTCACCTTCCTCATCATGGCCGCATTGCTTCAGTGAGGTTTCCATGGCAAATCAAGAAAGACATAGTAAGGGTGGTGCCCTTTTTGAAACTTTTGGATAACAAAGAATACAAAACAAACAAACAAACAAAAATCCCTATCGCTCTGACAATTAAGTTTACGAACTCATCCTAGACTATGTGCTATGTATCTCATTGCTGAATATCACTATGGTCACCTTTGAAGTGCTCCCCTTGGGAAGCTATGGGCCGACGCCAGTGCCTAGTCCACTCTTCAAAGCAATTTTGGAACTCTTTTTCTGGAATGGCCATCAGAGCTGTCATCGTATTGCCCTTGATGTCCTGAATGTCATCAAAGTGTCTTCTTTTTAATATTTCCTTTATCTTTGGGTAAAGAAAGAAGTCATTGGGGGCCAGATCAGGTGAGTAGGGAGGGTGTTCCAATACAGTTACTTGTTTACTGGCTAAAAACTCCCTCACAGACAGTGCCGTGTGAGTGGGTGCATTGTCATGACGCAAGAGCCATGAATTGTTGGCGAAAAGTTCAGGTTGTCTAACATTTTCATGCAGTCTTTTCAGCACATCCAAATAGTAAACTTGGTGAACTGTTTGTCCAGTTGGTACAAATTCATAATGAATAATCCCTCTGATATCAAAAAAGGTTAGCAACAGTATTGCAACAAGTTTGCAAACTTAATTGTCAGACCTTCGTGTGTGTGTGTGTGTGTGTGTGTGTGTGTGTGTTTAAATAATAAAGAGATGGAAGTGAAATGGTAGTTGATTTAATTAGGTTTTCTTTTCAGAAAACTCAAGAATATCAAGTATCAAGTAGTATCAAGCTGCTTTCATTTGCTAAATCCAGGCTCTAAACAACTGCACTCATGCATTAAGGAACTGAATACATTGCTCCATTTCCCTGTCTAATGCATCTCTCTTTTTAAATGTAATTTTTCCTTGCTATCAATGTGATACATGTGTAATTCGATACAAATTGAACTACAAGACTGATAAGGATAACAGCAATAATCTGACCCACCTCCTGTTACCCATGATTCTTGTCCCGAGAGCAACAGCTTTCAATGCTGTCAGCTATTTATCCTTACATTTTACCCATGTTTCTAAGTAACATTTATAGAAATGTCTCTTGCTTATTGACTTTAGTTACTACCTAAATAAAATATTTTATACATGTAAAAAAAAGTTAGCGCTCTCTATTTCTCTTACTCTGTTAATTTTTTTTTCATGATACTCAACATAATGACAGTAGTTATATTGAAAATGATTAACATTTATTTAAATGACTGATTTCAAACCAGGTGTTGAGAGAGGTATATCGAGTATTTTCTCCCTTTTACAACTCTCATAAGATTCCTTTGAAGAAAGTATCATTATTTCCATTTTACATATAAGGATAAGAGGAACAGAGATATTAACTTCCTCTTAATGATATAAGTAGTAATTAGTAGAATTGAAATTCAAATTCAGATTTATCTATTAAATACCTATAGTCCTAAAAACTAGACAGACTTCATTTTCATTGGGATCCTGTAATTTTGCATCACTCTGGCTTAAATGATGCCATTAGTAGTCCTTTATGTCATGAGAAAGTCTTCATAATCAATGTTATTTTGGATGCACAATATTCCAAGAGAAGAATGCATCATAATTTATTGAATCCTTCTACTACAGTGAATTTAGGCTTTTCCCACAATTATTTACTATTCTAAACATTGCTAAGATAAATCTGTGTATGCATTATTTGTGCAAAACAATTAAAGAATCCCTTTGTTTGTGTTTCAGGTAATTTCTCATGTTGCCAGTAGTGGTTATGACTTAAAAAATAATCTGTAAATTATATAAATGCCTAATCACTATGTTGTACACCTGAAACTAATAATATTGTATATCAATGATAACAAAAATAAAACAACTATTAAAAAGTAATGATAACCTGTAAAAAGTAATGTAATATGGATAAATAATATAATATGGATAATGGCCAGAAACATGAATCAAAATTACACAGAAGCAAAACTAAGTTCATGGTCTACACTAATCAGCATTTTATGGAAGCTAGAAATCAGTTCTTCAGCAGCTGGTAACATTAGCGTTTAGAGACACCTGTGTTTAAGAATCTGTAATTCAGAAGGTATAAAGGGGCCCTACATGCAACAAAAACATTTAAACTCTGCTTTCGCCTCATGACTTTTTTACTAAATTATAAGCGCTTGGGGAATAACAATTTCTTACAATGAATATGTATCATCTATTGGGTTGTCGGAAAACTCATGACACACTTTTGCAACGAAAAACAGAAAAAATATGTCATGGCTTTTCCAACAACCCAATATAACATTCAATGATTCATCTAATTATTATACATAATATAATATATAGTTACTATAAAATACTATATTAAAACAAAATTCTGAAGTGTCTTGTAGCTTCCCAGGATCTCCAATAAGTATAGTATTGGATGGTATTAATCACCAAAATTGCTGATGAAAAATGCAAAGCTCACAGGTATTAGATAGTGTGTGTAATGCCTTAAACCTGCTACCGGCAGATACAGTAGTCTTAGGTTATCTGACTTCTTTCCATCACTCTTTCTGCCTCAGGGACATAGTGAAATGTTAGGCGCATCAAAGATAATAACTTCAAAGACTGACTGATTAGATTGCAGTTATAGTTTCTCCTTTACTGAGAGAATAACAGGACTATCTTAAAAACCTACTTCCTAGTATAGTAAGTTAATAGTAAGCAATCCTTCAGGAAAAAAATCGGTCCTGAGGTCTAGGATGCTTCCCTTTTCCACAGGTGTTCATATGATTAACGAGCTCTTAAACTGTATAATGTTTGCTTTTTCTCCATAAGAACACATTCTCCTGTTGCGTCCAAAAAAAAAAATGCACAGTCAGGAAAAACAGTCTTAATATCATGTGTAGAATGATGTTTTCATTTCCAGGTTATTTTAAGACTTTCCCTGGGTGAATTTATATGGGACACTGCTAGTTGTAATTCTTTTGTAATTATCCTCTTTTCAGGCGAAGCTGAGAAATAGTCCCTCAGCAAAAGCACAGGTGGAGGAAGAAATCAGTGCCCTTGACTCTTACTCAGTATCTAGAGAGGTTTTGTTTTGTTTTAATTTTAGTTTACTGACTCCCTCCTTATTTAAGATATGCAGAAGTGAAAATAATGCTTTAAAATGACAAAGTTCCAATTTCTACACCTTCAGGGTATGCCATATTCTGGGGACATTCTGGAAAAAAGGGTAAACCAAGAGGCAATCAACGA
This sequence comes from Hipposideros armiger, assembly GCF_001890085.2. Taxonomy (NCBI): domain Eukaryota; kingdom Metazoa; phylum Chordata; class Mammalia; order Chiroptera; family Hipposideridae; genus Hipposideros; species Hipposideros armiger. The sequence goes on along the minus strand of NW_017731487.1, from coordinate 201,735 downwards.
ATTAAGAGGTCTTATAATAGGAAGATGGTCTAACAGTAAGGTATTCCAGGTAAGGAGCCCAAAGGTGTTTGTCAGAAGCCTCACTTATTAGAAATGTGAGGTTCAGCCTTCTCATTTAATATCCCTTATCCTCAGTGAGAATGACTACTTTGTAAGGTCCTGTCTACATTAAAGTTTATAATGGATTTTAAAGTATTTTGTAAGTACTCTGTCTAGTACTTTGTAAGTGTTTAAACATTATAGCCATTTATTTGCAAAATGAATTTATACATAGTTGATTAATACCACAAACAAGAAAAGAACTGGCTATCAGATCACAGTCACTTTCATGGGAATAAGGCTGCAGGAAAAATCTCTGGCCTCGATTTGCTTCCCTTAATTCTTACTCACTTCATCAAGGAAGGCTCCTACATTCTACTGCTTGCTTCAATTCCCCTGGGAAATATCACAGAACTAAATTTCATTAAAATGTGGTATGTCTTCTAATTCTTTTTTAAATTTATTTTGTTAGTTTCAGGTGTACAAAGCAATATAATAGACATTTACTCCCCTCACAATGATAACCCCCCAATCTGTTTCCCCTCTGAAGTCATCTATAGCTATTACTATACCCCTGACTCTATTTTTCCCTATGCTGTCTAATTCTGGATAAGGACAAACGGTTAGCCTGTGAATGTACTAAGTGAGGTCATCTACTTTGGGCAAAGACAACACCATTTATCAGGTATCTGGGGGAATTAATATGATTTCTACTTACAAAGTGAATTGTCTTTCTCTGTTGACCCTAGACTGAATTGATTTTCAGGTCCTTTATTTGCAGACAGTTACTTCTTAAGTACCATTGGCTGTGACAGCCACACTCCATTAATTGACAAGGTACCCGAAGTACAGTGAATAATCAGTTGCTTTGTGTGGGCAGGACTGCAGTCATCGTGCGGTCCTGACTTAGTACTGCTCTGATTGGAATACTCAAACCTTAACATACCAGCACGAGTGTGAGCCTATGTATGGTCCAGTCCACAGATTATGCAAATTACCAAGCACAAGTTTAGAAAAACAAAGTCACTTGTTCTAAAGTCAACTAGCATATGAGTTGCAAAGCAAACATCACCACCAAGAACTGCCAAGGATTTGAGATTTTACCCTCCTTGAAGTTAACAGTTACTTGTACACTTCAATTCCATAGATGTTGGCAGGAGACATGAGACTCTTGAGTTGGAGACAAAGGACTTTATCACTCATGACCCTGCAGGCTGGCAGAACGAGAGAGAGAGAAAAAAGAGAGAGAGAGAGAGAGAGAGGGGG